>NC_045147.1:4340333-4685333 GCF_008831285.2 Nymphaea colorata | reverse complement strand
CAAGAAGATAATGATGCTTACTTTCTACCACTTTGTTTTGTTGCAGAGTGTCTATGTTGACGTATGGTAGCTTGCTCATTGAGAAAAGATTACTTTTCATGAGAAAAAAAAAATCACATTATCTAATATCACGTTTTTATAGATATGCTAAATTGATTTTTTATCAAAGCAATGAATTTTTTCATGAGATATAATGTTTCATGCTTATGTAATGAAAATCTATGTGGATCAAGTATAGTCATCTGCTATACTCAAAAAATAATGTGCTTCTATAAGAGTTGGCAAAGAGTACAAACGCCAAATGTCACAATGAATCAATGCAAAAGAGTTTAATGTAGAAATACTATCTAAATCAAACTTCAAATGTGTTTGTTTTGCACAATGCAAACATCAAAACAAGTTTTTTATTCAAAACATGACTCAATCCTAAATAAAATTTAACCAGATTGAATCTAGAGGTTGAAAAATGGCAAAATTGCCTATGACATAGGCTTGGGATGATGTCATGGTAAAACATCTCATAGGTGACCCCACTGGTTGAAGTTCATATAGTCCTCTTTCTTTACCCTGACCAATTGTTGTCCTCAATATCAGTCTTGAACGACATAATGTGTGGGAAAGAAGGTTACCGAGCAATTTAATGTCTTGGTTAGTTTATTAACGGATAATAGGTTTACTTTGAAGAAAGGAACACAAATGATGTTTCCAAGATTGAATGCTGTCAAATGAACATTGCCGGTTTGATGGACAAAAATCATGTTGCCAGTGGAAAGGTTTATAGGTGCATGACAAGTTTTCTGAATTTTGAAGGATTAAGCTGTCAGCGCAAGTATGCTAACTTGCTCCTAAATCTATAATCCAAGGTACATGCTTGAGGTCCAATGAAGAGATATTACCTACGAAGTTTATTGAGGCCATTTGATTCCTAACTATGAAAAGCATTTAGGGTACTCATATATGGTGAATGAGGGAAAAACTCCCTTGCTACCTTGGCTAGAGCTGACTAGGATATAAGTGTATGGCCAGTAAACATGGAATCCCTCAGTAATTTGCTGTCATCCAGGTTACCAGGTCAATTGGCATTTGTGAAGGCAATAACATTAAAGTGTAAGGAAGGCTAAAGAAGAAGACCATGATCGATACTAGACTTTATACAACACAAAATTCTTTTGAAAATTTTTCAATGCTCTATGGTGGGTTGTTGCATATATTGGCTGACCTTGCTTACAGCAAAAAAAATATTTGGTCATGTCAATGTGAGGTATTCGAGAGCACCTACTATTTGATGCTAAACTTTAGTATCTGGAAATAGTGCATCGTTGCAGCTCAGTTTGAGATTAGTTGGAAGAGGAGTGTTAGCAGGTTTGGCCTCAAGCATATGGCAGTGCTGGATAGTGGAGCTGCCCTAAACCATGTAAGGAACCTGTTGGCATGATGTTGAATAAACCATATAACCACATGCTGAGAACTCCCTATAATTAGAATATCATCAACGTAGACTAGTAATAAACAATAACATTAAGCCTGCAATATATAAATAAAGATGCATCATTACGAGATCCAGAAAAAACCAATGCCAATCAAACATGATCTCAGTATATGAAACCCGGCTCTTGGAGCTTGCTTTAACCGATATATGGCCTTGTGAAGGTGGTGCACATAGCAGAAACCTCAAATCCTTTAATCCTTGAGAATGTGTCATGCATACTTCCTCTATCAATTCACGATGAAGAGAAGCATTATGTACATCAAGTTGACGAATATTTCATTCTTTTGGAATTGCACTAGCCCAATTTGCATGAATTGTAGGTGGCATAATGGCCAGATTAAAAGTTTGAAAATAATCTATTCTGGCTTCTTGAATGAATCCTCTGGCAACTAACCGAGTTTCATATCTCTCAATGTTTCCAGATACTCTTTTCTTTATTTTATAAATCCACTTGGAATAAACCAAATTCTGGGATGATGATGGAGAACTAGACTCCATGTCTTGTCATGGACACAAGTTTGAAACTAATTTTCATAGATTCTTTCCACTGAGGGCACTTGATATTTTGGTTAAAGGAAGTGGTTTCGGTATCATTGGCTATGTCAATCAAGAGGGCAGTGGGAACAAGTTGTTTAGTGGTGGTATAAACTTTAGGTTCAAACACCCGGTCTAAGATTGGTTAATCATGTGGTGTGTTCTAATTGTTTCCAAAGTGGGTTCAATAGGCTTTATCGGGTTTGGTGGTGAGGTTTGTTCTATGACATCGGGG
Source organism: Nymphaea colorata (assembly GCF_008831285.2). Lineage (NCBI taxonomy): Eukaryota > Viridiplantae > Streptophyta > Magnoliopsida > Nymphaeales > Nymphaeaceae > Nymphaea > Nymphaea colorata. The sequence continues at coordinate 4,683,075 of NC_045147.1, read as the reverse complement.
GAATATTAGTGTTGATTCAATAGGCTTGTGAACTTGGCTTGAAGGTGAATAGTTTTGAAAAGAGAAATTATTTCCATCATAAATCACATGGCAACTTATCAAGAGCTTCCAATTGGTACGTCTTAGGCAAAGATAGCCCTTGTGTTGTCCACTATATCCCAAGAAAACATTTTGAGAAGATTGATTCTACAGTTTATGTTGGTTAAGATGTCTCAATCAAGGATAGCATGAACGCCCAAATGTTCTCAAGAAGGCATAGTTAGGTTCTTTGTTGAACAAAACTTGGAACGGTCTCTTCATATCAAGAATTGGAGTGTGCATTCAAGTAGCTAAATAGACAGCTGCTAGAAAAGCAAAACCCAGTACCTTTGAGGCACATTGACATGAAAAAGCAAAGTAATTCATGTCTCCACAATGTGTTTATGCTTCTGCTCGACACTTCCATTTTGTTCATGAGCAAGAGGGCATGTGATCCGATGTTTGATCCCTTGATTTTTTCAAATAATTCAAAACAAATCTAAACCGCTCCATCCCAGCCACTTTGGACAGCCTTAATAAAATGGCCAAGTTGATATTTTATCCAGTTTTGAAAATTTTGAAACACACAAAGCACATCTAATTTTTGCTTAATAATGAAAATCCAGGTATATCTAGAAAACGGATAAACAAAAGACACATAATAAAGATGTCCATGCATGGAAGACACAAGCGCAAGGCCCCAACCAACATCAAAGTATTCTAAAGGTGCTGCCATTTTATTGATAGACGTAGACTCTTTACTTGTTCACAAGCCTGACAAAACATACTACTACTAGGAAAACCTAGTGGACCATATTTATTAATGACATGATGAACTATATGAGGGATGTCCAAGTCTCTCTTGCCATTGAGATCTCTTCACACCATTCACCTAGACACGCTTCTGATTTCAATCCTTCCTTGTTCACCAAATCAATCCGATAGAGCTTGTTCTTATTGATGCCCTTTAGAATCACTCTCTTTGTTTTGTTGTCCTTCACATAACAATGATCAGGATGAAATTCAAAATAAGTTGCATTATCTCTAGAAACCTTAGAAATAGAGAAATGCCTTTGAGTTAAAGACGGCATATAAAGAATATCATTCATAATCAATTTTGAATTTAAAACATAGAAAACATACTTAATGAAAGTAATATCAATTTCAGTTCCATAATCAATGTGAAATTGATCACACCCTGATAATTAGCATAGGAGGCTAGATTGTGTAGGTCTGCAGTCACATGGTGTGAAGTACCCAAGTCATGGTACCATCCTTCTTCTTGAATGGCTAAGGTAGAAGCAATATTTAGTTCAAGAGCATTGGCATCTTCTTGGAAATGATAGACCTTGCAGTAGAGAGCCATGTCCTTCACTTTTACATGCTTTACATATGATTCGGCATGTGGCAGCAAGATGGCATGTATTACCACATGAGATACAAGTAGAGCCACCTTGAGACCGATTAATGCCTCCTCTTCCTTGAAACCTTCTTCCTTTATCACGAGCAGTAAAAGACCAACCTTGATTGTTGCTAGCTGCTTGAGTTTGATTTGAGGGCTTAAAGATAAGATTAGTCTTAAAGTGCATGAATTAAAAGTAAACTGAGAAGTTCCTCAAGCTTGTCAGGTTCGATTCTAGTGTTTAAGGAGGTCTGATTCTAGTAGTTAAGGACGTTCGAAGAGCAGCACATTGAAATCGAAGACCAGACAAAATACACATCACTAAATCATCATCCTGAACTGGCTTGTAAACCATAGCCAATTGGTGAGCTAGACTTTTAGGTTTGTAAAAATATTTAGCAACAAGGTTTGTTCCTCTAAACTTTGAAATTGATGTCTTAAATGTTGAATACGAGATCTAGACATGGAAGCATACATATTCTTTACAGTTGTCCACATTTTTTTGGGATGTTTTTAAATCCATGACCTAACTCTGAATGGTGTCAATCGAGACATTAGAATTCAGATTAGCAAGTGATGGTCCATTTGCTTCCACTCTAAATCTTCAAGATTAATGGATGTCTCTTTCGTTATTTGATAGGAAGAAGAATAGGTGGGTAAAGTTAAGTACTATCAACATATCCCATCAATCTATACTACAAAAGATAAGGGAATGAACTGAGATTCTCATATCAAATAATTATCAATGGAAAGTTTTACTAACAAAAGATATTTTATGCTGGTTGCCTGCAAGTAAAATTGGCCTCATAGAAGAAAATCTGGATGCACTATTGTTTGAATTTGTAGTTCTACTGGAACCCTCATTGTCAGCAGCCATCTTCCTCAAACCAGGCCTTTGATCTATGATACCATATCAGAAAAAGAGGATGGAACGAAGAAGAAGAACACAAAAAATCATACAAAGAAGTTAAAATGCTTTGTCTCCAAAGAGTCTATATCCACCGCAAGAAAAATTTTCTTTCTCATGGCCTTACCCATTAGGTTGGAGAAGATGTTCCTTTAGAGATCGTTTGATGGCCATAGAATGTATGGAACAAAATGCATGCATTCTGTTTAAATTTTTTCCCATCAAACATTGTCTGCTATACACAGTAGACAAGGCAACAGCTGGATGGGATTGAAAAAGTAACACCTCTATTGCACATTGTTATGAGGTAACCTTCATAACATAACATAGCAGGATGCTCAAGAGTGTCTTCCACCCCCTATAGCAAGGTGCCCTCAAGCCCCCTTCTTCCTCTCTCCTTTTCCTCCATCTCTACCCTTCTCTCTTGCTCCTTCTGTCTCTCCCCCTCTCCCATTGCTTCATGCCCTTCTCTCTACCTCCCTATGCTGCTAACCATCACCCTCCATTCCGGCTACCAGACTTGTGATCATCTTCATTGCTGCAAGGAAAACCATTCATCTTCATTGTCACTATAAAGAACTTTTTCTAGGTGAGGTCTTATTCTCATATATATATATATATATATATATATATATATATATATATATATATATATATATATATATATATATATATATATATCTTTCTTTTGTTGTCTCTCTCGCTCCCTCCCTACAGCTAGAGCCCCTTTTGTTTTCATCAATTTGAGGGATTTTCTTAGAAAGCATTGCTTGATCCTCTATTTCTCTAGCTTTCTACATCCTTGTCTTTTTCTTTTCTATTGACTATGCTGCTTGTCTTGTTTTTTTGTCCTTTTTTAAAAAGAAAGAATCATGAGTGTACAATATGTATTTCAATGAATGAGAGTTGGTTTGTTCTAATTTAGTGGCCACTGAAGTCCGTAGAGATGGTTCATGTTTAAACAGAGTGTGGCCTGCTTTGTATTCCTTTTCATCGTATAATGTGGATGCATAGGGTTTGATTTGTGTTACTTTTGGTGACAATTTTTTTTGTCTGCGGGGGTTTAATTCCTTTTCTCAAGTTTTATTCAACTACTTTCTTTTTACTTGCCAATTTTGGATCTGTCCTTGAAGTGTTTATGCTTTTATTAAATTATAGAGGAATTCTTTTTTAGAATAAGTGGAAGACAAATTTTTTAGTGTCATAAAGAAAATAAGGCAAAAAAAAGGGTCTTGTGGAAGTAGACAGAAGAAAGAAAAAGTGACAAATAGCAAGGAATTTGAATGTGAAATACTGATTGTGATAGAGATATTAACAGAGGCCTTGTGGGGGAATGTAATGCTTTTTAACTTTCAATTTTCAAATCCAAATTATTGTGCTTCATCAACTTATCAAATCCATTCTTGAATAGTTCCTCCATCATTGTCACTGCCACTTTCAGTGCGCTGTTAGCTCCCTGACAACTCTGTTGGTAAGAAAATATTCTATCCATACTCTTTGATTTTCCCCTCCCAAAGCAAATGGATACCACTTTCTTGATTATTAGTTTTTATCTACAACAAATGTACTTTGCAAAACAATGTTTGGTCTTAATCAATCCGTAATTGATATTGTTGGAAAAACTCAGTAGAGAGCTCTATTTAGTCAGTTTAACTAGCGAGTGGCACATACAGTATGTTGCTATATTCTTTTCAAGGCAGAAATTATGTTTCCATTTCAGATACTTAATGCTTGCCCTCTAGCAAGAAAATGCTGCAGGAAACCAGCTACAATGACTTATGGGGACAACACCATAGAAAGCTCAGGTACCTAAATGATAGCATTCCAAATGCTTGATCTGGTGTCTTCACTTTAGCACCCTCTGGAATTGAGCTCAAAGTGCTATGCTTTGTGACAAGGTGGCTAATTAATGAGATATTAAGAATTCAAATTTCAAGCTTTATAACTTCTATTATTTTTCCAAATAATGGATAGCATATTTCTTTTGAAATATTCAAGGTATATGAGAGAGAGAGACTCCAAAAGCTTGAACCTATCATGCTCCAAGAGAATAAAAAAAGAGAAAACACTAGATAGAAAATTAGCGTCCTCAAAAGTTTATAATGAGCACTAACATATCAAAGTAGCTCACTTTGTTGGCTAGTTATTTAGGTTTGAGGTTACAGTGGAATATGACATTTAATGCCAAAAGAATATACAAGTTATTTAGAACAACTATTTGGATCAACTACCCCTCAAATTGGCTCTACTCAATCGAATGTAATTAGTTTAAAACAGATTTGAATATCTAGTGACTGATGGATGGAGCATAGGAGAAAGAATCATCTAATTACATAACAATCGATTTTTATGCATGTAAATAAAATAAGTGCAATGATGAGTTACATTATACGTTCTTAGGACCTAAAATGGCTCGTCCATGTGATACATTAACTCAAAGAGACAATAAATGTTCTCTTTGGATTCCTGTAAACCGGTTTATCTTTTCAAGAAAAAATCAAAGTAACTAAATTGCATTCCACTAAGTAGAAAAAAGTTGAACATCACATGCAAATGTTTTCATGGAATTTTATTTTTATAGTTAATAATTGGCATTTGAGCTTTTTTACATTCAAACTAATAGCATAGGAAAGCAAGAAATCAATTATGTTAAGAATAAGTATTACACATAAAATGCAATTTATTTGAAGAAGCTGCAAATAAGGGATTTAAGCTAAGTACTATTTGAAATTCATGTAATACAAATTATAGTAGAACTTGTAGAAAGTGAAGATTTCTCCAGTCTCTCGATTTGTGACAATTGTCTTCAATGCTTTTCTTGTCATATTAAGGACAAAGAATCTACCCAGCTATATGACAATCACTTTAGCAATGAGATATGAATTGATACAACAAGTGCAAGTGCATTCTGGAGTTGTTTTTTTACTTTCTTAAGGTAGAACTAGAATCATGAATCTTTGTGATAGATCAACCCAAAGGGACAAAAGTTTCCTCATTGAATGTTTTGTTATTTAGTTTTATCTTTCAGAGCCTGTGAGAAGTCCAGTCTAAGGTTTCTCTCAGGAAATTCCTCGAACACATATATCAATGGGGGGATAGGAATGAAAGCCAGGGTAGCAAACAATGAGACACAACCACGGAGGGTGCAGGCATGAAGCATTGAAGTGCATGCTTGAGGGTCGATCAGGTCAGCAAGGAGAACACTTGGGCAAGTGCAAGTTTGCAAGAAGTTAGATTTTCAAAAGCCATAAGAGATTCATGCCATCATGGCCATTGTAACAAATAGTGGCTATGACAACAATCTTGAGACTGGGGAACATTTACACATACTTCTCCTCTGTAGCCTCCATGCATACTTCTCCCACATCGCCCAAGCCATCACATGCATGAATGAAGCATCAGTGAGTGAGCGAGTGAGCGAGTGAGAGGGAGAGAGAAAGAGAGGGAGAGAGGGGGAACAGAGAGAGAAGTCCAGGCAACTTTCACCATGATCTGCTTACCTAACTAGAAGTGAAAGGCCATCAACTGCATGTCCTCAACATTAGCTGCTCCTGTGTAATACTAAATCCTTAACATCAATACAGGTCCACCGTCAATCAATTAAAGTGTCATGCCGATGCATACCACCGACGTCGGTGCAATCAAATTAGGGGCATCTGGATGCAACCCAAAATCCATTAAAGATGGGAAAAATCATGATGACATAATGCATTACAAATCTTCTTTTGGAAGCTCCAACGCCTAGCATACCAATGGAAATTGGCAGCTGCAACATGATCAGACCAACATATACAGACACTTGCACTACTAGTGTTCTTCATTTAGCATTGGGAGCAATGACCTCTATATCTGCCACCAATGCCACAAGAGGAACAGTGTGGGGCTCCCCCAGTTCTGTTTAGTGCTGCAGAGTATCTTTTATTTACCACAGCATAGGTGGACAGAATGTGAGAGTGGGAAGGGGTGTTGCAGGAAATATTACAGACATGAGGTTTTGCAGGCATTTTGTTTATCTGGAATTGCTTTTAAACCAGGACAAGTGCAATAAGGATGAATTAATTCCCATTAAACCGTAGTGGGGGTGGTCCATGGGTCAACATGGGCAATGCCAACACATGGCTTTGCATGTGTTCTGGCATAGGTGTTGTGAGACAAATTTGGTGTAGTGCACGGTTGAGAATGATCAACATATACAAGGAAATTCTAAGTTGAAACATGCCACGGTTGAAAATAGAAAAAAAAGAGTTTAATGTGAATTTTTTCCTTATATACTGAAGGCCACCTTCGACCTTGATTATAAAACACCTAGTAAAAATAAATAGGTGAACATCCTAATTTGAAAATTGGATTTGATCAAAAATTCTTTTGAATTTTGACAATTCATTTGAGTTGGGACTATTGATTTAATCTGCGAATTTGATTAGAAATTTGGATCATTGAAGGTAACTTGAAATGAATTTTCTAAACATCTTTTGAAGCATAAAATAAGAAGCAAAATGCCAATTTTAGAGTCCATTTTGGAACTCGAATTTTGAGAAATTGAGATGGCATTCCCTTTTGGAAAATCCCAGATTTGAAAACTTCAAGCTTTCAAAATCATATTGGATTGAATGTTTATTGCTTCGAGATAAGCGATTGATCTATATCTCCATTGAAATATGACTTGGTCCAGATAGCAATTTTGAATTGGTTCACTTATATTTAGGTGATTAGTGATTTTGTGTCTTACATTGTGAGTAAATACATGCTTGGTGAAAGCAAACTATATGTTTCGTCAATGCTTCACTCTCTCATTTCTCCATGCATAATTTTTTGGTTTTTATTCTTGGAGACATGAACTGGTTTTAGAATACTTGAATGTTGGAGGAAGCTAGATCCACTCTTGATATTTCGAATCAAGAATGCAGTCTGGTGTATAGTCCATGAGCTTTGTTTTTTAAAATAACAACCTTGGAGTCTTTGAAATCATTTGCCTCGAAAGTAGTTAATTATAGATTTTGAATTAAGTCATAATTTTGATGATTTTTGAAAATTGATTTGGCAAGTTCTTGGTCGACAATTGGGAATTCAATTTCAATTTATTTTAGTTGAAATATTGATGGGATTTTAGTTGTAAATCTGCTTGATTTTTCTTTAGAAGATTGATTGTGCTTAAAGTCATGTTTGAGAACTTTGAAGCATTTTGGAACTTAGGCATTGTTCTAAGTGTTGGATACTTGATCTAAACATTTTTTTGAGCTTGAAAACATAGATTTGAAATCTAGATTTCCTAAGTTATTGGATACTTAGGTTTGAAATCTAGATCTTCATATTTCATCAATTTTGGAATTTTGAAGATACTTGAATCTCTTTGGAGATCTCATTTTATTGGCAATCCGACATCTTTGGTAAGTTGGATGAATTTTTTTGGCTTATCCCTCTTCGGGATGGCTGATTGAGATTTCAAAATTATTTTGTTTCATTGTAGTGATATATATGTATGTGTGTGTGTGTGTGTGTGTGTGGGCGGGTGGGTGGGTTTGGATTGCTTCTTAAAATTATTTTGTAAAATTATAATAATTACTGAAATTTTTAGAAATAATAAAGATTTGAAATAAACTCATTTTGATTATTTTTCATGTACAAGACAGACTGCGCTCCTTGTTGAACAAGTCCAATCATTGATGGGCTAAAATTGATGGATTGGATATTTGCACCGCATTTGAAACATTTGTTGCAACAACTTTTGTCAAGAATAAGGATCAGATCTCTTATCAAGAGCTGTTACGCATCAATAGGCTACATTCTCTGTGGATAAAAGATTAGGAAAAAATTCGTTTTGGAAGGATAAGGATACACATGGAAGGATATAGCTGTGCATTATCTCTAAAATCTTGTATCGATAACTTACCAAAAATCTTGTACCAAAAATCTTGTAATGATTTGTTTTGTACTATATATATGTTACTCAAAGGGATCAATAGATAGTGCGTTCTCTCCATGTTTCTCTTTCATGCTTTCTCTGCTTTCTCCTGTTTCCTCATAGTATCAAAGCAAGGAAAGGCAGTGAAGTTGAAGTGATCACTTGGGCAGAGGCATCATCGAGGAAGGGGGGTCAAGAAGGCTTGATTGCTGCAACTCGAGGTCGTTCATCTGCTGATCACCATCCATCTCGATGATGAGTGGGATGATGATCATGAGGAAAGTGGTGTTGGCGATCCAGGCGACTTTGCCAATGTTGCACAGGAGCTTCAGACTGCAGACGGCTGTCGCCGACGCCGCTTTTTTCCCCTTCTGAAAAATCAGCGACTGGTGGATCGAGCTTGAAACATCGCCACTACTCCTTCGTTTGGATCCGCTTCTCTTCCCCACCAATTGAGCGCTATCTTCTCCTTTCTTTCTATGCCCCTCATGGTCGTCGGATATCAGAAGAAAATAATCAGCTCGTGCCAGCAAAAAGGCATTCAACTGCGGAAGAGGACCTCCCCTAGGGTTCCTGTCCAACCAACCGTCTCTCTCCATCTTATTTTTCTTCTTCTTCCTCTTCAAGGTTCCTCATCAGCTTGGAGATGGTTATGATCTCTGGCACTGATTCATTTTCCAAGAGGGCGGCACAGAAGCCGGTGGCATGGTATAGTTCTGGCTGGTGCTGTAGAAATTTATACTATTTAAAAACCTCTTTTTCATTGAAGATAAGGCTATCTCTGACTGACAACAAGTTTTGCGGCAGCAGCACTTAATCCTCTGAAACTCCCTCCCTCTTCTTAGAGCAATGAGAAGGAGCTATGGCAGACAAAGAGAAGAACATTGGTGACATCAGCAACTCAGAAAATTCTCTGGTGATGACAGATTCTTTCTTTTTACATCATTTTGATAATCCTGGAAGTGTGTTGGTATCTCAAGCACTTAATGGTGACAATTATGCTTTTCGAGTAGAGCCATGATATGGCTTTATCAGCCTAAAAATAAACTAGGCTTCATAGATGGATCCATCAAAGAGCCAAAAGAAGGGGATAAGAATCGTGCCTTATGGGTTAGATGCAATAATATGATTCTTTCATGGATTTTAAATTCTAAAAGCAAAGAAATTGCTGCTAGGATTGCTTAAGGTACTTCTGCTCAAGATGTATGGGAAGATTTGAAAAGCAGGTTTACTCAGAGTTTAGCACCAAGAATATATCAACTGCAGAGTTCTATATGTCAACTTCAACAAGAGACTCTATCAGTTACAATGTACTACACAAAAACTAAGGCGTTATGGGATGAACTAAACTCTTATTCTCTCGTACCGCCTTGTATGAGAATTTTCTCAAATCATATTCAAAGGGAAAGAGTAATCCAATTCTTGATGGGGCTAAATGACTCGTATGGAGCAATTCGTGGTCAAACCTTACTGCTTGATCCCTTGCCTAACATTAACAAAGTTTATGCTTTAGTTCTACAGGAAGAAAAACAACGTGAATCAACATTCATGTGGTCACATTTTGAAGCTGCTCTAGCCATCACTTGCAACTATAATAGTAAGATGGAAGCCCATAATCAAGTCTTTAGGTTTCAACAAAATAAAGGAGGATGTCAGAGCAGACCCATGTGTAGCTACTGTCATGGTATAGGGCATATAAAAGAAAATTGTTATAAGCTAATCGGCTATCCTCTAGGGCATCGGTTTCAGGACCCCAATTTCAAGTCTTCTATAGTTTCAGCTATAACACAAAACCAGAAAGTGGCAGACCTCCATACTATCAATGGTGTTGGTTCTTTAAGTAGTGGTAGTCAAGGTAACACGGGAGTTGTGCCTTCATTCACTATGGATGAGTACCAGAAACTCTTGTCACTCTTTAAAGATCAAACTGTCTCAATCAACTTTGTAGGTAATATTTCTTCATGTAATCCAAATTGTATACCTTGGATTATAGATTCTAGAGCAAGTCGACATATTTGTGCAGACAACTCAATCAAATCAAAAAACTTGTCATACACCCATAAATCTTCCAAATGGAAATTGGCAATACTTTTACACTTGTCATACACCCATCAATCTAAAACTTGATGTTCACTTGACATCTGTTACACTTAACAATACTTTGTGTGTTCCCTCTTTTAAAGTAAATTTGTTATCAGTTACTCAACTAACTAAGACCCTAAACTGCTCGATAACCTTTTTTCCCACACATTGTGTATTGTAGGACCTGGCATCGAGGACAATGATTGGTCAGAGTGAAGAAAGAGAAGGACTATATGAATTTAAATCATTGGTGTCATCTAGAAAATGCTTTGCCATAACATCATCTCAAGACCTATGGTATAGGTGGTTTGGTCATCATTCAAACTTAGGCTAGTTAATTCTTATTTGGGGTTGAATTGCTTTTTGAATAAAGATATTTGTTGTGATGCTTGTCATCGAGCAAAGAAAACACGTTTGAAATTTGATTTAAGTGATATTTCTACTTGAAAGCCTATGAATTAATTCATTGTGACATTTGGGGTCCATATTCACAGTCAACTCTTACCAGAGCACATCATTTTCTAAGGATCGTGGATTATTACACTCACGTCACATGAATGTTTTTAATGAGACACAAACATGAAACATTATATCTTATGAAAAAATATTTTGCTTTGATAAAAAATCAATTTGGTGTCACCATTAAAAATGTGAGATCTTATAATGGTGCTGAGTTTTTTTTTTTCATAAGATGCAATCTTTTCTCAACCAACAAGGTACCATTCATCAACATAGTTGTGTCGCCACATCACAGCAAAACGAAGTGGTAGAACACATTGTCATCTTCTTGAAGTAGCAAGGGCCCTTTGTTTTGAAGCAAATTTACCAATTCAGTTTTGGAGTGAGTGTGTTTTAACTGCCACCTATCTTATTAATCATAATCCTATACCTACCTTGGGAGGAATAGCTCCATTTGAAAAAATATTTAATAAAAAACCTTCTTTTGAACATGTATGTGTCCTTGGCTCCTTTTACTATGCAACCAACAATAATCACAAGAAAGGGAAATTCGACACTAGAACACATAAATACAACTTTATTAGTTATCGTGAAGGCCAAAAAGCATACAAGGTCTTTGATTTAGAAAACAAGAGAGTTTTCACTAATGGGATGTTGTTTTCTGTGAAAATATTTTTCCATTCCAACAAGTCAAGGAGGATGAAAGATTGAGTATTATGTCTATGCCAATAACCCAAGAACATATGATTCGCTCACTGGAAGAAGTGTCGTTTGAAAATGAAGCATCACCTACAGCTGAACCTAATGAAGACACAAACATATCTGAAAATGGTGAGACGCTTGTTCCAACTCATGATATACTCTTGCCTGAAATCCAAAACACCAATAGTGAGACCATGCAACCAAACCAAGCCTTGGAATCTGAACCAACTGAACACCTTAGAAGATCATCTCATCAAAAAATCCAGCCAGTTGGATGAAAGATTTTTATTGTTCTCTAATTTCGACACCCTTGATCAATGGCGACTCAATGGCAAATTCTATAAAAAGGCACAAGGTATCCTCCTTCCAAGTTTACCTCTTTACATTGTTTCTCTTCTAATTTCTCCATTTTTTTAACCTCTATAGCCTCAATTTCTACACTAGAATCATATGAAGAGGCAAGTAAAATCAAAGAGTGGCGAGATGCATTGGACTTAGAAAATAGTGCATTGCGGGACAATAAACGTGGACATTGACTACTCTACCAAAAGGGATCCAACCCGTGGCTTGCAAATGGGTATACAAAATAAAATTTCAGTCAGATGGATCCATCGAATGATACAAGGCCCATCTAGTAGGAAAAAGTTTTTCACAGAAAGAGGGATTAGATTACAATGAAACATTTGTGCCAATAGCCAAAATGGTAACAGTTCGCACCCTTCTTTCAGTCGCTACTGCATATTGGTTATTATATCAAATAGATGTAAATAATGTCTTCCTTCATGGAGATCTACTTGAGGAAGTGTATACGCGAGTGCTGCAAGGATACAACCATAAGGGAGAGAACTTAGTATGTAAGCTTCACAAATCTCTCTACGGTCTTAAGCAGTCTGCAAGAAATTGGTTTCACAAGTTATCTATGGCGCTTGAAGAATTTGGTTTTATACAATCCAAGGCTAATCACATGATATTTACTCTTAACAAAGAGAAGTTTTTTTTGTTGTTCTAATACATGTGGACAATTTGATCATTCCCGGTAATATGGAGGATTTTGTAGAAGAAATTAAGTCTTTCTTGTGCCAAAAGTTCTGCATGAAAGATCTTGGTAATTTTAAATATTTTTTGGGCCTGGAAATTGCCGGTCATCTAAATGAATATATGTTTCACAACAAAATTATGCACTCAACATTATAAATGTGGTCAGATTATTAGGCACAAAGCCAATGGAAATTCTCATGGAGCAGAAGCATGGTCTAGATACTACTCAAAGTGAAGAGATGAAAGATCCAACAAAATATAGAAAACTGATTGGATGTCTTATTTATTTGAGTATCACAAGACCAGATGTTCAATTTGTCGTTCATGTACTAAGTCGCTTCATGCATACACCGAAGGAATCACATTTTCAAGCTGCCTTGAGACTTGTCAAATTTATTAAAATGAATCCAGGACAAGGCATTTGATTGGGCAAAGAAAATAATTTTCAAGTAAGTGTTTCTTGTGATTCAGATTGGGCTGCTTGTCATGAAGCACGAAGATCCATCTCTGGCTATTGTGTTCTCCTTGGAGCATCTCTAATATCATGGAAAACAAAGAAACAATCCACTATGTCTCGCTCTTCTGCTAAGGCGAAATACCGAGCAATGGGAAATGTTGTTTGTGAGGAAACATGGTTAAAATACTTATTATCCAACTTAGCTGTCCAACACACACAACCAGCAAATTTGTATTGCGATAATCAGGTTGCAATACATATTGCAGCCAATCCAGCTTTTCACGAGCGCACCAAGCATATTGACATAGATTGTCATGTAGTATGAGAAAAAAATCAGTCAAGGTGAAATCAGAACATGTTATGTCAGAAGCAAAGAGCAGCTAGCCGATCTCTTTACCAAGGCGTTAGGCAAAGAGGCATTCAAACATTTGCTATCCAAACTGAGCGTAATAAATCTATATGCCTCAGTTTGAGGGGGAGCGTCAAGAATAAAGGATCGGATCTCTTATCAAGAGGTGTTACACATCAATAGGCTACATTCAATGTGGATAAAAGATTAGGACAGAATTCATTTTGAAAGGATAAGGATACACATGGAAGGATATGGCTGTGCATTATCTCTAAAATCTAGAGTTCTGGCTCGAGGGAGGCTGGAAAAATTTTCAAAAAATGATCCTCCCACCTGCGCCTCCCATTGCTGCTCTCCTTCAGCTCGTTGCAGCATCTCAAGATCAGATAACTCCCTTGGATGAGCTTCATCTCCTCACAGCTCTAGCCTGCGTCTGTGTCCGACCTGTGCTGCTCTCCTTCAGCTCGTTGCAGCAGTTCAAGAGCAGATAACTCCCTTGAACGTATTTCAGCTCCTCCAAGCGCAGACATGCATCTCCAACCTGCATTGTTCTCCTTCAACTCATTAGTTCGTCTTCACCTACATCCATCCTCATTGCATCTTCAATCCAACTGCTTTTCCAATCGACACAGCTCCAGCCAGCATCTGTCTCCAATCAGCTCAATCCCAGCCTGCGTCTACTTTCGACTGATGTCCTCTATTCCCATGTCTTTGCCAAAATCTGTCAACAGTAGCTTGGACGCTTACCTCCAAGTTCACTTTGGCAAATTAGATGCTCAGTCTGATCCTCATCATCTGCAGTTCATCCTCAACCGACGGCTAGTCTAGCCTCCTCTCCGCTCATCTTAGCCCTTCTTTCCTAACTGCTGCACTTAGTTCCTCACTTTCACGACAGCAGCCCAAGCTACTCGTCACTTTCTATTCACAGCCTCACTGCCTCTAGTCGACCGCCACAATGTTATTATGCTCAGAAGAGCAGCCTCGCTTTTCCCCAAATACCAAATTATAGTAGCCTAAGCTGCTTGTTATTGCCTAACCACAACCTCAGTGCTCCTAGTCGGCTAGTTGGTCACCAACAGCTTGCTGAAGTTCAACAAGTTCTCTTGCTGCTCCCCACTAGCAATGGCAGGTGTATCCTGCTGATCCCCATCTATCCCAGCAGAGACCGTCCTGTGCTATTGTCGAGGAAACTCAGCAGCAACCTCCTTTGCTGCTTCCTATCGAGCCCAAACTTCTTCTAGCTGCAGCCACTTACTGCATCCCCAATCACCAGCACTTAGCTGCTCTGCGACTAACAGCATAGCTGCTTTAGTCAACCACCAATAAGCCTATGTCAGCTACCTTGCTGTTCCTAATCAGCCAGCAGCTCTTTCACTGCTCCACACTTTTTTCAGCAAGATCAATCTTGGTTGTTCTCAACAGAATTCAACAACAACATAGTCTTGCTGCTCCATATCAACTAACGCAAAGCTTGGACCTACCCCTGCTCCTCATTAACTCTCACAATCACGACGGCAGAAATCTCTACTGTTCCCCACCAAACTTAGCAGGATTAGCCCAGTCGTTTACCGTCCAAATCTAGCGGCTCCCATGTTATCACCCCAAATTTTTCCAAAAATAATGTATTCAGATTTAATCCTAGACCCAAAACAAATTTGCAACTATTCGATCTAAAACGAATTTTTAAACCCAAGTTTACATCCAAATCAAACATTTCAAACTCAAAATCCAAAATCGAGTTCAAAATGACAAAGTCTGGTGCTATGAGCGTTGCTCACATGCACAGACCTTCCTTTTGTTTTATGCTTCGTCGGTGACTAATTGAACCGAATCTGGATTCAAAACGAGCCCGGAGTAGCTCAAAATGGAGTCAGCCGCCTATTTTTAACAAAAACTTTTCTTTTACACATTTTAAATTAAAAAAAATGTGTTTTATGCTTCCTATATAAACAACATTTTTTATTTTATTTTATTAGATTTTATTTAAATTTAAAACAATAATAGAAAAAGGAAGCAACACATGCCCGGACGTGCGAGCGCACCACGCCCGTGTGACTGCACGCAAACAGTGCCTGGCATGCCAAGTGGTCCTGTGCGTGCATGCCCTCCATTTTTATGAAAAAACAACCCCTTGGAGGTCGGTTTTGGCATTTTTGGGTGGGCAATAGCCCTGCCCACACCCCAAATGGGTGTTTGCAGGGTTGATGACCAATCCCATTCAGTCAAAGCCAATTTTTAAAAATTTAAATATTCAAAAATACTTGAAATTCGTAGGAAAATCTTGTAAAATTCAAAAGAATTTAAATTTTAAATTTTAGCTCCAAAAGTCTCTAAAAATACCCTCACAATCCTCCCTCTTGAGCATGGGCTAACCCTTGGGGATTTCTAATGTTTCATCAATTAAAGATTTGCCTCTAATTCCATTTCTCTCTCCTTCGACGACCTTGGGAGCAAGCATCTCCAAGTTAAAACTCCTCAAGAGAGCACAAGAAGACCTCTTAGAGGGATTATTTCATCATTCAAAGAAGGAGACTCATCCATATCCGAGGCATGTAATCCTCCATTTTAATTTCCTCTTTTCCTCTTGCCACCCCCTCATGGTCGTGCAAGAAAGCTCAAATAATTTCTTATTCAGAATTGATAACTATATCTTGAGTGCCCCAGGCATATGAGCAAGGCGGAATAAATATCATTTCTTCATTTATCTCCAAAAATATGCTTGTTATATTGTCTTACTCATCATATATGCTTGAGATAATGTTCATGCATGATGTTTTAATTTTTTTCTTAATTAATGAGCAAATGCATGGTGAGAATGACTGTGTGGGTTGACATTTTTATTCATTCTTATGTTGATTTTGAGGTTGAGATTTGTCCAACCCAGAAAAGTCATTCACGAATATGTACATGTTAATATGTATTTTTATGTCATTCTCACATTTAGATTATTTCTTAATCACCTGATTAGGGACCTCAATGAGTGCTTTCCTACGTTGCTCTCCATTCCGTGTATTTTTTATTTTCTTCCATACCCAATGGTGGAAGAAATGTATTTTCTTGAAACAAATAATATGATTTTATGTTCATAGTTGAAAGCATGTTTTCCAAAAGATTTTCAAAAGCAAATACCCTCTTTAATGCAGTTTCTGAGACTTAACTTAGGTTCTTGCATGAGCCCAAGTTCCCCTCCGACCTACATCAAAAATCGAAGTCGGATATTTTTAATTCATTTCGTGATTTTAACTCTCATGAATATATATATATATATATATATATGTGTGTGTGTGTGTGTGTGTGTGTGTGTGTGTGTGTGTGTGTGTGTGTGTGTGTGTTATATATGGCATATATATGTTACATACGTATACGTGCACATGAATATCTTTCTTTGTCTTTCTCTCTTTATGATTTAACATATTTTTACAAACTCTCGTATTTGTATATAAGAATATACATATGTGTATTCCACTTTTACCTCTCTCTCTCTCTCTTTCTAAAATGATCTTCTCTTCTCTACTTGATTTAAACCTTATTTTCGTAAGCTTTCATATACGTATCTATACATATACATATATGCATATATATATGTATATATAAACATGTATATGAATACATATCTCTCTTTCTTTTAAATCTTTTATTTGTGATTTTCAAGATCTCTTTCTCTCTCTCCTTCTCTATATTTCTCTTGTGATTAAGTCTTTATCTTTTATATTCTTTCAAACATTTTTCTTTCAAGATCTTTTTTATCTACCGACTTCACCAAGACCAAAACTCAAAGTAATGACCCAAAATTGAAATCATATTTGAGGGTCTACAACCTCATTCCATTTTCAAAAACTTCTTTCTTTTTATAAAAAATATTTATTACAAAAAACTTAAATGTATGTGATGGTAGGAATGTCTTTAGATGAATGTTGTGGTATGAATGAATCATGTAGGATCAATGTATTCATTTATCCACATTCACTTAACATCACAAATGACCACAAGCACATTTCTAAAAAAACTTAAGTAAGATGAGATAGAACTCTAATTATGTAATAACCAAATTAGAGCAAAACCTCAAACCTACTTAAAGTCTTAAGAGAACATAAAAGTGATTTCCAAAAGATGATCTTCAAATGTTTTCAAATAATATTTGTAAAGATTTTTCAATCTAAGATTTTCCAAATCAAAATGTTTCACTCTCTCAAATGATTCTTCAAAACTTTCTCAACATCTTGAAATATCAAGTCTTCAACATTTTCTCAAACACCACACCGCATTTAGGATGAAAAAGATGTTTAAGCTAAAACGAAATGCATTAATAATAGACATAGCCCTTAGATTGATTACCCCTTGTAAAGGCACTGGGAATGGTCGATCCTTGTACCGACGGACGAGTCCTTTTTTCTCTCATTTCAAAACAAAACATTATTTTTCTGGAGCACTCTAAAACCAAAAATAAAAATTTTGGGGATGTGAACATCCCACTACCATAACAGCCCTGTTGCTGTCATTGCAAAACTGCAACTTTATTATTGTTCTTGATCGGTTGCCATTTGTTGCTCTACCAAAATAGCAGCCTTGCTGCTCGCCCCCTGGTGGACCAGCTACTCACTGCCGAAGCCGACCAACTGCTCCCAAGAATACCAGCATTGCTACTTCAACGTCACCACCTAAACAGCAGTTTTGCTACTTTTCCAAAGCAGCCGATGTGCTGCTCTCTGTCACATTCTCAGCTGCTTCTACTTGAGTTTCAATGGTAGTGAGTCTGCTGCCTTCAATCAGCAGTCTAGCTGCCCCCTAGTCAAACTATGAATCTCCCTTGGACTCTCTCAATCACGTCCATTCAAATTTGAGATTTTCCAAAAGGGAATGCCATCTCAATTTCTCAAAATTTGAGTCTTTCAAAATGGACTCTAAAATTGAAATTTTGCCTCTCATTTAAGCTTCAAAAAATGTTCAGAAAATTCATTTAAGTTACCTTCAATTATCCAATTTTATAATCAAATTCCTGGACTAAATCAATGGTCCAATTCAAAATCAATTGACAAAATTTTAAATCAAATCCAAATCCAATTTTCAAATTAGGTTGATGTTCACCTATTTATTTTCTCTACGTGTTTTATAATCAAGGTCGAAGGTGGCCTTCAGTGGATAAGGAAAATTTTCCAAATTAAACTCTTTTCTTTTTTTTTTCTCTCTTTTCAACCATGGGATGTTTCAACTCAGAATTCCCTTATATATGTTGATCATTCCCAACCGTGCACTACACCAAATTTGTCTAACACCTATGTCAGAACACATGCAAAGCCATGTGTTGGCATTGCCCATGTTGACCCATGGATCACCCCCACTATGGTTTGATGGGAATTAATTCATCCTTATTGCACTTGTCCCGGTTTAAAAACAACTCCCAGATAAACAAAATGCCTGAAAAACCTCATGGCTGTAATATTTCCTGCAACACCCCTTCCCACTCTCACACTCCGTCCACCTATGTCATTTTTAATTAAAAAAAGAAAAAATTCTGCAGCACTAAACAGAACTGGTGGAGCCCCACACTGTTCCTCTTGTGGCATTGGTGGCAGATATTGAGGTCATTGCTCCCAATCCTAAATGAACAACACTAGTAGTGCAAGTCTCTCTAGATGTTGGTCTGATTATGTTGCAGTTTCCAATTTCCATTGGTATGCTAGGCGTCGGCGCTTCCAAAAGAAAATTTGTCATGCATTAAGTCATCACGCTTTTTCCCATCTTCAATGGGTTTTGGGTTGCATCCAAATGCCCCTAATATGATTGCACCGACGTCGGTGGTATGCGTCGGCACGACACTTTAATTGATCGACAGTGGAGCTGTATCGACCTTAAGGATTTAGTATTACACAGGAACAGCTAATGTTGAGAATATGCAGTTGTAGTTGATGGCCTTTCAGCCTATATATATATATATATATATATATTCAAATCTCAATCAACCATCCCAAAGGGAAAATGAAGTTACCAAAATTCATCCGACTTACCAAAGAAGTTGGAGTGCGCAATATGAGATCCCAAAAATTTCAATTATTTTCAAGACTCCAAAATTGATGAAATTTGAAAATCTGGATGTCAAATCCATGTATTCACGCTCAAAAGAACATTTAAATCAAATCTCGTAGGAATAATTTCTAAATTTCCAAACACTTCAAAGTCCTCATACATGACTTTGAGCACAACCAATTTTCCAAAACTCAACTAGTTTTAAACCAAAATCCCATCAATATTTCAGCTGACATGAGCTTGAATTAAATTTCTAACCGTCAAGCAAAAGGTTGCCAAATCAACCAAAATTTTAAAATCATTATCGATTTCTGAAGACCTGATTCAAGTCAATCCAAAGAGTCCTAAAACTGTACTTTCATTTTTTAAACAAAAATTGCAAACATTTCAAAATTTCAAAGACATTGATTTTCAAAATCGAGTCAAGCTCATGGATTATGTGTAGAATGCCAAGAATGGACCTCGCACTCATCCAACATCCAAAACTCTCAAAGCCAGTCTATGAGAGAGTGAAGGTTGAATGAAGCATATAGTTTGCTTTTGCCAAAAATGCATTCATCCACTGCACATGCACGCAATTCACTAATCGCAGCAAATTGATTCGAAGTTGCTACCTTGATCAAGTCATATTGCAAAGTTATCTCAAAGTGACGAACAGTCAGTTCATTCTCAAAATGATTTCAAAAACTTGAAGTTTTCAAATACTGATTTTTTTCAAAAAGAAAATTCCAACTCAATTTCTCAAAATTCAAGTATTTTGAAATAAGATCTCAACATTGGCATTTTTTCGTCTTGAATAGGAACACAAACTGATGTAATGGTCTCTAAATGAGTTGCATTGTTTTAAATCCCCATGCGAACATGCTTTCTAAAACCATACGAGAAAAAACATGTTAAAAAAGCCATCACCACACGGTTGCCACCACCGTAGCACATGTCAGATTACCCACCCCCCCCCCCCCACAACACTTTTCGACTCATGATCAAAAGTATGGCTACCTGCCAATCTTATACATCATTTGAATTGTATATTACACCCACAAAGCACCATTAACTGGTTTGGTCCATATCCTAACAGCAAAGATGTGCCCCACATTGACCGGCTTGTGTTTCAAGAAACTATTCAACAAGAACCAGTCTTTGAACACCGTTTGCTCTTACATACGTAGTTTGGTGTGTCTCTAGAGAGAACGGAGCCAAAAAACAGAGTCGGACTCAGAATCACTCTTCATCATCCTCAATCAGTCATGCAATCGCCCTTCAGCCTTCCAGACGATGTGTTTTAATTGACAGTTCAAGGTAAAAGACATGCGGCCCTAGCCTTTCTTCTGTGTCGGACACATAATCGCCCCTAGCCTTTCTTCAAAACATGCAACCAAAAGGTTTTCTATGCAAGGCTGCACATGATCACCTATTGGTTGCTTTCCTTTACACTTTCTGGCTCATGATCAGAACGCCACATCCTTGAGCTTGATGTACACTGTTTGAATTGTAGATTGCACCCACGAGGTGCCACTGACTGGGTTGCTCCATAGCCTAACAGTGATGATGTTCCTAAAACAGACCAGCTTGTGTTCCGGCCCACTGTAACAAGAACACAGTCTATGAAGACTGTCTGGTATGCCCTAGAGGGAAGGGAGAGTCGAAGTAGAGTTGGACTTGGGATCATTCTTGATCAGCCTCAATCGTTCATGCAATAACCCTTTGGCCCTTCGAGACGATGTCTTTCCACCGACAGCTAAAGATATAAGTCCTGCGACCATTTGACCGACATTCAAATGCATAGTTGGAGGCCCTCCATCTGCCAGTCTAAAGAGTGTGCACAAGAAAGCACAACCCATCATTCAATCTTACTTCATCAGTGTCAGTTCGACACACAATCACCCATGGCCTTTCTCTGAAGCATGCAACCGTAAGGTGTTGATATGTGAGGCTCTGTGCGATCACATGTCAGTTTCTTTCCTTCACACTTTCTGGCTCATGATCAGAAGTAAGGCCACCTGCTTGAGCTTCATATACACCGTTTAAGTTTTATATCGCACCCATGAGCTTCCCCACACTGTTTGTTCTTATGTAAGTAGTCTAGTACGTCACAGATAGAAGGGAGCCGAAAGTAGAGTTGGACTCAAGATCGCTCTTTATCAGCTTCAATTGGTCACACAATGACCCTTCAAGCCCTTCCAGATGATGCCTTTCCACTGACAGCTAAAGGTAAGAGTCCTGCAACCATTTGATGGACATTCAAGTGCATAATTGGAGGCTCTCCATCTACCAAATTGAGGAGCACGTGCAAAAAAGCATGATCGGTCTTAGTCGGATATGCAATCTCCCCTAGCCTTTTTCTGAAACATGCAACCATAACATTTTGCTTTAATGTGCAATTACTTTTAGGTTGCATTCCTTTACACTTTTTGGCTCATGATCAAAAGTAAAGCCACCTGCTCAAGCTTCATGTACACCATTTTATTTGTATATTGCATCCATGAGGTGCCGTTAACTGGTTTGATCCACAACCTAACAGTGATGATCTTCTCCACACTGTCTGGTTTGCTCTTACGTAAGTAGTAAGGTGTGTCCCTAGAATGAAGGATGCTGAAAAGCAAAGTCAGACTCATGATCGCTCTACATCGACCTCAATCGGTCACGCAACTGCCCTTCGGCCCTTCCAGATAACGCCTTTCTATTGATTGCTCAAGGTATAAAACCTGTAACCATTTAACTAACATTCAAGTGTACAATTGGAGGTCTTCCATTTGTTGACTTGAGAAGTGTGCACAAGAAAGTGCAATCAATCATTCATTACGCTTCATCGGCATTGATCAGACATGCAATTGCTACTGGCTTTTCTCTAAACATTCAATTGTAAGGTTTTGCTATGCGAGACTATGCACAATCACATGTCTATTGTTTTCCTTCACACTTCCCAGCTCAACGTCAAAAGTAAGACCACCTACTCGAGTTTCATGTACACAGTTTGAGTTGTATATTGCACCCACAAGGCGCCATTAACCGGTTTGATCTACAGTATAATAGCAAGAACGTTCCCCACACTAACTGGCTTGTGTTCAAACCTGCTATTGGACAAGAACCTAGGAAACAAATTCTGTTTGCTCTTACAAAAATAGTCCAGTGTGTCTCTAGTGGGAAAGCATTGGAAGGCAGAATTGGACTCAGGATCACTCTTTATCATCCTCAAATCAATCTACAGACAATGTGTTTCCACCCGCAGCTCAAGGTATAAGACCTATGACCATTATATCATGATCGAGCACACAATTGGATGCCCTCCATCTGCTGACCTGAGCAGCAGGCGCAAGAAAGCATGATCGGTCATTCATTCACACTTCATCGGCCTCAGTTGGACATGTAATTTCCCTAGGCTTCACTCCGAAATATGCAACCATAAGGTTTTGCTATGTGAGACTGTGTGTGATCATCAGTCGGTTGATATCCTTCATATTTTTCAGCTCATGATCAAAAGTAATGCCATTCACTCTAACTTCATGTACACCATTTGATTTGTATATTTCACCCATGAAATGCCACTGACCGGTTTGCTCCACAACCTAACTGCGATGATGTTCCCTACATTGACCAGCTTGTGTTCCAGCCCACCGTTGCACAAGAACCCAATCTATGAACATTGTTTGCTCTTACGTAAGTAGTTGAGTGCATCCTAGAGGGAAGGGAGCCCCAAAGCAAAGTCAGACTCAGGATCGCTCTTTATTGGCCTCAATCAGTTATAAAATCAACCTTCGGCGCTTTGAGATGATACCTTTCCACCAACAGCTCTTGGTATTAGACCAATAATTATTTGATTGGCATTCGAATGCATAATTGAAGCCCTCCATCTGCCAGCTAGAGGAGCATGGACAGGAACGCATGATCAGTCATTCAATATGAATTCATTGATCTCATTCGGACATCCAATCGCCCCTGGCCTTTTTCCAAAACACACGACCGAGGTTGTGTGTGATCACCTATCGATTGCTTTCCTTCACACTCTGCAGCTCATCATCAAAAGTAAAGTCACCTGCTCAAGTTTCATGTACATCATTTAGTTTGTATATTGCACTCACGAGGTGTCATTGATCGGTTTAGTCCACATCCTAATAAAAATGATGTTCCCCACACTGACTGACTTGTGTTCTAGGCTACTGTTGGACAGGAACCCGATCCATGAACACTATTTGCTCTTATGTAAGTAGTCTAATGGGTCCCTATTTTCAGATCATGATCAGAAGTGAGGTCACTTGTTCGAGCTTCATGTACACCGTTGCAGTTGCATATTGTACCCACAAGGTGCCATTGGCCAGTTTGATCTACATCCTAACAATGATGATGTTCCCCACACAAACCAGCTTGTGTTTCAGCCCAATGTTGGACAAAAGCCCAGTCTACAAACATTGTTTTCTCTTGCCAGGTAGTCTAGTGCATCCCCAAAGGGTAGCGAGCCAAAAAATAGGGTCGGACTCAGTATCGCTTCTTATTGGCATCAACCAGTCATGCAATTGTCCTTTGGACCTTCCATATGATGTCTTTCCATGGATCACCATCCCGATGGTAAGGCATGATAGTTTTGAATTTATGGACATTGCATTTGATGCTTTTTATAGTTAATATTTTAGAGAATGTTAAATAAGGTTTCTCTCCATAGTGGATGGTTGAGGTTGGTTCTCCTACTAGTGCAATGGCAAAGCGAAGCTAGTGCGATGGTGAGTTTGTTAAGAGATCAGATACATCAAAGTGAAGATGAGTTGAACCCTAACAAATGGATCAGTAATTTCGTAAGCACACTCATAATGTTCAACCACTTACAAACATACTTGGTTCACTCATTTATTTGATCTTAAATCTTCTTACAAGTTGTACACGAAACAGTAGAGTTGATGCAACAATCATCAGAGCATTATACAAGTTGATGTACTCAGTCCATTCATCATGGTATGGGGCTCGTGAATATTGTATTGTATAGAGTATACTCTGTCAGTTGCTCTTTGGCATTTGTTTCCCCCTAGCTAAAAGGTTGATTCACGGGGGTTCGAACCTATTCCCATCATTTGAGGTTGTTTGTAGTCATGTGATTGATCAACATAATAACTAAACTTTGTATGTATTCAATATAATATCATTTTACTTTATCTTCTATATATCATCCTCCCTGCCTTGTGGGAAGAGTGCAACCGTTGGGTACTGTATGTGGTTGATGTTCCAAACAGTGTTATGTTATATTACAATTCAATGAACATCCATGATAGTGCACATGTTGACTTGGTTCACATGATGGGATTCTTGAAAGGTGAGTTGGGAATCAACATGTGATCCTGTAGATTTCTTCATATAATTGAAGCTCCATGACAAAGCTACGATTGCAGTATATTCATCCTGAAGTACATTGAGACATTCTACAATGGTAGGGAGCCGTGATTTGATTGTACAAGTATTTTAATTAAGATACCGATTCACAGGAAAGATCATTTGCAAAATGTAGTGTTTGTCTCTTGACAAGAAGATGTACCGCATTTTCGAAAGCAAATGTATTTGGATATTGTGGCCTACATAAAATCAAAGCTTGACAAGAAGCAGCCGGAAGCATGAATCTATATGAAGAAGGGATTAGATGACAAATTTGATAAAGAGCACATATTTGTATGAGCATAATGAATGATATTCAGTGCGATATAAAGTGTAGTTTTTTGTGTGATACCATGCATGCATCCAATATACAATCCAAAACCTTTGATTTTGCTGTAATTATTTGTGTGATATTATGTGTGACACCAATATGCATGCCTAAATCCTTTTATTTTGGTACAATTCTTTGTGTGACAAATAGCTAACCAGTTAGAAAAACATGGAAACAAGTTTACTAAATACAAACTGAATTAAAAATGGCACGAAGACAATCTTGAAGTTTTCATGAATTAGTTATAAAAACTTTAAACCCTTTGATTTTGTGCGAATCATCGAGCGATACTTTGTGTGATACCAATATAAATTCCAAACCCTTGAATTTTGTAGTGCATCATTAAGTAATACTATGTGCAACACTACAAGTGCAGGTGTGTGCATTCCTCTGAGTCGGAAGAGCTGGTATGAGCTATCTTTGAACTGAAACAAAAATAGAAACATGTACTAAATAATGTATGTGATTCTATATATGATGGTGAATGCAATATTTGTGTTGTGGGCGACAGTAGTCGAGTATTTCAAGCAGTTGTCTAAAACTCCCAAGAAAAACTTTATGTTGAATACGTATGTTGCTTGGAGGATACCTTTTGCAAAATGGTGTGTGGGTTGCAGGACAAGACAATAACCTTTCTATGAATAGCACCTAAATACGATTCTCATTCAAATATCACAGGTTTGGGGTGACTATGAGAAATAGAAAATAGAGATTTAGGTAAGGGAAGTACTTGTTCATTGTACTGGTAAACTTTGATCATGAGTTTAACGGCGACAATGACAGCAATGATCAAACATATTTTAGGGCTTCAGGAGGCGTTTGTGCTCTTTTCAAGCCACTACGATAGTACATGTATCTGACCTCTCACAGCTTAAATAATAATCTGTTTGGGCAATATTAAACAAGACGATTGCTTGGGTAAACTTGCCATAATGAACGGAAGAGAGTTTCAGAATTTTCCTAACACATGACATTCTCTATCATTTTCCTACACATTGAAGATGGTGGTGGGACAATTTCGTCTTTTAAGCTTTAAGTTGATTTTGCAGCTGGCTCGGTATCGTTTCAATGTATTAATGTTTGTGGATAGTAACATCTTGAAAGGTATAAGCCGATTCAAAATATGGTGGCACAATAATGCCTTTTAATGAATAAGACGATTCATTAGCTACGATCTTAATTTCATAATTGAATCCCGAAACCTCTCATCACCACGTGACAGAATCACAGGCATGTGCACAGAAATTTCATGCACATGCTTTTGCATATAACCAGCTTTGGAAATATTGTTTAACAAGTGAAAACATGAAAAAAGCTGGTCGATTAAATAAGAAAATAGTTAACTATCTATTCAGATAAGAGTAGCCTTTGGATTATGGTACGAAATAAATAAATTGCAAAACATTGCCCCATCTCGTCTCTCTAGAAATTTGGTGCTTGAATGAAATTTTCTTATCAACGATGCGTAAGCTTGGGGCCCAACTTCGTAAAATATTTCACCTGACGGCTCAGGCCCCTTGTTCGCAGGTGAACTTATCATATGGTCTCCTTGACGGAGAGTTTGATGATCTGTTGCCATCAGGGATGAAGCTTTTACTCGTAGAGAGGCTGCCAAGGTCAAGTTCAGCTCTTCCATCTTCATTAGATTTTAAGGGGAATGTTATGCTCATGTAGATGGAAATTTGAATAAGGTAGGGAAGTTTTTCTATACCAAATCTCACGTAGGAAAACAATGTGTGTAGCATTTTTTTTGTATTTGGTCATGGATACAGATAAGAATTTGGATTTGTGGAATTTTTTCTTGGACTTGGGTTGTTGATTCTTATTCTCTGGTTGCTGTTCTATATATTTAAGAGATTCTAAATCCTGGCAATTGTTTGGATTACCTGCACTTAATATTGAGAACTTCTAAATGGATGGGAAAGACGTTCAATTTTTGTTATTTTTGTTTGTTCTTCACTGTTTTTTACTGTTATAAAAAATTGACTGAATTTTCTTATTTCTTGCTTATTATCAATAATGTTGAAAAGGAAAAGAAAAACTTTGTTCTTTCATCTAATGTTACTATTTGCTTTCTTGGGTTCTTAAATTCGACTGTTGATTTTCTTCTTTTGCAGTGCCACTGGGAGGTAGGCTCGCCACCCTGTTATTCCAATAAAATACTATGTACAGGGAAGAAAAATATAAACAAGATTTTAAGCATCAGCCAAAAAGAGAGAAACCAAGCAGACAGAATCGCTGCTGCCTCTAGACTGGGAGGCCCTTCAAAAAAAGCCTCTCATCACAACGTAGCTCTAAAAAACTAGTTCCCCGAACTTATCAGGTCTGATCCTCATCCAGCATCATCCCTCCCAACGCCTTTCTCCATATCTTTGAATGAGTTTACCTGCCTCTAAGAAGGGCAACCCATTAAGCACTTGAAGATGGTGCTTTAGATTTTCTATATTCAACTATCTTCTTTTAATCATTTTCATACATGCTATCATACCCTTTAGCCTACATTTCCAACCTTCATTGTTGGATATTACTCTTAGATCGCCTTCCAAACCTTACGAAGCCAGCCCTTCATTCACCAACCTCAATTTGGCTTCATCCTTCCTAAGCAAGCTTCAAGCTCACTAATGTGATATGAGGTGAGCTGAGGGCTCCTCCTTAGGCAGTTGACCATTTTCCTGGTTTTTGACTTCTATAAGATTATTTGAACAATCATAGGATCACTACCCAGAGGTTGTAGGCCTCCATCGCAAATTATTCCATTCATTAAGTAGAGGCAAATATGTCTCATGTCTCTTTCCTCCACCATCAATCCCCGAAGTACATCCTTTGTTTTTCTCAAATAGTCAAAAATATCTCTGTTGCATTGAAATCTGGCTCTATCAACAGCTGCCTCATTCCTGCTCCACCACAACTTCCAAATTGCGATTGGGAACATAACTAACCAGCATTTTTGGGTCTATTTGGCTTTGAAAGGGATCTAACTCCTACGTTAAAACTTAGTGCTTATGTGAAAGGGAGAGCTCATGAGAATCGAGAGAGAACGAGAGAGGTAAAGATAACTCAAAAATAAAATCTCACATATATTGCCATTGTAGAAGATACAGGGTAATTATAGAGTACAAGAGATAAGGAGGTTACAACAATGAAAAAGGCAAGAGATAGAGACGTAAATCAGATCCCAAATTAATAGAGACAGATACGTTTTTATCTCTTGCAGATTTCATCACTTCTAGAATTCAAAATTCAAACTCCCGCAATCTGAACGGCGGCTCCACCATATTGAGATTGGTTATGAAATCTTGGAACACCATTCCTCCAAGAGCTTTCGTCATCCCATCCGCTAATTGCTCTTTAGTTCGAATGAAATTCACTTGGATCTCTCCCTTATTGGCATGATCTCTAACGAAATGAAAATCAATTTCGACATGCTTGGTGTGAGCATGGAACACAAGATTTGATGCTAAGTATAGGGTTCTGATATTATCACACCATAAACTTGGTGCATCTTGTAATGAAACTTGTAGCTCTTTTAGGAGAGATTTTAACCATAGTATTTCTACAGCAGTGCAAGCTAGGGACTTGTATTCGGCTTCAGTGCTGGATCGAGCGACTGTTCTTTGTTTTCTAGAAGCGCATGAGACGATGTTATTTCCTAGGAGAGCAACAAAACCACCAGTCGACTTTCGATCTTCTAGACTGCTAACCCAATCTGCATCCGCAAAGATACTCAGTTGCAGCGAAGAGGATCAAGTCAAGCGAAAAGCATAATGGCTGGTTCCTTTTAAATAGCGAAGTATTCTTTTAACCATCATCTAATGAACAGTCTTTGGGGAGTGCATGAATTGAGAAGCACGATTTACAGCAAGTGCAATATCTGGACGTGTTAATGTGACATATTGTAATGCACCTATCACACTTTGATACAACGTGGGATCCAAAGAAGAATCATCAGTGGCTGGAAGATGTTTAGTGATTGCCATGGGGGAGTTCGTGGATTTGGCACTATCCATTTGAGCCTTGTGAAGAATGCTAGTAATGTAACAGTGTTGGCTCAGATGTATCTCCCTGGGTCGTCGCTGGACTTCAATGCCTAGAAAATAGGTTAGGGGACCAAGATCCTTGACCGAAAAGGCAGAACCAAGCCGTTTAATAGCATGAGAAATAAGGGACAGCACGGATCCAGTGACAATCAGATCATCAACGTAGATGAGAAGATATAGGTGACGACCATCGCAGGAGTAAATAAACAGGGATGCATTGGACTGAGAAGCAATAAATCCAAGATCACGAAGGAAGCAACTCAAGCAATGATACCATGCGCGTGGAGCCTGCTTGAGCCCATATAGTGTTTTGTCTAACTTGCATACGTAATGAGGAAAGGCGGCATCTTGAAACCCCTCTGGTTGAGCCATATAGACATATTCAGTAAGATACCCATTGAGAAAGGCATTGTCAAAATCAAGTTGGCGTAAAGACCAGCCAAAATAAACAGCTAAAGAGAGAAGCACCCAGGTAGTTGTTGGTTTGACGGTGAGGCTGAAAGTTTCTTGATAGTCAATACCAGCCATTTGAAGAAAACCCCGGGCCACAAGTTGAACCTTACGTCGTGCAATAGAGCCATCAGGGTGACGCTTGATTTTATACACCCATTTGGGTTTTAATGAGCCAGTCATTACTGAAAAAATCGGTAATGATGGTCAACCAGTGAGGAGCACTCCAAGGTTATGGTGGGAGTAAGATCCATGGTGGGCGCCATGGGTGTGGGCTGAGCAGTCTCATGGATGGGCAAGCTGATATGCTCAGGAGAAGAAACCATAACAGATGATGATGATCCAGCCATTGGTGGTGGCAAAACAGTATATGATGAGGGTGAGGCTGGCTGTATTGGAACAGCGTGACCAGTAGAAGGAGTGTTGGTCGTGTGTGGCAGCCAATAAGACAAACTAGCATCAGAAATATCCGGATGTTGATTGGACTTGCTTGAATGATTTTCATCAAAAATAGCATGCCAAGTTATAAGGATACGCTGATGGCTCTTGTCATAGCATGGATACCCCTTATGATGACTAACATAACCCAGAAAAATGCATGGAGTAGTCTTGGGCTGAAATTTGGAATCACTCATGGGCATCAATAATGGATAACATGTGGTTCCAAAAAACTGAAAATGTGCATATTCTGGATCCTTTTGAAAAAACATATGAAAGGGCTATTTTCACTGCAATTTCAGTGTTGGTAATTGGTTGATAATATAAACAGCAGTTCAAAATGAATCAAACCAGAAATTATATGATAGACCAGCATCATAAAGCATGCTTAATCTCATTTCAACAATATGACGACTTTTTCGTTCAACTATACCCTTTTGTTCGGGAGTGTAAGGGTAAGAAAACTGATAACATATCCCATGTGCTTCACATAATAAGGCTAAGTTAGAGTTCACAAATTCTTTTCCTTTGTCAGATTGAATGGAACATATGTGAGCATTTAATTGCTTTTCAATCATGGTCTTGAAATTCTTGAAACGTGAAACAACTTGAGACTTAGCTTTAAGAGAAAACAACCATGAAAATCGAAATAGTTGTCAACAATCTGAAGCCCTCTCGAGAGAGAATAGGGGCAGGTTCCCATGCGTCCATATGAAGCATTTCAAGAGGGGTGTGATGCTTGAAAATCAGAAATTAGAAAAGGTTGTTTATGCGCCTTTCCCAGAAGACAGGACCGACAAACTCCTTTTGCAACAGGAGAATTTATTGAAATGAACCGACTAGAATTTAAAAAACTAACAATGTTCTTATTTGCATGACCAAGCCACCGATACCAAAGATCAAATGATGCTAAAAGTTTATTGACGCTTGCTGGAAACCAGCAACTAAACGCTGCTCCCTTGGTTGAAAATGAATCCATGTTCGATCAGACCGCCTTGATGGGGTAGAGCTTGTTACGCATCTTTGGTTCTTGAAGAAGAACATTGCCCATCTGTCGGTCCTTAATAACAAAATCATGTGGTGATAATTGAAAAATGCAGTCATTTTTAAATGTAAACTTTCCCACTGGTAAGAGATTATGAGCCATTTTAGGAACATGCAGTGCATTAGTGGGATGGAATGAAATCCCTGCAGAGTTAACTAGTAAATTGTC
Organism: Nymphaea colorata; assembly: GCF_008831285.2. NCBI lineage: Eukaryota > Viridiplantae > Streptophyta > Magnoliopsida > Nymphaeales > Nymphaeaceae > Nymphaea > Nymphaea colorata. The sequence goes on along the minus strand of NC_045147.1, from coordinate 4,651,911 downwards.
TGTATGCTTAATAGAGAGACTTGAACCATTACCGATCATGATATTGTCTGGCCCATCATACGGTGTTTTGTTTTGCATCATCTCATCATTGTTGACAATATGATTGATTGATCTTGGGTTGGGATTCCAATATGCACTCGTAGCCTCCTGCAAATTCATGGCTGAAAATGCACGCGGGATATCATAACATGTCCTTGCCTAATGCCCCTTCCGTCCACAATATTTGGCACGTCAATTCGAGAATGATTTCCATTTCCTGCATTGTTGTTTGGATTTTCATGTTGTGGTGGAGGCTGAACAGGAAGAGATCCCTGTCTTCCTCATCCTTGGAATCGACCTCCTTGCCGACCCCTGAAGTTGCCTTGGCCTCTGCCACGTTCTTGCAACATATTAAAAACAACATGATTTTCAGCCAGCGGTAATGCTTGGACGGATCTATTAGAATCAGGCATTGATGACTTAAACATCTCAAGTCTCTTCTCTTGAGTGAGTAGGAGATCGAATGACTCAGAAAATGTAATTGAGGCATTTGAAGAGTTAGCACTAATGAGAGTAATAAAGCTTTCATATTCAATGGACAAACCATTCATTGTGATCTGAACAAGATCACTGTCATTTGTGTCTAGTACCGCTGCAACTAACGTATCTGCAAGGAACTTGATCTGTTCTAGATAGGTTTGCATATCCATATTTCTTTTTTGAATGAAGTGTAGCTCCTTCCTCGGCAGCATTATTCTCAATGGTGATTGAGAATTGGAAGACTTTTTCAGCGTTTTCCATGCTTCATGTGCCAATTTGCTAGACATGATTTGTCTCAAGACAGGTTCTGAAACAGTGGCTTTGATCCAGCTTAAAGCTAGACGATCGGATCTCTTCCAGATAGCAAAATCTAGATTAGTTTCGCTCTTGCCGTCCTTCACAATAGTCTCTGGAGGAGGAGGAAACATCCCGTCAATGAATTGTACAAGTTCTTGGGACTCCATGACCGATTCCAGTTGACTGCTCCATAGAAGATAATTGTCTCTATTGAGTTTGACAAAGACAAGTGCAGTGATCGCGTTCCATTGAGTTGACGAAGAAGATGAGTTCGCCATGATGCTTCAAGCGGAAGAAGATGATGGCTCGGATACCATGAAAGGGAGAGCCCATGAGAATCAAGAGAAAACAAGAGAAGGAAAGAGAACTCAAAAATAGAATCTCATGTATATTGTCATTGTAGAAGATACAGGGTAATTATAGAGTACAAGAGATAAGGAGGTTACAACAATGAAAAAGGCAAGAGATAAAAACATAAATCAGATACCAAATTAATAGAGACAGATACGTTTTTATTTCTCTTGCAAATTTCATCACTTCTAGAATTCAAAATTCAAACTCTTTCCTTAACACTATGCATTGCCATGGAATCTTACATTTCCCAAACTTCTTGATGACCTTTTGTCACACTAGTCTCACAACTAAGCAGCGAAAGAGGACACACATGTTTTTCTCCTTCTGCTTTCGTAGGAGCCATCGATTAGCAAGGTGTACACCATGACATTGGAGCATGTCTTGTGTACTTATCCTCAAGTAGCTAGCGATGAATACACCATGAACTAAGGTTAGGGAGGTTTTCGCCAGCTTTCATGTCTACCTTTGGACTTAGTGGCCACCCAAATACACCTTGAACTAAGGTTAGGGTGGTTTCTATTAATGCTAACAAGTTAGTCAGCTCCACCATGGAGTTCAACCATGCTAGCTGCAATCCAAAACCTATTCACCATCGAGTGTCCCTCATTAATCAGCCTCTTGATGTCCGCCACTGAAAGCTTCAGCTACTCCACCACACTACCATACTCCCCCCACCCACCCACCCCCCAGCATTATGGTTTGCAAGATGCTCTCCTGCCAGTGGTCAGACCATAAACAATAGATTTATTGTTCACTATCTTCCATTTCACATGGCCTTCAATCGTATCCCACCCCAACCAAGGCTTTTGCATGCCCTAGAGCCCCTCCAAAGCTTCCTCACACTCCAGAGGTTTCTTTTTTACTTGAGGTATCTCACCCTGCACCATTGAGTGAGAATAGGGTTAGTCGAGCATCAACATCTACACCCATCTCTCTAACCTCTGCCTCCTCCTCCTCTTCCGGCACATGGGTAGGGGCTCCCTTTATTACCTCTTCTTCTTCCTCATCTTGTTCTTCTTCTGCCATATCTTCCTTCCCCTGAGCCTCTTCCCCCTTTTATACTTCATCTACCTTTTTCTCCAAGAAAGCTTTAAGTTACTTCTTCCCTTCTCCTTTTCGACCATAGATTACTCAAACAGAGATATCTTCCTCATCCAAGCATCCAAATTCCTATCACCTTCATCTTCTGCCCTCATTGCCTCCACTCTGCATCCTCGGCTTTCACTACTTCCTTCCATTTCTTCTCATCTTCTGCTCATTACTTCTCAACCATTAGACTCTTACATATTTAATTTCCGTTGCCACCTACCCATAGTTGACAGCATCACATTGCCCCAATAACTCTTCCTATCATTGAATCTATTCTAGTCATTGCACCTCAACTTGGTTGATGGCTGCATTCTGCAACAACAGTGTGTCCAAGCCCTCCGTGATGACGTCTTCTTCATTCAATAAATTTTGAGGCTCAGCTAGTTTTCTGTATTTTCTAGCATGTGCCCAGATACGCATCATCCTAACCTAAAGCACAGGTGTGTGCATTCCTCTGAGTTGAAAGAACTGGCATGAGCTATCTTTGAACTGAAACGAAAACAAAAACAGATATTATCGGACTAAATAATGTGTGTGATTCTATATAGAATGGTGAATGCAATATTATGTGTCGTGGGTGATAATGCCGAGTATTTCAGGAAATTGCCTAAAACTTCCTTGAAAAGCTTTATGTTGAATACATATGTTGCTTGAACAATATCTTTTGCAAATGGTGTCTGTGTTGCAAAACAAGACAATACCTTATATGTAAACAGCACCCAAACATGCTTCTCTTTCAAATATCATAGGGTTTGGGTGACTACAAGAAACAGAAAATGGAGTTTTAGGCATGGGAAGTACTTGTTCATTGTGCTGGTAAACTTTGATTGTGAGTCTGACGGCAACAGCGATGATCAAAGAGATCTTTAGGGCTTCAAGAGGTGTTTATGCTCTTTTCAGGTCACTGCGATAGTGCATGTGTTTGCTCTCTCTCAGCTTAAATAATAATCAGCTTAGGCAATATGAAACAAGATGTTTGCTTGGGTAATCTTGCCATAATGAATGGTGGAGAGTTACGGAATTTTCCTAATAGATGACATTCTCTATCATTTTCCTACGCAATGAAGGCAGTGGGACAGTTTTGTCTTTTAAGTTTTAAGCTGATCCAGTGTCATTTTGACGTATTAAAGTATGTGGACAGTAACATCTTTTAGGTATAACCAATTCGAAATATGGTGGGACAGTAATGTATTTTAATGAATTAGTTGATTCATTAGCTGCTGATTTCAATTTCATTATCGAATCTTGAAACCTCTCATCACCACATAACAAAATCACTGGCATGTGCACAAAAAATTTCATGCACAAGCCTATGCATATAACTAGCTACGAAAATATAGCCTAACAAGTGAAAAACGTGAAAAAAAACTTATCCATATAATAAAGAAATGGTTAATTATCTTTTCAAATAAGAGTAGTCTTGGGATTATGGTAAAAAATAACTAAATTGCAAAACATTGCCCCACCTCATCTCTAAAAATTTGGTGTCTGAACGAGATTTTCTTATCGATGCTAAGTAGGCATGGGGGGGCAACTTCGTAAAACGTTTCACCTAATAGATGATGCCTTTGTTTGCAGGTGAACTTATCATATGGTTTCCTTGATGGAGAGCTTCATGGTCTGCCACCTCTGGAGGAGAAGCTTTCACTCATATGGAGACTACTGGCATCAAGTTCGGCCCTTCCATCTACATTAGATTTTAAGGGGGACGTGATGCTCATGTAGATGGAAATCTAAAATAGGTAGAGAAGGTTTTCCTATCCCACATCTCATTTTGGAAAATGGTGTACGCACCAGTTTTTTAGTATTTGGTCATGGATACGGATAAGAATTTGGATTTGTAGAATTCTTTCTTGGACTTGGGTTGTCAATTCTTATTCACTGGTTGTTGTTTCATATGTTTAAAAGATTCTAAATCCTATTGTTGGGATTACATGCACTTCATATTGAGAACTTCTAAATTGTTGGGAAAGACGTTCAATTTTTGTTATTTCCATTTGCAGATATTGAATGTTTTTGACTGTTAACAAAAATTTGATTGAATTTTGTTATTTTCTTGCTTATTGACAATAATGTTGAAAAGGAAAAGAAGAAACATTGTTCTTTCATTTAATGTTACTGTTTGTTTTTTGGTTCTCAAATTCGACCGTTGAATTTTCTTCTTTTGTAGTGCCAATGAAACGCCAGTTGGGAGGTAGATTCCCCACCCTGTTATTCCAGTAAAATACTATGTACATGGAAGAAATGTATAAACATGACCCTAAACATTGGCCAAAAAGAGAGAAACCAAGCAGAAGAAAACCCTGCTGCCTCTAGAGCGGGTGACCCTTCAAAGGGAGCCTCTCCTCACAATGTATCTCCAAAAAACTAGTTCCCCAAACCTATCAAGCTTGATCCATAATAAACCAGATCATGATATAATCAGTAACAATGTTATCAGCTCCAAAAGTATCACTGGAGGGAGTAAAGTCCATACAACTGGAGGAGATAATGCTGGACGAAATCACGCTCAGGCCAACGATATCAGATCCAAGATTATAGCTAAAAGAGATTATGATAATGACGATTCTAGAATTGCAACTATCTTGGAAAAGGGAAAAACACAGGATCTTGTAAATCAATCAAATCCCAAGATATGTGGGATTGATGAACGTATGAATTAAGTATAAATGAAATCTCTCTTCTTGTGAAAATTAACAAGAGAGAGACTTTTCTCTTCGTGGACGTAGACTAAACAGTTGAACCACGTTAAAATACTATCGTCTCCTTTCTTATTCATTTTCTTCTCTCTAGCATGAGGTTTACTATGGTATCAGAGCCGTTGTTGAATAACTTGGGCTATATCGATCGAGGGAGATCAAGTTGCTGTGAAACAGAGACCCACCTGTGAAGAACAAGAAATCGCAGGAGACAGTGGGCCAATCCCTCACGCATTTCATCCCTAGTGATCTGTTGAAGCTGAAATTTGCAGTGTCCTCTCCTCACTAGGATAACGTGCAGCTGTCCAATTTTCATCAGAATCAAAGTTGGCATTGAATTTTTAAAATTCTGCGAGTCGGGTAGTCCTGAACAACGTCTGAAGCAAAAAATCGCATGTGTTTCTATTTGCCATCTCTCTCAGTGATGTCTCCACCGAAGCTTTTTCACCATAAGGTTGGACATTCACTATGGCATCTCAACCACTAAGTGGCACCTCTTATAGTACGGCTGCGGCATCACCAAAATCTGGATCAGACGCCATGAATCTGCCACTTTTAGGTCTAACCTCTTCCATCATACCTCTTCCAACAAGTCTCCAGCATTTCCTGTCTATAAAATTGTCTTCCGACAACTATTTACTTCGGGAAACTCAATTTATTCCTATGCTCAAAAGTTATAATATGATGGGATATATTGATGGGTTGTTTAGGTGCCCAGAAGAGTTTTTTCCTAGTGAAGATGGCAAAGGGACTGTTTTAAATCCAGCCATTTCTAGAATGGCATCGAGGTGACCAACTTCTACTAAGTTGGATCATCTCATCTCTAAGTGAAGTTGTGCACAGTCAAGTCGTAGGCCTTGATTCATCATACAAGGCCTGGACCACCATAAAACGTATATACGCGGCTGAGTCAAGAGCAAAAGTGCAACAACTAAAATCTGCCCTGCAAAACCTAAAAAAGGGAATTGAATCCATAACAGCTTATTTTCATAAAGCCAAAGGCATAGCTCACCAATTAGCTATGGCCTCCAAACCAATCGATAAATAAGATCTGGTTATGAACATTCTTTCTAGCCTTCCCACTGAGGAATATGGCACTCTGAAAATCTCCTTGTGCACTCGTATTGACCCTATAAATCTGGAGGAGTTATACTCTCTGCTTCTTATTCAAGAATCTGAAATATCAAAATCTGTAAATTTTGAAGATACTCCAGCCTATATAGTGCAGCAACAAAACTTCAAGAATCATCACTATCGTGGACAGATTGAATAGCAAAGAGGGTATCCAGGACATTGTCCTTAGGAAAAATCTGTAAACTGCCATGCTTGTGGTAACCGCAAACATTTTGCTTCTGAATGTCGAACTGTATGTCAAGCTTGTACGAAATCGGGATATGGCGCATTACACTGCAAATTATATAAGTTCCAAAAGGAATCGTCATCTACAGAAGCGTATCACATGGAAATTACACCTCAAATCGATGATGGATTTTGGTATCCAGACACCGGCTACTCATCATGTGACTGCTGATTTGAATAAACTTTCGGTTCACTCAGAGTATCAAGGGAAGGATCAATTGAGAGTTGGAAATGGTATTGGCCTTCAAATCAAGAACGTTGGTAATGCTTCTCTCTATAGTTCGAATTCAAAATTTCTCATAAATAATGTGCTGAATGTTCCTACTATTTCTAAAAATCTACTATATGTGCATAAATCTGCTCGTGACAATGATGTTGTGTTTGAATTTGATACAAATTGTTGCTATGTTAAGAATCAAACAACAGGGGAGAAAATTCTGGAAGGAGCAAATAAATGAGGCTTATACCAGCTAAAGTTAGAACAATATGCAGCTCGTCAGAAAACAACACTTGTTGCAGAACGGTTCTCAGTTGATTATTGGCATAATCAAATGGGATATCCCGATTTTAGAACTGTGATGCATGTTTTGAATAAATTTGCTTTACTTATTGGCAGCAAGTCTTATAATAAGATGTGTGATGCATGTCAAAGAGGGGAAAGTCTTGCTCTTCCTTTTGCTCATACACAACATAAGATTGATGCTCCACTTGATTTAATTTTTACTGATGCTTGGGGATCATCGGCCACTCCATCGTTCCATGGTTATAGTTACTATGTTAATTTTATGGATGCATTCTCTCGTTTTTCTTGGATATACATTATTAAAAATAGATCAGATGTTCTTTCCGTCTTTAAAACGTTTCAAGTTATGGTTGGACAACAATTTGATCAAAAAATCAAGGCAGTTGAAAGTGATTGGGGAGGAGAATATCGAACTGTCTCTACCTACTTCAAACAGATTGGTATTGTTCACAGAGTTGCTTGTCCTCATGCGCATCAGCAAAATGACAGCATAGAAAGCAAACACAAGCATATAGTTCACATCATATTAACACTTCTTGCACATGCCAACTTACCCTACAAATATTGGGATTTTGCTTTTAGAAGTGTTGTCTTCTTGATCAATAGGATGCCAACACAGGTTCACAATCACCATATCAAGTTTTGTTCAAAAACTCTCTGGATTATAAATTTTTAAAGTTTTTGGATGTGCATACTATCCATGTCTACGTGATTTCAACTCTCACAAATTACAGTTTCGCAGCAAACAACATGTTTTTCTTTGTTACAACAGCATGCACAAAGGATATATTTGCTTCAATCAAGATACAAGCAAACTTCTTATCAATAGACATGTGGTATTTGATGAAGGTGTATATCCCTTCAAAGCCTCGGTGTCAACAGCCCCACCCTCCCCAAATAAATATGTACCTACCGTCCCCTTAATCATGACCGTGCCTTCCCAAAACCTATCACAGAATCATGCCCCAACCCAAATCATGTCATATCCACCTCTCACACCCGATCTCTCAACCCAACCAACCTCCCCTATTCCTTAACCTTCTCCCAGTATCTCTCCTACCCAAGATACGCAACATGAACCGACAACATTCCCCATTCCTCCACCACCTCCGACACTTTCAAACCACATAGATCCCATTCCATGCTCACTCGGTCTCAAATCGGCTCTCTCAAGCCCAAAACCTACATTGTTTCCAAGTATCATCTCCCTGAACTTCATCTCACCCATCTCAACCTTGAAACTGAACCTCATACCGTGTCCCAAACCTTGAAACATACTCAATTGGTTCACGATATGAAAGCCGAACTTGCAGCTCTCAACAACAATCGTACTTGGACTCTTGTCCCGCTGCCTCTTTATGCTAATATTGTTGGTTCCAAATGGGTTTTTTGTATCAAAAGGAAAGCTGATGGTACACTTGAAGGCTACAAAGCTTGCTTATTCACCAAGGGCTATACTCAAGAACACGGTCTTGACTACTTCGAAACCTTCAGCCCAGTAGTCAAACATACCTCTATACATGCTCTTCTCACGATTGCCATCACCTCAAATTGGACGATTCACCAACTTGATGTTCACAATGCTTTCCTTCATGGTGTTCTCACTGAAAAGGTGTACATGGCTCAGCCCTCGGGTTTTATTGATGACCACTTTCCACATCACGTTTGCCAGTTGCATAAGGCCATCTACGGTTTAAAACAATCTCCTCGTGCCTGGTTTCATCAACTTACTACCTTCTATGTTTCACTGGGTTTTGTTGGTTCTAAGGTGGATCCCTCGCTCTTGATGCGGCTGCAACAATGCTCACAATTATATATCCTGATCTATGTTGAGGACATCATTATTACAGGCAATCATAATACTATGATTCAGTCTCTTATCCATACCCTTGATCAGGAATTTGGCATCAAGGACCTCGGTCTTTTACATTATTTTCTAGGCATCCAAGCAACATTCTTGTCTAAAGGTCTCTTTTGATCTCAAGAAAAATATGTGCTTGACCTTCTCCAAAAAGCAAATATGGTTGATGCCAAACCACATTCAATGCCCATGTCGACCATCGTTAAGTTGTCCAAAGATGCAGAGGAGTGCTTACCAGATCCCACTCCTTATCGGCAACTCATTGGAGCCCTCCAATACCTTACACTTACACAGCCAGATCTCTCCTTTGCTGTTAACAAAGTTTGTCAATATATGCAGCGTCCTACCACTGTTCACCTGATTGCGGTCAAACTCATTTTACGTTATGTTAAGGCAACGCTCTCTTGTGGTCTTCTTTTAAAACCATCCAGCAAGTCCACTGGAGGATTTGCCATTTTTATGGGTTCATCTTTTGTCTCATGGTCTGCTCGCAAATAGGATGCTGTAGCTCGATCCAGCACGGAAGCTGAATATCGGGCTCTCGCGTCCTGTTCCTCTGAAGTTTTATGGCTCGCATTTTTACTACAGGAATTTAACATCACTATGTCGCATGTTCCTCATCTATGGTGTGATAACATCAGTGCTGCCTCTCTCTCTGCCAATCCTATCTTTCATAATCAAAGCAAGCACATTGAGATCGACATCCATTTTGTTCGAGATCACATTGCCAAGAATCATCTCACAGTACATTATGTTCCTAGTGTTGATCAGTTGGCTGACATTCTCACAAAACTTCTGCCTCAAACTACCTTTGTAACCTCTGTTTCAAGCTCAACGCTCTTTCACGAGCATTCATCTTGAGGGGGGATAATAAACCAGATCATGATATAATCAGCAACAATATTAATAGCTCCAAGAATATCGCTGGAGGGAGTAACGTCCATACAACTGGAGGAGATCATGCTGGAGGAAATGATGCTTAGGCCAACGATATCAGATCCAAGATTATAGCTATTATGATAATGATGATTCTAGAATGTCAACTATCTCAGAAAAGGGAAAAACGCAGGAATCCCTAGATATGTGGGATTGATGAACATATGAATTAAGTATAAATGAAATCTCTCTTGTGAAAATTAACAAGAGAGAGACTTTTCTCTTCGTGGACGTAGACTAAATAATCGAACCATGTTAACATACTGTCGTCTCCTTCCTTACTCATTTTCTTCAAACCATGTTAAAATACTGTCGTCTCCTTCCTTACTCATTTTCTTCTCTCTAGCGTGAGATTTACTAATCCACATCCACCATCATCTCTCCCATCCCTTTCTCTATATCATTGAATGAGTTCACCTGCCTCTAATGAGGGCAACCCATTAAGCACTTGAAGATGGTGCATTAGATTTTCTATATTCAACCATCTCCTTTCAATCGTTCTCTTGCATGTTGTCATACCCATTAGCCTACGTTTCCAACCTTCATTGCTGGATATTACTCTTAGTTCACCTTCTCAACCTCCAGATGAAGCCAGCTATTCATTCAGCAGCCTCAATTCGGCTTTGTCCCTCCTGAGCAAGCTTCAAGCTCACTAACCTGATATGAGGTGAGCCGACGGCTCCTCTACAAGCAATCGACTATTTTCCTGGTTCTTGACTTCCATAAGATTATCTAAATAATTGTATGATCACTATCTAGAGGTCATAGGCATCCGTCGCAAATTATCGCATTCATCAACCAGGGGCAAATATCTCTCATGTCTCTTTCCTCCACCTTCAAGCCTCGAAACACTTCTTTAGCTGTTCAACAAATAGGGGAAAAGATCTCTCCTACATTGAAGTTTGTGGCTCTATCATGAGCTGCCTCATTTCTTCTCCACCACAACTTGCAAATAATGATTAAAACTTGACCAACCAGTGTTTCCGGGTCCATTTGGCCTTGAAAGGGATCTTACTCCAAAGTTGAAACTTTGTGTTTATGCTTTGTCTTGAAAGGGATCTTACTCCAAAGTTGAAACTTAGTGTTTATGCTTTGTCATGGGATCCTACATCTCCCAAACTTGTTGACGACCTTTTCCCACACTGGTCTCACAACGAAGCAATGAAAGAGGACCTGAAGGTTGTTTTCCTATTCCCACTTGCATAGGAGGCATCGATTATCTAGGTGTATGCCATGATGTTGGAGCTTGTCCTGTGCTCAAGTAGCTAGCGATGAATAAAGTCCAGCTTTCTCTAGCCAAGAATTTCTGCTTCCATACACCTTTTCAGCAGCTTTCATGTATGCCTTTGGACTTAGTGGCGTCTCAAATACACCTTGAACTATGGTTAGGGAGGTTTCTATCGACACTAACAAGTTTCTCAGCTCCACCATGGAGTTCAACCATGCTGGCCACAATTTTGGCCCTATTAACCAACGGGTATCCCTCATTAATCTTCCTCTTGATGTCCACCACTGAAAGCTTCAGTTGCTCCACCACACAACCATACTCCTCCCCCCACATTGTGGTTAGCATGATGCTGTCCTGCCAGTGGTCAAACCAGAAATGGATAGATTCACTGTTCCCTATCTTCCATTTCATGTGGCCTTCAATCTTATCCCACCGCCAGCCAAATCTCTTCTATGCCCAAGATTCCCTCCAAGACTTCCTCACAGTCCTGAGGCTTCTTCCTGACTTGAGGTATCTCACCCTGCACCATGAGAAAAAATTGAGTTAGTATTAAGAGCAGATTAAGCCCTACTGGCCAAAAGGGCATACATTGGCTTCCTCTCAGTGCCTGAAGGCCAATCCCACCCTCTACCTTAGGTTGTCAGAACATGTTCGAAGCAACTTGATGGACTCTTTTCCTGTTGTCAAGCTCAGGCAAAATAAAACCTGCCGTACATCTTTCCAACTTCTTGATGGTGGCTATGGGGAGCCTGAAGGATTGCAACCAGTAAGTGACCATTGAGCATAGGTTGAAGCAAATTAGACAAGCACGACCAGTGAAAGAAAGCAGTTGGGACTTCCAAGGAGCCAACTTATTCTTCAATTTTGCAAGTTCTAGGCAGTTCTGCTCCTGCATGTTACCAATGAACAAGGGGATCCCCATGTATGCAAAGGGAATGTTAACTTTCTGCCAGCCTCCAATTTCAGCCAACCTCTCGGCCCTTTCTTCTACCATATTAAATGTGGAAAAAGAAGACTTTGAGCTGTTGATAACAAGGCCCACATTCTCCTCCAGCTGGCCGAGAAACCTCTTTATGCCTCTGAGAGACTTGACTGTGGCCAAACTAAACAAGAGGAAGTCGTTAGCAAACATTAGGCAATGAACCTTTGGGAACAGCTTCATGGACAAGGGCAGGCGAATGGATTTCGTTAGGATCTCTCCTCACAGGCTTTTGGCCACTACCTCCATAACTAGGATAAAGAGGTAGGGGGACAATAGGTCCCCTTTCCTATTTCCTCACCAAGCAGTGAAGGGCCGTCCAACCTCACCATTCACCATGACTGCAAAAGACACATAGGTAGATGCATTTCATAATCCTGTGCTCCCAAGTTGGGTGGAATCCCAACAAAAATAATTGTCCTGCAAGAAGGACCAGGATATCCTGTCGTACACCTTTGAGATGTCAAGATTGTGGCACACTATTGCCTCCTTCCTACTGTCAAACAGATGGATGAAGTCATTAGCCATGTCTATTTGGTCATGGATGACCCAAGATTTTACAAAAGCTCCTTGGGTTATCCCTATCAGCCTGGCCATAATCTTTTTCATGTGATTGACCATTTGTTTAGACAAAGTCTTGTATAAGTTGTTACACAATGGTATGGGCCTAAAATTCTCTATACGACGAGCCTCACATTTCTTCGAAATGAGCATTTGATGAGTCTTATTAATATTATGAACCAACCTTCCTATTTTGAAGAAATCTGCCACTGCCCGCCAAACATCAAGGCCTGCCTCCTCCCACATGCTCTGGAAAAAGGAATTCGAGAAACCATCTGGGCCCGAGGCACTGTCTAGGTCTAAACTCTTGACTGCTTCCTTGACCTCCATGCACGTGACTGATTCAAGGAGAGAAGCGCTCTCTTCATCTAAGACCATCTCTCCCTCCAACATGTTTGCAAGCATCTTCCCACTATCCTGTCATCATTGAAAAAACACTCAAAGTACCTGTCTACGGCATCCAAAATTTCTGTAGGGGCTTCAAAAGTTCTACCGTCCACCTCTAACTGATCAATCTGGTTCCTCTTTGATCTGTTTTTGGTGACTGTCTGAAGCAATTTCACGTTTTGGTCCCCTTCTTTCAGCCATCTAACTCTTGATTTCTCTCGTCACATGATCTCTTCATAATGCAAAGTCTGGGCTAGGTTTCACCGAATGGCTTACTCTTCTTTGACTGCATGCTGATCACCCCCTTCACTAGCTGCTTGAGCCCACTGAAGTCAACGTTGGAGGATCTCAATCCTGTTCTCAATTCTTCCAAAAGAGTGGTGGTTCCAGTGCTAAAGCTTCACTTTGACCCCTTCTAGTTTGTGTAGAACTTTCAAAAAGGGGCACCCCTACACGGCTGATCTTCAAGCTTCACATATTCAACGGTCGTTCGGGTCTATGAGCCAAGGTCTTAGCACTTTGAAACACTCCTTCTTCTTTCCTTGCCTCTGTAGGTGCTTTATCTCAATTAAGTGTGGCCCAGGGGATAGAAGATAACAAGCAGAAGACGTTGGTATGACTAATCCAAGTGAAATCTAGGAAACAATAATCAAGTTTACATGAGATCCAATCTTGCCCATGCTCATTATTTGACATGTGAAGGAGCTTTGTTTGTCGTTTAGTTCTTTCGAACTAGCACAAGCTATGAAATTATTAAAGTCAAAACAAGATTGGGAATTTGACAGCTTACTGGTTTTGTTGGAGTGCTTTCACATCGTGTTCAAGTCACCACAGACCATATTAGGGATGACCTGCGCGTTGAGAAAGTGAGTTAGCTTCACTAAGCTATTCCTTAAGAGGGGGTTATTTGGCATATACACAACTATCACACGGTAAATCTACTGAGAGTCTGCAAAGGAAAAGTACTCTGGTAGCCACCAATGGTTCTCCACCCTTGACCCTACAGACAATACATACATGCTCTCTGGTCCCCCTCCTCTTCATTCAATTGAGGCCCCTCTAGGTTTGCCTGCCTTGCAATGCTTCTAATCACTGCCTCCTTGACTTGAGTGTCAAGGAGGAAATTGATCTTAGGCCTTTCTCTTAATAAAGAGCGAAATGAGGTCTTGCTGAGCCGCCAGCCTCATGGCTTCCCACATATTCCAGCACATTAGCTTCATCAGCATACTGCCGACTCATCCCCTTTGCCACTTTCATGACCAATTCCTTGTTTTCAAGCTTCTGCTCATTCTCTTTATCCTCCAAGGCTCACTCAATCTTATGTCATGGTGCAGCTTCCTCCTCTTCCTTCCCAACCTAGTCCACTACTTCTCTCCTTCCGATTGATTTGTTTTGTCGGACAAAGGAGGTTTGGAGTAGGGCTGCTTATTTTGCTTCTTTTGACCAGATACTTTGACACGGGCACCTCTATTGATCGCTTTGCCATTTTGCTTGGACCTTTGTGATCGCTTTCTTCACGCTTTGTTTGGATGAAGGGAAAGGGAAAGAATGGAGAGGGATTGAAAGGAAAGGAAAAGAAATGGAGGAAAAGGGAATGAAAATGGGAAAGGAAGAGAAATGAAAGGAAATGAAAGGAATTAGGTGATTATAAAGCTTATTTGGATATAAATGAAAGAATTGTTAAAATCAAGTTTGTTTGAACTACATAACGGAAAGAAAATGATATAATTTACATTACTTTACAACAATATCCCTGCACTTGATGGAAAGGGGGAAGGTGGCGCCGTGAATGGTAGTAAGAAAAGATAGACAGAGAAGAGAAGAGACGAACCTGAAAAAGCTTTTTTGTTGTGATGGTTTACGTGAATGGTGGTAAAAGGAGACTCTGGATCGAAAAAGATGTTGCTATCATGTAAAACCTTGTTCATGTATGCACAGAAAAAAAAGAAATAGCATTTACGATAAAAAGTGATAAGTCTTTCCTTTCCTTCTCAATTCTAATTTTGGAAGGATTGGATTTACATTAGAGTCTCCTTTTCATTCCCTCCATTTCTTTTCTCTTCCTTTGCAACCAAACAAGTTTTTTACTTTTTTTTCCTTTCCCTTCTTGTTAATTAATCAACCAAACAAATGATTGATTGTTCTTTCATTCTCTTTCCCTCCATCCAAACAGGTAGTGCTGGGATTCAGATGTGAATTCCTTGCTTCAAAAGCATAGCCAGGGGAAAAGCCAAGCTCCTCCATTGAATCCCCAGGATCTAAAGCGCTTCGAAGGGGATGGGGGAAACAGAAATTGGGGGAGGCACCGGATCTCTGCTTTTTGCCGTTCCCACAATCTACTTCCCAACACCCCTCGTCTTGGCTCCTTCAACTTCCACTCCCCTCACCTGAGCTTTCTGTCGAACAGGTGGGGCGCCTCCTTCCTGCCTCTCATTGGGCTCACCTTCTACAATGGCAATAAGTAACACAGTTGGAGAGGTCTTGGGCACCCCCAACTGTCCACGCGGACACCCCCAGAAGTGGTTATGATCATTTTAATATTGTCCCAAGGGTTGGGTGCATGCTTAGGGCTGCACACGAGCCGAGTCGAGACCGAGTTCAACCAACTCGAACTTGGCTTGACTCTTATTTTGCTCAGCATGAGCTCAACTCGAGCTCGAGCCAAGCTTCAAAAGTTAGGCCAACTCGACTCGGTTGACAATGAATGAACTCAAGGTCAACTTGAGTGGGGCTAGTTTAACTCATATAGGATTAATTCTTTCTTCCTCCTTCCTTGCTACATTTTCTAGCGGAGATAGCTGTGTAGGGGAGATGATGAGAGTTTTAGAGGCCTCTTAAAAAAAAAAACAAAAAAACCTTAAAATAAAAAAAATTCAGATCATGGATTTTGTGTTCAGAGCCCTCAATGGAGCGAGCGAGTGAGTAACAGAGCCCTCGAGCGAGGGTTCTGTGCTCAGAGCCCTCACTTGGCTCGAGCAGAGAACCCAAGCTCGTGCAAGCAAGGGTTCTTGGTTCTAAGCATAGAACCAAGGAACCCTCACTTGAGCAAAGGGAAAATCAGAACCCTTACTCAAGCAATAGGATTTTTGAGAGCTCGAAACCTTACTAAAGAGGAAGAGAGAGATAGAGAGACAGGGAGAAACAAATGAGAAAATGTAGAAGGCTTACCTTTGGTCTCACCCACCGCCGCCCGTTGTTGAATCACCGGCGTCACCAAGGCCAATGTCATATGCAATCATCGGAGGATGGAGGAAGCTTCAGTTGAAGGAGAATGAGAAAGTGTTTCTATCGAAGGTGAAGGTGAAAGGGTTTCTGTCCAAGGTAGGGGAGAAAAGGTGAGGAGAGATGAGAGAAAAGATAAAGCAATGGACGTGGGTGAGGAGAGAGAAAAATAGAAGAAAAATGAATGACATCAATTGAAAAGAGTAATGGTGAAGGTGGGTGGTGAGTGTAATGATAAAGGCGAGAGGAAGCATGGGTAAAGGGAGAAAAAAAGGGAAGACTGAAAACACATGAAAAAAGCAATGATAGTAAAAAAAAATAAAAAAATAATGATGGTGTTGAGAAAACATGAGGTGAAAGAGAAAAGGAAAAAAATAATGAAAAGTTTGTAAATTTAACAAAAAAACTTAAAGCCGAGCCTAGTCAAGTTAGTTGGGTCGAGTCCAAATAACTCGAGGTCGGCTCACTTATATACTCGAGCCAAGCTCGACACGTATAAAAAAAAAAGTCAAACTCGACTCGGTTGACAATGAAGGAACTCGAGGTCGACTCGAGTCAAGCTTGTTTAACTCATTTAGGATGACTTTTTTCTTCTTTCTTCCTTGCTACATTTTTTAGTGGAGCCAGCTCTATAGGGGAGATGATGAGAGCTTTATAGACCTCTGCAAAAGAAAAAAACAAAAGACAAAAAACTTAAAAGAAAATCAGATCATGGATTTTGTGCTCAAAGCCCTCAATGGAACGAGCGAGTGAGTAACAGAGCCCTCAAGCAAGGGTTCTGCGCTCAGAGCCCTACTTGGCTCGAGCAGAGAACCCAAGCTCGTGCAAGCAAGGGTTCTTGGTTCTGAGCAGCTCGAGCGAGGGTTCTAAGCAGCTCGAGCAAGGGTTCTAAGCATAGAACCAAGGAACTCTCACTTAAGCAAAGGAAAAATCAGTACCCTTACTCAAGCAATAGGATTTTTGAGAGCTCGGAACTCCCGCTAAAGAGGGAGAGAGAGAAAAAAAAAAACAAATGAGAAAATATAGAATGCTTACTTTCAGTCTCACCCACTACCGCCTCGACGTCGCCATGGCCAATGTCATCTGCAATCATAGGAGGATGGAGGAAGCTTCAGTTGAAGGTGAAGGAGAAAGTGTTTCAGTTGAAGGTGAAGGAAAAAGTGTTTGTGTCCAAGGTAGAGAAAGGGTGAGGAGAGATGACAGAAAAGATAAAGCAATGGGAGTGGGTGAGGAGAGAGAAAAATAAAAGGAGAATGAAGAGAGAAAAAAAAGGAAAACTAAAAACACATGAAAAAAGTAATGATAGTAAAAAATAAAAAAAATAATGATAGTGTTGAAAAAACGTGAGGTCAAAGAGAAAAATAATAAAATAATAAAAAGTTTGTAAAATTTAACAAAAAAATAAAAAGCTAAGCTGAGTCAAGTTAGTTGAGTCGAGTTCAACTAACAAGAGGTCGGCTCGCTAATATACTCGAGCGACAAGCACAAAAAAGAATCGAACTTGATACAGGTTTACTCGAACGAGTTGCAGTCGAGCCCAGGTTTGCTAGGTTTGCTAGACTTGTTGTGCAGTACGCTCCGACCCTTCGCGGGTGAGGTTGATTTCTTTCAAGATGCGCGAGTGTGTGTGGACGCTCCACACAGGTCGCAGTAGGAAATCCTCGACTCGTAGACAACCTCTTGCGAGCCTGTAACTCCATCTCCCAACCCTAATGAGATCCGTGGCACTGGGGAAAAATTCATTGGAACCGCTATTTGATCATGGCGGAGCCCATCTTTTCCCATTTGCCAGAGTATCTGTCTTCCTCCGCATGCCCACCCTTGAGCGCCTTCGTGATGCCTTTGTAGCAATACTCATTCCAAAGGTGAACCGGCAAATTCTGTAGCTGAAGCCACAAATCGACCATTTCATCTACCTCAATCTTCATTTCCTTGCCCGGCGTCTACCGACTAGCGATTAAAGATCGCCCTCCCACTTTCCACGCACGCCTCTTCAGAATAGCTGCCAGGTCCTCCTCCGAGTCCACCCTGATCATGAATAATCCATTCCCCACTATGGAGAAACGTGGGTTACGGATAAACACACATTGCTTCTTCAAAGAGGAGAATACAAAGGCGTAGTGAACCCCTGGTCGCTCACCGCCTCCTAGCAGCCCAGCAATGGCTGCAAACTTGAAAGGCTTCGCCAGCCGTTTCACAGCTGCAGGATGGAGCTGAACCGCTGGTTGTTCCCCTCCAAAACAGACCTGAGCCTCATCCGCATCACCCAAACGTGGCTTTTCCTGATTCTCTACTACATTCACCCAGGAACAACGCACCCCATTGTCACCCTCCACGCAATTGACAGCAGGGAGACCTCCATTCTGGGGGTTAGGGCATCCCTCGGCCCCTAGCGAGTCGCACTCCATCTCTCCGCGCTGATCTCCAGTCATTACACTAGAGGTACCAGTTTTGCGTGTTTATTCTATAATGAGAACAGTAAAACTTGAATACCAATTGTTCGATAAAATGCTTAAAAGGCCTGACTTCTTTCCGATTTTTTTTTATAAATAATTATGCGAGGTACTTTGGTCATATACTCCTCTTTCAAGTTTGCGTAATTTCTGCATACGATTCTTATGTTAATATAGCATAAATTTTGTTATTCGAGTTTGAGTGAGTAGTCTCTAGCAGTAGCTTTGATTGTTCTACCTAGTATATGTGAGACATACTTACCCATAGTAAGATGTCAGGATATGTGAGATGTACTTGGCCATAGTAAGCTGTCGGATTGGATTGTTGCACCTAGTGTACGTGAGACATACTTACCCATGGTAAGATGGAACTGTATATGAGATATACTTGGCCATAGTAAGTTGTGGATCTCTTTTCTAAATCAGACACTCGTAATATGTCACTGGAAAGGATGTATAATTACAGAATAAACATCTCCTTTTCGAGGACTGTATCAGTATATAATGAGCGTAATGACTTTGATGGCACTAAATGGCTAAGTGGTTGGAGTAGATTCAAAGTGCTGTAGATGTCTGTGACAGGTCTGTATCAATTGCTTTACTGTTTACCCTTATTGCGGCAAGAGCAATAGAGGACTCGGTACTCCTAAAGGTCCATTGAGGTTCCCTATGGTTGCACTGACTGTAAATTACGCTTTCAGAATCTCATGAAAAGCCGTGGTTATTTTATTTGGCTGCCATAGGCTTCATTGCTGGTAATTGCTCCTGTTTAGCCCACATTGCCTATTAAAAACAAGAGTTGTTTCTATGAATCATTATCAACCATGGGATGGTCCTTATCTATCGAACTCGTCTCCGGAATTTCAGAATCTTAGGGTGTGGGGCGTTAATTCTGTGTGTATGTCATATTAAGGACCCAATTAAAGAAAAGAAAAACATATGAATCTTTCAACTTTCATACGAACATAGGAATTATTCAAGTTCTTATGTGGATTTTGAGGGATCTTTTTTTTTTATCACAGAAGCTTCATTCACAAATCATGTCTCTCATCATTTAATAACTTTTGTTCTCAACTGACCAACTTATCTTTCCGCACTTCTTTTAGTTTTAAGGTATCTGCATTCTTATAACATGATATGAGAGCTTTGTGCAGGTGGATGACTTGATTGCGTCATGGCTAAGGAATTGACTTGGGATGGAACTCTCTCTCCGAATGAATTCCAAAAAGCTGCAAAGGCCTTTGTGCAGAAGTGGAAGGGCTGCATATCTATGCCAGCATGGGCATGGAAACCTTTCACAAGGTTACCTTACACGTTGACACATGATGTTGGTAACAGGAAATGCTGGAATTTATTCCTTCATGTTCTCTATATCAATGTAAAATGACAATTAGATTTCATGCATTTCTAATACTTTATGTAGGAAGGAGGCTATCTGTCGCTTGAAATTGTCTACAAGCATGTAGCTGAAGAAGTAAGCTCCAATATAGTAGTATGAAGCTCATAATTCAGAACTATATGCATAATGGATGTGGTATAATCTATCACTAAAATGTAGCGGTCTTGTGATTGCATTGTTCAGGAAGGTTATCCTCTAGAAAGCTCTGCATTGGCTGAAGAAGTTGCAGATGCTGCCACTCTTGTAAACCTTTTTGCCCTGCTCTCGCTTTTGATGGCTTTGAAATGTAAGGTGCAGCCAGTATGGACTTGGCCAAATTAGTGCAAGCCTATTCCTGTTTCCATATAAATTTTTGCTAAAGAATTTAAAGTTCCTAATCATATTTAATGAGGATTCTTATTTCCTGCAATGAAATTCTTAAGCTCCAGGTACGGGAATTAAGATTGTCCTTGCAGAAATTCGATTGCTAGGGTGAAGCACTGTGATTCCTCATTAGCTGCATCTGGCTTTAGGAAGTGATTGTTGGCTTTCTGTTGGGTGCTACTGGTAGGCACGATTCAGAATGCCTCTTTCATATGTTAGGGATAACAGGGGATCAGTAATTGAAGTCTCTGTGTGCATAAATGGTTAGGTGAACAGGTTTGCTCTGATGTGCATATGTGGGATCCTTAGGGGTCCATTTCGTAGTAATAGGAACAGACTGTTGCTGTTTCATAAATATGCCCCAAAAATTGGCACAGATTTATGGAACACTATAAAATTGTGTTTTATGAACTTGCCCCCAATCTTTGGGCCGGACTCATGAAACAGTAACAAACTGTTACTGTTGCCAACAGCCCTTGGATGCCTTTCACTTGCTAAACCCCTTCATGTTTTACAATGCTGTATTTGGTTTATCTAATTTCAAACTAGTGATGCTAGTATGGGCAATTTTCAAGTAACTGAAGTGATGAAAACATTGCGTCTCTATTCAAAATTACTCACAGAATGTTCCTTCTCCTTGTAGGTTTTGGACTGTGATACAGAAACTCATCTTTACGATTTTCACATAATATACAGTGCCTCCTACAGGGTTCCTATTCTTTACTTCCGCGGATACAACATTGGTCAGTATTATGTCTCCTAACCTGCACAGGCTTTGCTGTCATGGATATATTTAGTGTCCAAAACAGATAGTATCCAAAAGAATGTTGAGACTCTGTTGCCTCGTTTACGGTTGATGCAGCAGGATGATGCAGGCTCCTTTTTTAGGTTCAACTTGTTGCTCATTCTCCCACTGAATTGTTCTTTGTGATCTATGCAGGGGGACAACCTTTAGATTGGAGTACGATCAAGGAAGACCTTCCCCTGTCATCAGTTAAAATGCTTGATGAATCAAGATGGACGTTCATCACTAAAGAGGTCTGCATCTTTCGAGTTTTTTTCCTTTCTTTATTAATTAACTATCATAATATAAATTACTATAAGCTTTTGGGTGCGTTGCTATGTGTCCAAGAATATATGCTAGTTTTCCATTTCTGAGATTAGTTCAGGATTAAAATGAGGCAACTATGACCATATAAATTTTATGGATGTGGGACTGAAAAATTTTGAACTGCTATTGACATAGGGAATCCAACTTGTGTATGACAGGAGCATCCATACTTGAAGCGGCCCTGGTTCACACTGCATCCATGCGGGACAGGTGATTGGATGAAACTGTTATTTCTGGACAAAGTTGCATCAGTGGGGAGGGCAGCGTGCATCCCAAACTATGTGCTTTCATGGCTTAGTATGGTTGGACAGGCAGTCGGTCTCAAGGTTCCACTTGATCTGTTAACCGAAGATGAACATTTACCTGTTAATTCTTAGCCAAAAGTGAAACAAGCTTTGCTTATGTTACCATTTCTCCTAACAGATTTTGAAGTGCAAATCCGCGGGGAAATCCGCTGGGAGATGGGCTCCATTCCCTTTTATGTCCAAAGAATGAAAGAAATTACAAAAATTAAAAGAGAATGAATGGCACGGAAGTTAACTGCTCGTTTTCATATTTCCATGCACCAAACCTGAACCCTCTAGCAGGAAATGAGGTAGGTCAGAACCAAAGACGCTTTGTAATTTGTAATCTTAGTCAAGTTTTAACCAATCCTTTTGCCTTTCGTTTGCCACGCCTCCGTTATTTACTATTTTTGAACAATTTAACAAAACCATCAGTAACTTTTTTGTTTCTTTTTCTTTTATAGTTCTGCTGATTGGAGATCATTTTTTAAAAAGCTTCCATTTCTAAAACTGGTTGGAGAATATTTTGTACAACCACATGTGAAGAATCTGTGAGGCTTTTTGAACTCAGAGAATTTAGTTACTTCAACGATAGCAATTCAACAGGTAGCCATGATCGATCGACTTTCAGATCCACATAGAAAGGATATTGTTAAATCAGCAGACTGAACCATCCGACCACGAATTAAGATAAAGTTTCGGGCCATGGGATGACGTGCAAGAATTTCTGCTTAAATATGCAGATGGTACTTCATGAGTAACACTTTGAAAAAGTTCATCGGTAAAAAAATTTAGTTCATCAGCATGACACTTTGGAAAAGCAGCCATAGCCGTCATAGTTCCTATAGAAAGTTAATAAGATAAAAAACGCAGCATCATTAGAAAATAGAAATTTAATAAATCCTTGCATCTCTAATGTCTGCATCTAGGCAAACTTGATCCTGTGCTTGGGCTCTCCCTCTCTCTCTCTCTCTCTCTCTCTCTCTCTCTCTGTTCTGTTTGGAGAAGATTTTTAGTCACTGTCAAAATCCTCTTTTCTTTCTCCCCAGCACCTCCCACCATTGCACAGATGACAGTAACACAATTAATCCTGACCAGACACCTTCTTACTTCCTTGCCCCTTTTAACATTTGCAAACAATAGTACCACCATTTAACTCCAAAGAAGTCACCTTATCGCTATTCCTGTCAGTAATATGAGAAAACCAGTAGTCGACCGGGGCCTGTTTGGCAGGATGCCTCACAATGCCAAGCTACAATCACAATGCTTGTTACATCAAACCTCATAAAAGCTGTTCCTCGGAAATGCAGAGAAGGCTACAAGACTTCAATGTCTGTTCCTTGTACACATGATTAGGTTGAAAATGCATGCATACGTCAAATAATGAGTGTGTGATCTCACATTATAACATTACAGTATAAATGAACAGAATGGCCACAAAACATTCTGATACCAGGATTTTTAGCTGTTAAGGCCTGTCACCAGTGCTGTACAAGGATTCTATCAAGCTCACCAATCGTAAATGCTCTCACTTTCTCTTTCCACTCATCAGCCGGGAAACCGAAGGCAGTCCCAAGCAGGCAGTGACCAATATCTAAGCAGGCATCAAATATATTCGGTCGCCTTAAGCTGATACGTATATATAACCAATTTGCATGTTCTCACGCCAATAATGCACTTCTGTTTGTATGGATCTAGTGACTATGTGCCTGATGTAACCATAACACCATGTCAGTCGGTCTCCATTTCAGTAAATGGAATAACAGGGAAAATCATGTTCAAGCATTGATCCTTTGATTGTATGCACGCATCCTGTTAGAGATGCACCGTGCATCTGCAAGGTCAAAGCAATGTTGCAAAATGTGTAATATAACCCGATCCGGATAGTCCAGATAAAATAAAAAATAAAAAATATAATTTTAATATCAAAATTCACAAAAGAGTTATAAACATAAAATAAAGAAAATATGGAAAAAAACTCTCTATGAAAAAACATGAAGGCTTAACAAAAGAAAAGAATTAAATGGGGAATCGAAATGGATAACTTTTTGTTATGGATGACTTGCTCTTGAGAGTCTTTAAACGACTTGATAATCATAAAATTTGAGAACTTTTATTACTGAAGACAAACATAGGCTCTTGTAAGAACCAGGAACGCTATACTTTTATTGCAAAAATCAGCCTCAAGTTTTATTTCTTATTTTAAATGTGCAAAAATGCCTTCCATGTTCAACTTAATATCAGCATTCAGAACTTTGTATAAGCCTCAAAGTTAGACGTTTGACATTTTTTATGTTTTCAAAATGTAATATAAGGAGCATTGTAAGTTACAGTCGATGCAGTATGGCCACATCTCTTAAACTGTTCAAGATTGTAGCATATCATTTCTTTCATACTAGACTTACATAATGTATGGCGCAATATGCTGCATTAAGTACAACACAGGGTCAAATGACAGATGAAGGAAAACAAGGCCAACCTTGTATAAGCGACTGATCATTTAATTACACACTTGCAATAAGAAAACCGTAAGTGGATATACAACCTAAACAAGCATTTGTTTTCTGACATAAAAGCAATCACAAAAATTTGAAATAGTACATGGTTACCTTCAAAATCAGTTTCTTCATTTTCTTGATAAATTTGTTCACTTGATAGTTGATGCATATGTCA
This sequence comes from Nymphaea colorata, assembly GCF_008831285.2. Taxonomy (NCBI): domain Eukaryota; kingdom Viridiplantae; phylum Streptophyta; class Magnoliopsida; order Nymphaeales; family Nymphaeaceae; genus Nymphaea; species Nymphaea colorata. The sequence continues at coordinate 4,627,614 of NC_045147.1, read as the reverse complement.
CAATGATGAAGAGCCTCGAAAGACCAGATGATCTGCCACAAGCAAGGAAAACAACCGGCAGTAGATGATTGTCATATATGTCGTAACAGATTACAAGTCGTAAGACCAAACAGCAAAGAGAAGAAAGATGAATTACCAGATCGAAAAGTGCCAGACTAACTTGAAGCCAGTTCATTCTTTAAGAGTGCTGCACTATCAACTTGCAGACAAACAGGAGAGGTTGCTCAACAATAGCCGGTTGTGCGTTAGGCACAGCACCACCATGGCATGAATAACTGGTATGAGAATATTCCATTCTTTCCCGTAAGAATCTTACTGTCTTCTAAATGGATTTCAAAGTAGCATTTACTTTCAGCCGGCTATAAAACTCAGTAAAGTCTAAGCGGAAAAACAAAAACTTCAGATCGACGTGTTGCTCCACAGGCAATTGTGAAATGAATCCTTCAAGTACAGACGAATATTCTTTCACAATTTTGTCCAGATCTTCACCTATGCGTTTCAAGAGCTCCGCAGTGAACTGTGAGAAAGCCTTCCTACTCCCACCAAAGTAAGTGTTTGGCTTAGACATCTCATTCCTTGATTTTGGCCTGGATTTGGTTCTTTCCCTGAAATTCACCAAGCTTACGTACGACATAGAATGACAGGTTTAAAATAAGGAAACTAAAGAAAAGTACACAGTTGCGGAATGATGAGGACAGGAGGAGCATACCTAGATTGAAAATCACGGATACCTTCGTACAGTCGTTCAGCAAGGCTTCTGAATTGCAATATGAGGTCAAACAAAATAAACAAAACCTTGCAGATATCCTTTGTTCTCTCTCCGAGAAGTGACTTCTCCAATATCGAGTTGAGATACTTTTCGTGGGCAGCAAGAAGGGCATCTAAATCACGAGCTTCATCCAACTCTTTCAAGAAGGAAGACCATGATTCCTCGAGAACTTCAAACATAATGTAGTACTGAAGATTAGTAACAAAATTATTCATCTCACCCCAAAGAACCTGACATTTTCTTGATATAGTCACAAACCGCAGCTTGGCCGCTCCTTCCTGCATCTCTAGGAGTCGAGATATGGTGCAATTTGGCTTCATATTCTTCCACGCCCCAATTAATGCATGCTCTACGCGCCTCAACTTCCAAAGGAAGTTAAAAATTCGAAGGTACCTCTCCATTACAGATTCTGTGAAAATGGTATTAAGCGGAACTCTAGAATCGTAGTCCAGTGAGAAAACATCCCATCCTCTGTCACCGCTGTCATGGGGCATCATCTTCACTCTAAGCCGTTCTAGTATATTGGGATCATCGTACTGTGCATTGGAAGATCGTATCGCACTCTCCAAAAGCCCAGCTAATTTGAAGGAGCTAATAGTATTTGCAGGCTCCGAAAGTTCTGGACCAACGGTATCCATCAAATACTGTACAAAATCTCCTTGCCCAAGTAGCAAGTATCTTTTTATGGCGAGACAATGGTCTTTGAATTTGTACCTCGTATACATCACGTCAAGTAAATGCTGGTCGATTCGCTTCGCCGCCTCCACAACCAGCGCTTCCAATGCTTCAGTTTTACCATAAACAAGCTCACCCTTATGAGTGGATGTTCCGGCTGTTGCTGCAGCTTCCGCAGCTGCTTCTGCCCAACCCTGATCCTCGCAACAAACCCGAAGAAAGTTGATCGACTTCCCCGTCCTTAGTATCCTCTGCGCCAATGACTCGGGAAAGAAAGCCGGTAACATGACAGGGTGTAACCTGTAGCCTTCACTCCATAGTGATTCTGCTTTGACCGGCTGCGCTAGTATGAAAAACTCCCCAAAGACGTCGTTCAATTCGCCCTCTAGGACCCAACTCCTTACCATCTCGAACAGAGGCGAACATACCTTCCTCAGGAGCCGTCCCATGAACTCTTGAACCAATGGATCTCCATGTCGGGCCCGTGAGTGGATGGCCCCTGCCATCGCCCCGCCTCTGGAGATCTTGCAGTCATCGACCAAGACTGCCATCAACCTCATCCTCACTAGCGGCTCTGCCAACCAGACGGCGAGCCTCCTCAAGGAAAGATAATCCCCAGAGGAGCTGCCGTCGGTTGCCGCCTCGGACATCAAAGGGATCGGATTAAGAGACTGCGCCTCGAGGACGGCCAGCAACTTGTAGTAGTCAGAGAGCTCTTCCTGAAGAGCGGAACAGAATGCCTGGCCGATCGTCCCTACCTCTTCGGCCTGAAATCGCTCCACGCCAGCTGAAATATAGCCCTTGACCTTCCTGAACAGCCACCCCAGCTCACAGAGTTTCCTCACGACGATCCTCGTTGATCTCGGCACTCGGACAGTCGGCGGCAAGGCGTAGGCGTCCGCCTCGCGGTCGAACTTCACGTACCGGCCGTCGATCCCCTGACAGGCGTAGATCACGTCCTTCACCAATGCGCTCTCGGAAACCTCAGATTCCTCCCTCGATAGATCGGCGAACTCCCTAAGCGCCGCCTGCCGGAGATTATCCGGGTCCTTCGACACCAGGAGGAGGCCTCCGCCCGAATCCCGTCCAAGGGCTTTCCGCAGGAGGCTGCTTCTGGAAGAAGTAGGAGAATACGAAGCCCTAACGGGGCGATCGACGAGATCCCTAACCCTAGCATCCCTAACGCCGTCGTCGAGTAGCAGCGCCGGGAGTCCGCCGGAGACTGTGCCGGCAGAGAGGCCCCTGGCGCGAGCAGCATCACTCCGACGATCGTCTGACACGACCTTGAGGAGGTAAAGAAGTGCCCACCTGTTGCGGATGCAGCCGGGCCCGGATTTGAGGGAGAACTTGGAGTATAGATCCGCGAATGCAAGAGCATCGGAGGAATGGCCGTCGTTGACGAGTTGGCGCTTGATAGATTCGGCAACGGCGGCCTCATCTGGGGAGACGGAGGGAGACATCCGGCTTGCAATGATGCGCATTGCATAGCGGAACGCACGGTCGGCAACGGAATCGGGAGGGTGGTGGCTGCGGGTGATTCCGGCGGCTGAGGCGGCATCGGGAGGGAGGAGACGGAGGACGAGTTCCATCACCAGGTCCGCGATCTTCTGATCCTCCATTTCTTGTGCTCTCTCTCTCCCTCTCTCTGGAGCTCAGAGTGAGAGAAGGCGCGCGGGGAGGGAGGATAAAAAAACTTTAAAAAGAAAAAGAGAGCGCTCTTTCAGTTTTTTTCTCAACTTTCAAAAACGCCACCAGGATTATCCATCCGAGGGTGAAAATGGAAACTTCTAGAAGACATTGCAAATTGTCACCTGGTTAACTTACCCTTTCATCTTCTGACTGCTATTTTAAGTTTTTAACCAAAGAAGCGTTCTGTCAGAGAGAGGTGTTTTTTTTTTTTTTTTGTTAATTTTACTAGAGAATTTTATGACCTTTTCAGGATGATGGTAAGCCCGTATCGGAGGCGTAATTTTATCATCAAAACTAATTTTTAGAGTTCAAGCCGCTTGTTCCTTTTTCCCTCTTTACGATCTTTGATGTATTTTATTTATTAGAAAAATAATATGTTGAGCAAATTTTAATTCGAGTACCCAATTGAAATGGTTAATTTAAAAAATAATTAAAAACCTTTTGTCAGTGCAGTGATTGAGAAGTAAACTCATAAAACTTTTTAAGAGAGTATGGATTTAACATTGTCACTTGTTTTTTTAAGGTGGTGTTTGGATGGTATCGACTGAAACTCGTTTTTAGAAAACTAATAAGTTTTGTAAAAAATTGGTTTTTAGCCAGCTTTTGAAAGTAGGTTTGCTTATATTTGGATGACAATGAAAAACCAGATTTTTTTTTAGCTTGGTTTTTGTTTGGATGACAAAAACAGGTTTTTGGGGTGCCATTAGAAATCAATGTCGGCTGAATATTGGAAATTTTTATGCCATAATATTCCAATTTCTGATTAGTAATGTACAAGTTCAAAAAGGGAACGAGGGCTCGTACATGCTTTGAATGGAGAAGAACTTGGGTACATCAAAAGACTATTAATAAAAACTTTACAAAAGTTTGTCCATGTCTTCAATTCAACATTATCCAAAAGTTAAATTAATAATATTGCCTATCTGAGTAAAGCCACTTAACTTAACTTTTTCATGCTAACTAGATGTAGTAACTTCTTAAAATATATAATACAAGTTTACCTCTACCCTTGTTTTTAAATCTTCAAAGACCAGCAAGCACAATACTACATAATAATACAAAAACATATACAATACAAATTTGCCAACATTAATACCAACAAAGCTGCATAAGTTCATGAGTTACATGGGAGCATCCTAAGTATTTAGTTTCTAATGGTACATGACAAACTGTACAGAGACAAAGGATATTATTATCGTAAATGAAGCATTAAAAAAGACACATTTGGAAGCTGCAAAAAGGATCACATGTTACTTGATGCTCACACATCTTCTCATTTTCTTATTACCTAATGAACCTCATAAAAATTTTTATTTGAAGCCTTACTTAATGGATCTCAAAAAAATCCTTATTTGGAGGCTACTTGGAAGCCGAAGGGCACACTGGTATTTTCACATGTCATTAAACTTGTTTATGATCATCGAAATTATAGGTTCTGTAGTTTCCATATGATAAAAAAAAAAAAAAAATTCCAAGATTGAGCTTGAAGTATTGATTCTCTATGTTTTGAGCATAAATTTTTCTAAGATAGGTTTTGGCACCAAAAACCAGCCAGGACAGCATGATCTGTCGCCGGATTCATATTGTGCAGTGCTCGATTTTTGTCCATAGAGACAAACTCCGACGATTGGCAGCTAGGCATGTTGGAAGTCAGACTACGATTCTCCGGAGGAGGAGAGGAAGAAAAGAAATGACTCTGAACCCAAGGACATGAACACACTTGGATTGATGTGCGTTACCTCTGAAAAAAAGACATAAATGATGATAGGAGCCTGCTGACGAGCGGCTGTCGCCTTCTTCGTTGCCGACGATAAGAAACTTCATCGCCTCAACCATACATTTCAGAGCAGAGCATGATCCTACTACAGAGATGTCAATGGATTGGATTTAGATTGAATATCTATTTGAATTGCTTAAAAAAATTGAATATGGAAAGAAATTTAGTGTCTGATTAAGAAATCAAATCAGGTTCGAATTTAATAAATAACGTCAGATACGGCATCAATTTTAAATAAATATCATATCAGGTAGCATCTTACCAAACTTATTCAAATCCAAATCTATAAGCTAAAATTTGATCGGAACTTTAGGTATCCAAATCTGAAATCATGAGCTAATATCCGATTCGATTCAATACATCCGAACTTTAGGTGCCAACTTTACTTTCTTGATAAATTATATAAAGCTATACTTGACCTGGAGCTAATGCCTTACGTGGGTCTTGAAACCATAACTCATGAGAAAGTTGGGTTCTTTTGACAATAGTTTTTACGGAAGGAACAAACATAAATTTTTAACATTAGTCATGAACGTAATTCTTATATAAAAAATCGACATGCAAACATCAACACCTACATGGGTGGACTTATCACAGAAGGCATCTTCCTCATATCTTGTGTATGTTTATTTTATTGTTGGGTATTCTCATTGAAATATGATTCCTTATTTTTCTATTAGCCAATAGCTAGCACAAGTTTGTTCTTAGTCGTTTAAGCTTGACCATATTTTGAATCTCATATATCCCAACCTGTAGTAAGATTGAACCTAATTTGAATCTTATGCCAATCATATCAAACCGCACAAGCTTTCTCCAAAAAAATTAGCTTATTTAAAATGAGGAACATATATTATATAAACAAGCTTATGAAAATAAAAGACTACTATTTTTGAAACAATGTTGATATAAAATAATGTAAAGAAAACAAACTTAATTGTAGAAGACTAAGGACCTATGCTCACTATTTGAGACTCCAATCTTTTTGACATATATTTTCTATAATCGAGACTCCAAATTCATATTTTAGATAAGTTTTTTGTTATCTAAAGTTTCATATAAGCTTTTTATTATCTAAACAATTTTTTTAATTAAATCAAAATGCATTCTCTTGTAATGAGTTAGATTATTTGACTTGATAAACTGCAATAGATCTAATTAATGCAAACAATTAACCAAAATAAAAAATGGACGTGCTACAAAACCAATTGAATATGATAGTATTTAAACAAGCTTAAAATAGACCAGATAATTAAATGTATCTAATTCTTATACATGTGTAAGCTTATACAAGGAGGTAGTGACACATATATTTACTTTTTTTTAAAAAAAAAAGCAATTAAAACTATATAACAATTAAAAGCACACTCAACTTAACTTGCAAGCAACTATATGGTTATCAATTATTGAGAAAAATAGAGTGAAATTTTAAATATTTTTAAACAATATTATATTAATATAGTCTGCATATTTCTTTCTTTCTTTTCAACTTCCCCCCTCTTCACGTCTTTCTTTCTAAGTAAGTTTATGGAAGTTATTGGTTCTTCCATTCCACGTTTGTGGAAACTAATGGCTCTCTCTCTCTCTCTCTCTCTCTCTCTTTATGAAGACACCGCCCAACAAAGAGTCATGGTAGAGTGGAGGAACCTGAAGCTTGTAATTGGCCTTTGACATGATGAGAGCAAGAATCTGGAGTTTGATGAGCTACACACAGTGTATTGATTTTCTCCAATCTTTTCAGTAACTAGAAAAGAAGCTTGATTGGGAGTCACAAACCTAGGTATGTAAAAATTTTGAGCATACATTAGTTGTCTCACCCTTCTCTGCATTAGGATTTAGGACCACTTTCCATATCTTAAAACAGAAAGCTCTTACCTCTACGTTGTAGTTTAAGCCAAAAGCCTGTCCTGACATTATGAAGTCAATCTTGCTAACATCTTAGTTGCCCACTTGAAAATTTAAGGTGGACCAGACACTTCACTTTTACCTCTTAAAGTGAAATGCTAGTTCCTAGCTTATTGCCTACCCTGGTTTAGTTTTTCAATTATGCTATTGAATTTGCACAATGTTAGGGTGTGCATGTAAAAGCTGTTAAGTACATTTTATAATTTTATGTTATTTGCACTTAAAATATATGAGCATGGAGTTTTTTCTTTATTTCTTTTTTTTTGTGGGGGGGTTTGCAAAAAAAGGAGGTTGGTTCCATGTTAGGTGGCTAACATGGGAATCCATGTTCTACCAATTCTAGAAAGGGGTGTTGACGTGTTGTTGTGGTTAATTCATAGCCTTCTTCTTTGTCATATATGGCTGTTATAAATTTTGGCTCATATCCGATAAATTTTTCCATGAGTGTGTATGCTATGTTGTTGATGTGTATATTAGTTTCAAACCCTCCAGTTATTGACTTTTGTGTACAACAATTAGGTAGACTACTAATGATGTAGTAGTAGTCTAAGGGGATAAAGTATGGAAAATCTTTTATTTGCATAAGGGCTTCATTGTAGCTTGATTTGAGATAAGATTTGATAAATGATCAGATCTAGATAGTCAAATACTAACTAGGCAATCAACTACTCAAAAATATACTTGAGTAAATGATGAAATTTTAATATCACTAGCCAGATCTACTTTGGGACAAGATCCAAGTCATATTTCTATGCCCTAGTCAACATGAAATATTGTTTCATGTTCATATATATCAAATTACTTTTTCTGGTAATAGTAAGGATGGATTATGTGAGATGTTAATTCCATGATCAAACTAGACTAATTTATGTCTAGTTAGGCCAGGCAAGTAGCAAACAAAAATTGCAAATGGTTCATATCATGTTTAAGGATTTTGTCATTTTTTTTCTACCTAATCTAAATTTGACATGAACTTTATTGCCCCAAATCTAATATGAATAGTAACAATGGTATAGTGTTTTTTTTGTCCTTGCTTTTCAAAATTATAACTAATGGTATAGCGATAAGAAATGGAAACTTAAAAACTGTTTAGGCATTTTTTTCGTGTTTAATCAAACAACAGTTTATTTGTAGGTGTATGCTATTTCCTTGAAACTATTAGATAGTCAAGAACTATGCGATTGACAATTCATGGTAGAAAACATTAATCTTGCTAACCAAGAGTCAAGAGAGGATACTCAACAAACTTCTCAATTGGCAAGAGACTTTAGTTATATATTTTTAATTTTTCTTTTTTATGATTTAGCGTTGATTATTCATTTACTTATTTCTATTCTTTTATATGCAATACATGGATTCTACAATATTTGGTGTTGGTGCTTCCAGTCATTGTCTACTAGCAACTTGGAAACTAGTAGGCTTCCTCCAAAAGGCAAGTCACTAACATCACTTATATGGAAGGAGTTTAGTAGGACAATAAATAAAACAAGAATTCAACATGCTATTTGTCAATACTGTAATTTTTTTTTTTTGAATTGCAATTGTAAAAACGGTATCACATGTCTAGAAAACAATTTAAATTGAAGTTTACCACAAACAGTTTTATAAAAATGAACCATATGATCTTTGTATTCTTTATTATGAGTACAAAACTATCTATGCATCGAAGACACCCTCTACTAATTTTATTGTTTTATGTTCAGAAGAACATTACTTTTTTGTTGAATTTTCTTCTCATAAGAAGGCTAGAACAAATGTATTAAATGACATTCTTGAAAATTTATCATGAAGTCAACACACAAAATCATATTGAAACTTGCATTTGGAAGATCTTATTTATCCAAAAAACAATACAATTTATATTTTGGTTATTCTTATATCAACTATTGCATCAGAATCAACATTTGGAGTCAACGTTTAGTATTCAAATGGATGTATTCTTAATTCATATAGAAGTCGATCGCGCGAGAAGGGTATGGAAACTTTGATATATGTACAATTGGTTGTGAGGTTAAACTAAAGGTAATTAATTTATTAGTAAGGGTTTTAAACATGTTTTTGTTATATGATTCTAATTTGCCAATACCTTTGCTTCAAGAAAAAGCACAATTGCATCTACATACATTGAAATTGATTCATAAATTACAGGTATGTTTCTTTTTGTATTTAACTACTTCCTTTATATCAATTAAAACCTATAGTTATTTGTGTTTAAGATGTTTAATTAAATAAAATTTTCTTTTGCATAATGTAAGTTAATTTAATAGCATTATCCTCATTATAATGTCTAAATGATCAAAGTATATGTCAGGATATGAAGAACATATCCACTTAGGTAAATTGAGCCATTGAAAAACAATCAATCAAGCTCATATTATGTGGTGAAACTGTTTTATTGTTGAGGTTGTCATGGAGAGACTCATCTTGTCTCTTACTGCATCAATGAGCAATAGGTAAGTAAAACTTTGAAAATTGAAGTTTGAATGGTCTAGAAATTGAAGTTTGATGATGTTGTGCGACATATATATATATATATATATATATATATATATATATATATATTCTTATGTTTGCTCTATCTCTCTCTCTCTCTCTCTCTCTCACACACACACAAACACACACACACCCACACAGACACACACTAGGGTTGACAAATACCATCAGTCAATTGAGTTTGGCTAGTGTGAGGTTACGGTTGGGCTTCTATAGCTCATTTGGTGATTGCTGTATATTTCTTGTACATATGACCTTATTCAAAATAGGTAAATCCTTGCATGCTTCATTTTGAAACATTTGACTGTTCATTCATTTCAACATATATATGAAGTTGGTTTAGGCCTAGACATGAATCATGATGCACATTGTTTTGTTCAAGAAAATGTTAAAAACATATGATAGTTTTTTCTTGATAATTATTACCTTCTTAAATGGAATACAACACCAAGATCTAACCTAAATGGTTTGGTACTTATGATTTTTGAGCATGCAGTTGCACTTATCTTCATTTGATATGTTAGTTCCTTAACTACGATATTAAAAATACTATCTATATGCAACATGAATACATCCCTTCATTGTTTACTACATTACTTCAATATTTGTTGCTTAAACAAATTATGTTTTTGTCTTACTTTATTAAATTTGACTAAGATTCAGTTTCTAAATGTGGATACATATATTTCAAAATTAGCTAATTAATAAAATCATATTTCAGATTGAATTTAGGTAGAATTTAAAAGTCGGATTCAGATCAAATTTGCATGGCTTTAAAGTCAGACTCAATTCGGCTCTGGCTGTGACTTAAAAGACAGATAACCATCAGATTAGGATGTGACTTCATAGACAAATTTGGATCAGATTTGGATGTAACTTAAAAGTCAGATTTTGATCAAACTCATATGTAGATTTAAAAGTCGGATTCATATATGTTATAGCCTTTTCTTCAACCGCATTCGAATCCGAGTCGGAATCTAAATATATGAATATTTAAAAAAGCAGATTTGGTAAAAGGTATGCTTAATTTGAGTTTGATCCATTGAAATCCCTACTCCCTACTCTTCCTTCATGGGACTTTGAGCCATCACCCTAACAATCCATGTTCTTTATCACTCTCATTATTGTCTCAATGATCCAATACTCACATTGTTGTCTCAATGACTGCCACTACACCAACATCAGGTTTTGGCATGATAAGCCTAAGGGGTGCTTGGTTTTGCCTCCAAAACCCAGTTTTGGAGTGTCATCCAAATGCCCCTAAAAGTAAGGTTGTGTTTGGTTCTCTTGGAATCAATCAAATTTCAGAATTGTTATTGTTGCAAAGCATCCACAATGGTTGATCCTCATATTGAATGTGTCTCTTCTCTTTTCATGTCTTTCTTTTCCCACCGATTGAGCATGATACCTCAAAAGTTTACACGCAACACAAGGGTAGATTAAGTTTGCAAAATATGAATATCAGACATGCACTTCATCAATTCAAGCTTCCAGGTTGCAATAAAGCTCACTTACCACCTGCTTGCTTCTCAACGGGGAGGGATGAAAAAAAAACATACTAAAAAAGTTAAAGACCCTTAGTGGTCTTGTATCAAACACTTCAACATGTGTGAATCTAAAAGAAATGAAAATATGGGGTTTGAAGACCCATGGTTGTCATTTTTTAATTCCCTACATTCTTCCATTAGCTATTAGAAATCACTACTGAAGAATTTAAGTTTGGTATTGGTAGAGTTTTGTAGGCTTTTTAAGAAGTGGTCAAAAATAGTGAATGAAAATGATTTTCAACATTTAGATACAGAAATCAGTATTATACTTTGCAAATTTGAGAAGATTTTTTCACTGGCGTCTTTCATTATCATAATGCATATACGAGTGCACCTGGCTGAAGAAACAATTTTAGGAGGACCTATGCAATATCATTGGATGTACCCCATTGAGAGATATGTGTGTTTTGGATATGATGCATTACTTATTCTAATTTATTAATGTAATTTGTGCATTTAATAGTTTTCACGTATATAACATCTTCATATATGAAGAATAGAAGCCATCTAGAATATTCAATTGTCAAAGGTTACCTGGCTGATTATGCAATGTTTTCATGACAACATAAAAGGCAGCATAATGGAGATATAACTCACAAAGAAGAATTTTCAAGATGGTTTGGAGAATATGTAAGCTATCATGAATTCTCATTGTTATTATATCACCTACATAAATATCATGTGACTAATGACTTTAACAATAATAATTGTTATGTTTTCATGGATTTATAGTGAATGAGAGAGTATAAGAGAAGTTTTAAAAGAAATTAGGTGGTTGTCTCTAGGCCTATTCACAATGACAAAAATGTTCAAATGATTCCTTGTTAATTGATTTAGATTCCACATGAATGAAAAGGAGAAGAAGAGGAAAACACAAAGTAGTGGAGCCATTGTTCATGCATAGGCATATAATTATTCAAATAGATGAGACAAAAATCTTTCAATTAAAAGATATGTTATATTGTTATTGTCAAAATATAATTGAAACTGAGTATAGAGAATGACCTATTCATTTGAGCTCATTAAGCATATAAATTTTCTACATTAAAGATGCAATTAACAATAATTGACACATTGTGTTAAATATGAATTCCAAAATCTTATATGATGATCCATATAAATCACAAGTAGATGATGAATATGAGTGGAATCCAATTGCTGATGTGTCATTGGGTTCTAACCTTGATTGGAAAGGACTGATAAAGATGGGGACAAAATTGACATGCATCAGCAAGAGAAGGTGAAGGGTGAACTATTTGATGAGGATGAAAATGATGATGCATTGTTTGCTTTAGAACCTTGAGCTGTGCTTTGATAAGAATTTCTTTATCATAATCAATGTTTAATGATTAAATTACATTTATTATACTTTGCATTATATTTTCACATTAATAATATTCATGTTTTATATTCACTTCATTAGATCTCATAAACATGGGAAAACATGATGATGCAAATCAACATTATGTGGATGCACTATTACAAGAAATTGTTCCTGACATTGAGGAACAAGAATATCAACCTTTACTAGACATCAATCCTGACTGAAGAATAAAATCTACCATCAGATGTTGTCTTTGAGATCAAAAAGCAAAATGAAGAGCTACTAAAAATAGTCCTAGATTCTAAAGATGATGAGAATGATTGTGGGCATCCAACAAAATTGTTGAAGACATGTGATGAAAGTTTCCATGTTCAAAAGGAAAATCTAAGTGAACCATTAAAGTGTTGCTATCCTACATATGTTGATTAGTTTTATTGTTTTAAGAATTTGTTGTGTATAACTGGAACATCTAGTCTTTACTGAGTAGTTTGATCTTGTGTCCTCTAATTTATGTGATAAAATTGTTAGTTTCAAAACATTCCAATTAGCTCCACATTTCATTTTCATTTTTGTTTACCTTTGATGTTGATATGCTTTGAATTTGTATATCTATACATTTTCATGTATGGCAAGATTTGATCATTATGAGACACATTCAAGATAATGCACCTGGTTCTTTTAGTGAAGAAGGGAATGGTGAAACTTCCAATACTATTGATGGTCTGTTTAAGTCATTTTGCTTTATTACACTTTTATTGTTTCAAATGCTTATTATGATCTTCAACATATGTGACACATGTAAGTTGGAGAAAGCATAAAACACAAGGAAGGAGTAAGTGCATAGAGGTGGCAAAATTGAATGACAGTAACAAAATAGATGCAAAATGTGCTGAATTTGGTCAGGCAATTTATGATAATGTATCGACCATTTCTAATCTGTTGAGCACATTGGCACATCATGGGAATGTATCTCCAACCAACTATGTTACTTGGCCAGATATGCCTCGAACATACAAGGATAGTATGAGGATAAAGCGAAGGTATCTATTTGTTAAATTTTGTTTATGTATACTAATGTCATATAATATGACTCCAGATGTAGGCAAAGTTTGACTTGGACAACCCTATGAAGTTGTGGGTCCTATAGAAATTGACTGTTATGTGGAAAAATTGGAATTTGGAGTTGAAGCAAAACTACTTTAATCCATTTGTCAAAGATGAAGATCATGTGATTGATGGTCAAACAAGAGGTAAGGTTGATCCGAAACAATAGAGAGATTGCCTAAAAAGATGAAATTCACCAGAGTGGCAGGTAACTATTCTGGATTTTATGTTTTTCTACACCATAACATACACATTTGAAGTTGTAAGTACTGAATTGTAGGCAAAATAAAAAAAGAACATGGCAAATCATGCAAAGTTAAAATTTTCACACACAACAGGATAAAAAAGACTTGGCCAAAGTTTACGGTGGATAGGTGTATCTTGTTCACCCATGCAACCTAATTTTTTCTTTTGCACCACAAATATATAATTATTTTTTTTTTTTTGCGTAACATTTAGAAGGAAGTGCATGGTGGTCGGGTTTATTTAAACAAACTTGTGAAAAGACAAACGCCTGATAAATGATGAGCGCGCAAAAATGATTGTAAATTACTCTAATTTTTTTATCAATATATCCCATTTTCCCATTACATGTTTTCAAAGCCTGTTGATCAATACTGCTTATATGTATTTTGTAGACTGCCTTAGAAATGCAACATCATTTCTGCCTCCATGTTCGCAAGACGATGCAAGCCAAAACGATGTGAACACAAACTTTTTTGGGACAAGACCCAATGAACATGTGCATAATAGAACGTTATAAAGTTGACAATAATTTTTTCCTTCAAAAAGGAAAACTTTAGGCAGGGGAGGCCGTCCACTCCTCGAGCGGTGACCTCCCACCGCTCTAGAGGCAGAAAGGTAGGGCTTACATGTGCTTTGGCCCCACTTCACAAAAATTTATATAAAAATTTTGGAAAATAATATTTTAATTCTAATCAAAATTTAAAAATTTTAATTAGGTCCTGCTCATGAAAAATTTTTACCTCTACACCTCCCTGCCCTTGCAGGCTGCCGACACACCGGGGAGGGCAACGCAGCGGGAGGTCACTGACCGCTGCCTCATCCTTTTTTTAAGAAAAATGTCAAAAAATAAAAAATAAAAGGGGATGCCTCCCTCATGCCACCGCTGGCGAGAAAATGCCGGCAGCAACGATGGGGAAGGCCGATGCCCTCCCCCTTGTCGAATAGGCAGGGGAGGCGATGCCTCTCCATCTGCCCATGCTCAAGCGTCAGGCGCTCAAGTGTCGGGCTCTTTTTTTTTTTATTTAACAGTGGGCCGTCCACATGGACAACCCAGACCAGCCGAGTGTTCGGCCGCCATTATATATATATATATATATATATTGGAAACTTGACAACTCAAGTGAATCTGTAGCAAATAAAGAAGGATTAAGAAGCTCCAGCAATTATTGGCAATCATGCATATTTCCATTGCCATTTACTGATCGGCTTGTGATGACAGATGAGTTTAGATAGATAATTTTCATATTGTATTTATAATCCAATCAATTCATCTAATCGAAAAAACAGAAAGAGGGTGATTGATCAATTCATGTCAACCAAATTATATTTAATCAATTCATGTGGACTAAATTACATCCAGTGGCTAGAAGATTGCGAGCAAGTTGGTTTTGCTTCCAAACACGACCAAAAGTTAACCAGATCTACGAAGGAACACGAGTCACCATCTTGATCTAGCTATCGCAGCTCCCCACCAGTCATCTTTCTGCCGTGAACAAAATCAAGGTATGATTGACCTCCATTACCCAATTGTCTTGGGACCACGTTTCTCTGAGTTCCATTTGTAAAACGAGGCTTCTCATGCTGGTCGCTGTGGGACTGAAAATATCAGAGAAATTTGTCTTAGTTCATAAATAATGTCGGCACACCCAAGAGATCTATAAGTTTCACATACGATTTTCATTTAAAAGAGGTCAACACTTCCCGCGAGAGGGATCCCTTGGAAATTTTTAGTCAAATCATTGACAGGAGGAAATTCTTACACCGATTAAAAATACGAAGGCTTCACTTCTTATTTACGAGGAGAAGGAAAAGAAACACTAAAGCCTGCTTTACCTCAAAACCGCCAACACAATTAAGCAAAGGAAGGAAACAGAACTACCAACCACAGGCAGCTGCTTGCTCACACACACACACACACACACACAGATATATATATATATATATATATATGTAGCGAGAGAGAGAGAGAGAGAGAGAGAGAGAGAGAGAGAGAGGAAGAAGAAGAAGGGGTCAACCCTGCAGGTTCAAGGATTGGGGGGCTTTGGAGATGGGCAAATAGAAAAGAGCAAAAATAGAGAAAGAGATGAAAATGTTTGCATCAGGATTGTGTCTCTCTTTCTACTTTTGCTCATTTCCATCTGCCCATCTCTAAAACCAGGACACCCAACCCATGAACCTAAAGGATATATAGTTCCTTCCCTCCACCCTCTTTTGAGAAGAGGGCAGGAGGGAGAGGACTTTGTGATCACCCCTGTGCTGCGAGGTGATCTTATGAAGGAGCAATCTATATATAGGAGTGAGGTCAACGAAGACTTATTTTTTTCCTTTTATCTCTCTTTGATGTTCTTGCTAGGAAATTTATGTTGAGAAACGGATGCCATATATAATATTGCAATTTCATGGTCATTTCAAGCTGTTTCGTCCTTGAGGAGGATTAGACTTGTCAAACTTACAACTTAGCACCCATTCATGCTAATGCTAAAGAAAGCGAAAGGAAAATGATGAATGTGAAACCATTGTTGGCAAAACTCCCACTCACGTTGGTTAAAGATCACCGGGTCAAAAAGTTGGTTAAATCATATAGTGTATGTTTTTCATAAGTAGATAAAGAAGGTAAGTTTGTGAGGATTTTATTTTTTTATCAATTAAAACTGAATAATAAGTAATGTAAGTATTTGTGTATATTTAGTAAAGTTTGTGATGTTTCACAATTCGAAAAATAACGGCATTCAACAACTGAAGGCAAAATGACAATCCAGCTGGCTGCCGACTCATCAAACCTATATAGCGGTAGATTAGGAGTCAGCCAGGGCATGTATTTACCTCTAAAATGACAATCCCTCAAAATGAAAGGCACATTGCGCAAGCTTGGCCTGCGTGATAAATTGCAATTTTTACATGCATGACGATAACGCCAATAAAACACAAGTGGTCGAACATTCAGCCAACTGCTGACCCAATCAGAACGTGAATTAGACGCAATGGCCCCATATTTATACAGTTAAAAGTGCATTTGAGTTATTGACGACTCGTTCAAAGTCACTGCATCAGCAACCCATGCCAATCCACGTCTGAAGTTTCAGAACATTAAATTTTTAGTTCTTGAATCCTAATACATCAAGCACGTTAAACAATTAACCTTCAACGTGGTCCCATCCAGTGGCGTAGACGCTGGGGCAATCTTGAATAACCATGATACATATCTAATGTGGTTACTGACCAACAAACACGCACCGGGCGGGGCTCCCTTGAGAGGCAGGTCCACGCACCGTGTGTGACACAACACGGAGAGAAAGTTCTGCGCCCTCCTCACTAGTTTGGCCGGTTAATTTGACATATATATATATGTATATCAAATATATATATATATATATATAGCGTTTTTCAAGTAGTGATATTATATACAGGGGTTTCTTTTTTTCATTTTTCTCCTACGAAGGCAAAATTGGCATGCTGCTTCCACCTTTTTTACCCTCGTTGGACGATCGTATCAGCCGCTCTATTTAAGATTATCAAACCATCCTACCATCACCAAGATAGAAACAGTCGTTAAAATACCTCTCTCTCTCTCTCTCTATATATATATATATATATATATATATATATATTGGAAAATTAAAAATGGTGACTCTCTGAGTGATACTCGTCATTCCAACACAGGTTTTTGCACGTTACTTGGGACTACTTGCATCTCATGGTCCGCTAAGAAACAACCAACAGTTGCACCCTCTACTGCTGAAGCTGAACATTGTTTGCATGGCCGCTGCCGTTGCACGGGTTTCATGGATTACTTACATTCTTAAATCAAAGCCATTACCTAGTGTTATGTTGTGATAATAAGATTCGTAGCCGATCATGAGCCCCTCATATCAGAGAGTGGTTGAGCTGGACTGATAATAGAATGAATTTCAATCTACACTGCAATCAAGCTGTGAATAGAGGAGGTTCTTCGTGGACGTAGGTGATTGCCAAACGAACCAAATAAAACAGGCTTCTTCTTTTTTATCTTTTTCGTTCCTTGCAAAGATTATGTTAGGATTAGCAGTAAGTCGCAAGACCAATTTATATTTTGTTCTTGCCAATTAGACGAGTTGTGATAGTGATGAAGCCGGTCGTCTAGATTTATTGTTGCTTTCAACGAGAATAAATACTAGTGGAAGAATGGACAAAAGAGAAAAACAAGAGAGAAAAGAGACATCACCCTTTCTATCACTAAAAACCAGTGATGGAGAGGAAAAAAGAACAAGAGAGAGAAAGATTGGTCTCCATCAATGAAAGAGAAGGGAAAATTGGCAGGGCCACTTAACTTGGGAGGTTGATGGAGGAAGAAGTAGATGTCGGCCGGTGCAGGTAGGCTTGAATATCGAGTCAAGTAACTAGGATTGGACTCAGTAAAGCTCGTCTCGAACTTGAGTTCGTTGACAGGGTTCACAAACGAGTCGAGCTTGAGTTTTTATAAGAACTCATTTGTTTAACCAAATCAAGCTTCATTTTTTTAACCAAAACAAGCTCCAGTTCATTGAAGTCGACTCAAGAAAACTCGACTCGGGCTCGTAATGCATCGATCCATTTATTTCTTTTTTTGTTGTGAGAGATGTAGAAACAAAAAAAAAAGACCATATATGGCTACATTAAGTGTATATATATATATATATATATATATATATATATATATATATATATATATATATATATAACATTTAATGATTGATGACTCTATCTCTCCCATACAGCTGTCTCTCTATCGCTCTCCCTCTCTATCGGTCTGTTGGACCACGGCCCTTCTCTTTTTTTTCTCTGTCATTATTCATGAAGTTTTTGCCTGGATAAAGTTGGCGGTAAGTTCTGGTTGATTGTTCAAAAGCACAAAATTACACATTAACAAATTAATCTTCTCTGACATATATAAAAGGCCAAAGTGTCATTATTGCAATCGCTGAAGCCAAGTCTTCTGTGACTTGCTTCTAGCTATGCCATTGATGAAGAATGCCTTAACAAACACGACTATATTCTGCATCACTATTCAAGTGTGTCACTACTTGTTTAGTCACAGCATGCAAGTAAAGATTTTTTCCATTTACTGTGGTCTTTTGCTTTCATGTTAGTAATATTTGATTTCTCATAGCATCGGTTCAGTAAATTAGAATACCAAGACCTATATAAATATCAGAACTCATGACCATTCTTAAACTTTTCACACAAAAAAAAAAATTAAAAAGAGAATTAATGAAGCGTGGAGCACTAGCGCGCGGTTGTATGTACAGTTCGAAGAAAATTATTGATGAAAAGGGAAATGCAAAAGTCAACAAGTAGTGGCAGTGATTGTTGAGACAAGTTGAAACTACTCAGCAAAGTATGAAATGGAAGCGTGTGGGAAATTAGCATTTGATGTTGACATTTTGAATTTTGTTAATTAGTAGTTGTATGGGAAGACTGCCAGGAAACCAGAAGTAAGCAGCTGGCGTGCGTCCCTCAGTATATCTTTCTTGGAAAGCAATGGAGAATCTTCTGTTATGTTTCATAAACAGAGATAGATCACATTCCATAGTCATTTTCATGTCATTTCCTACTTATTTCCGTATACTTTCCTACTATACTTCAAACTAGTTTCTTAAACATTTCCTTTCTAGCTTCCCATATGCTTGTATAGAGAGCTACGTTTCTCTCTTGTTGCTAATTTTGTGGCAGGGAATTCCCATCTCAACTTGATCGCTTGCTTCCTAATATGCCTAAAAAAACCAAGCTACTCACGTTTCGGTTTTGCTTGGTAGCTTGACTTGTGAAGGGGCTCATCACTGAGCAAATTAATAAAAAGCTCTGCTTGTTTGCCTATTCCAGTAAGTGGTCGGCTGCTTGCAGCGTCATCTCGATCGGCTTGTTTGGCCTGGTTAATTAAGATATGTACTACATTCATGCTAGATTCCTAGTGCCTTCCGGAGCTCGCACATGTGGGTTGCATCGGAAGTAATGTGTGACAGAAGCCCGATTAATTCCTCTAGGCGCCCTGGGGAATCCACTTCTTATATACACTCTATATGCATATATAAGAAGTGTATATAAGTGCACATTTGGCAGTCACGAACTTCTAATATTATCGTTGATTTTATGATCTTAACTATTACAGAAACATTTCCAAGACCAAATTTTTGACAAAAAACAAACTGGCAACCTGTGTTCTGTTCATCTTTGCTCACGGCTGCAGCTCGCATTCCATTCGACTCGGCCGCTAGTTTGCTTGATCACCAGCCATGTTATTATTTACAGGCTCAAACGACATCTCTACTAGAATTATTAAAGGAGAAAGAGAAGGTGGTGCAATTAGATCTAAGCTATAGCTAGGTATCTTGTTATTATCAAGGGCCGAGTTATAAAATTTTGACGGGGTACCAGTCATATTTAAATTTTTTAAAGGACAAGGGGCACCATTATGCAAATAAAAAATTGTGTAATAAATAATTTTGTTGGATCTGCTTGGACAATTTCTCACACAATGCCCACAGGCCACAGCCTCTGTCCCTGCTTGTTATGGGACGACCCATTGACCTGGTCAGACGAAATTAAGCTGTGGAAGTTTCAATCTGCAAAGAATGATCGCCAAGACTTCAATCTCAATCAGACGAAATTTCCCAGAAGCCTGAAAGAGGAACACGGCGTCATTTTGATTCTCTTCTCCGTGCACGCACATAGCAGGGATTATTATGCCCTCTGATCTCTTTCCTGTTCTTTTATCTCAGAAAGGGTGGAGAAATGGAACTCGTCGTGTAAATCTTTCGAGGTAGGCAAAGGAAATCAGCGAAAACAAACGGAGAGGGAAGGAATTCTCAGGCAAGTATAATTTTTCTAGCGATCGCCTCTTTCTCTATTTTTGCACTTTTCCATTTGCCCAAGATCCTTCTCTGTGAGCATGCTGAGGACAAACAAAGAATATTGTTAAGAAAGTTAACTTGGAGGCTGAAATTCTCTTGTTTTGGCATTCATAGCGTGTTAACTTTTTTTTTCTTCCCTGTCATTATTATACTGCAGATTTAATATTGTTCGATACTTTTTCTTGTCTTCAATTTGCCATTAGAAACTTAAACAAGCTTCTCAAGGAGATTATAAACCCCTATGCCAATACAGTAAGTATCAGCCAAACAGGCACTGATAGAGGGTGATATTAACAATAGTGCTTTAAATTCACACTCTTAGCCTATTGCTATGGCTATTGCTGCAAATAGGTCTGATTCTGTATGGAAGTTCTCACACTTTTTATTGTATACATGAAGCCTGACTGTGATTATATTTTTATATGCAGTTTGCATGTCAGGGTTTGTTTCTGCAATTAATATTTCTATCCGAAGCTAGGATTTTGCCATAGATAAAGTGGGGTTAAGCAGAGATTTGATAGATTGCGCTGGTAATCTGTCCCTAGTTTTGATTTATTACTTTCTTCAGCCTAACTATTAAAAGTTGAACTCGTTAATAAGTCAGATGAAGTCGGGTATTACTTTGAATCATGCAAAACTCACACAAAGAACACAAGATTATAGAAGTTTCTTCTTGTTTAGTCCATAACGTCCTCGCCTCTCCTTCTCAACGATCAACCCAAAAAGGATCTTCTTTGATTTTTTTTTTTTATTTATATGGGTACATCATCTCTACAAATCATGGATCTTTATTTACAAGAGATTTGATAGGCCAAAATTTTCAACAGGATTTATTTCCTATTTTGTTTGATACAGGTCGATCATTGTCTTCACTTCTCTTACCATCATCTTCTTTTCTTATCCACGGCTTGACTTTTATTCACATGCTTTCTCAGGCCAATCTCCCTGAGATTGAGCTTGGATCTGATCCAGTAAACTTAGGCCCAGAAAGTCTAGTAATGATATCGGGTTTATGTGATCGTCAAATTGTTTATATGTAAAATCTTTTGAATGCAAAAGATAGGTGATTTGAAAGAATGAACTAGCCTCAAAGTTTTAGAAAATGATAAAAGATGACCTAACCTGTTGGTACAAGGTTTGGCTATTGTTAGTGTCTTTACCATGGGTAACCATATATATATATATATATATATATATATATATATATATATATATATATATATATATATATATATATATATATATATATATATATATATATATATATATATATATATATATATATATATATATATATATATATATATATATATATATATATTCAAACATGCGTGAACCTAATGTGCCTATATGAATGCATGATTTGACTTTTGAAATAAATCAATTTTGAAAAAAAATTGATGCTTAACCTAAATTCTAGAAAATGCATAGTTTAGAAATCATATAGGACCCACAGGGTTTTAGAATTATGTGAAGTATCATTAGAAACTCTTTGATCATCTGGTGCATGCACGCATGCAACCTAGATCTGCATGATGCATGATTTTGAAAAGTGAAGAGATGAAGTTTGTTTTGAAATGCAGTTTAAAAAATGATTAGATCTAAACTTTGAGATGAATTGAGGTTCAAAATTAAAATTGAGGAACATTTAGGTCTATGGAATCGGATCTTATAAAGGAATAATTTCAAGTCATCCCTCATAGTTGAGTTTTTGACTCCTACGAAAGAGGGAAAAGTAAGAATTTCAGCTTAAAATTACGTGTGGTTAAGGTCATGAAATTCATTTATAATGAAAACAAAGGCTTTTGGCTGGACAGTCTTTTGGAATTAGATTAAAAGAGGTTAAAAGAGGAAAATTATAATGAAACAACTTAAAATCTTAGTGTTGGGATGCGTTTGCACTCTAGAACTGGCTTAACCAAAAGGTATACCGCTCTCAGACTAAATGATCGGTGGGAATAAATCTGGTGCTTGGATCTCGAGGAATGATACTATGGATAATGTGACCCTGGGGATGAGTTATAATCATGGTAACTAAAAAACATATAGGTGATAGGGGTTAGGAGAGATCTAGGAAAGAAAACCAATAGAATGGTGACCAGATTCACACAAGATGCCAGTTTGGCTCTATCAACCCAATAGTAGCTCTGGACAACATACGGGACAAGTTTGACCCAAATCTAGACAAAACAGAGACCCCAACTAGTAGACTCGCTAAGGAATGGATCATATTAAAAAGCTCTAAATGGTTTTGAAAGGGAATAGAGATCCATTGAAGTCACATCTCGGTTTTTATGAAATTCTTATAATGCACACATACATATGGTGAAAAGATCACAAATATTACACGCATATATGCTCAAGCAGAACTCCTTAGAAGATCAGATTTATCATCCATTATTTAAAAAGGCTTGGACTCCTACATCAAGTTAGACAAGGTTCCAGATCGGTTATAGTTCTAGTATCATGATATGCCTATATACTTGAACTAAGTCCACTATGTGTGGTATAAACTCAACCATATGAGTTATTTGGTTCAAGTTAACTTTGTTCTTTTTTTTCTCTTTTGCTTGCTTATACCCCATACGATTCTCTAAGTTTGAGAAAGAAGAACCATTTACCCAGTTCCGCTCTAACTGTTTGACTCTCCTAATGCTATTATTTAGAGGGGAAATCCCACAACATGATGACTGAACTGAGGGTTAGAAAATTTAGAAAAAATGATCACATGTACAAATAATTGACTAAATGCAATGAGACCTAAGATGTGGGTAAAAATAACAAGAGAATCACCCCTTGTTTTCATGCAACTCCTAAATGAGAGGTGTTATATATGTTCCTAGATCTACTTGAGCATGCATAGTCTGTAACTATCCTAATTATATATGAGATACCTAGTAGGTTCTAGGGTTTAGATGACATTCGAAGCTTAGACAATTAGCGAATATAATCTAGTCAAATAAGGACAGATCTCATAATAGGCAACACTTTTGTTGGTATGCAAAATTTTCATCTTACTTGTAGGCTGTCAATTGGAAAAAGTTATGTTCGCCTCTATTGGATTATGTAGAATAACCTCAATAGATGGGAATAATCGAATCTGATCATTCCTTTGGAGATAATTAGACCAAAGACCATACTAAATTGTTTTGATGTTTAAGTGTTCGAATGGATTTTATTCCTAAATGCATCAAAACTAAATATGCATTAAATTTGAGAGACCTTGTAACACCCCAAAAGTTTAGTCACGTATTGAAGATTGTGAGAAATCTTCAATGGATTATAAAGAGGTTGCTAAAGTTGTTAGTTTTCTTGGTTCCTAACCTTTTTGGTGTCGTTGGAATCTGCCAAACTAGGGGTACAAGCCTGGAGTGGATTGGATCATTACGTAGGATCATATCATGGTTCAACACTCGGACTTGGGATCCCACACGTGCAGATGTGTGTACCTTAAAAAGGTAAATTGTAACACCTCGAAAGTTTAGTTTCATATTGAAGATTGTGAGGGATCTTCGAGGATTTATAAAAGAGGTTGTTAAAATGGTTAGTTGTCCTTATTCCTAACATTTTTTGTTAATGACACCCAATTGCCTTT
This sequence comes from Nymphaea colorata, assembly GCF_008831285.2. NCBI lineage: Eukaryota > Viridiplantae > Streptophyta > Magnoliopsida > Nymphaeales > Nymphaeaceae > Nymphaea > Nymphaea colorata. Next base: position 4,603,627 of record NC_045147.1, on the reverse strand, counting down.
TAAAAAGCTTGATTTCATGAAAATTGAATTTCATTCATTATTACAAAAAAAGTTAAAATTTAGGTTGTTATTGTGGTATCAGAGCATGCTTCAACACTCAAACTTGAGATTCCACACACACGAATGTGTGTCCCTTAATGAGGTGGATTGTAACACCCTAAAAGTTGATTATGAGAGATTTTCAAGGATGTATGTTCGCATTCCCAAAAATTTTTTGTTTTTAGAGTGTTCCAGAAAAATTAGATTTAATGAGAGAAAAAGGAGCTTGCTCATCGATATGAGGATTGATTGTTCCGGGTGACTTTAGTGGGGGTAACCAATCCAAGAGATATGTTTATTCTTGATGCATTTCACTCTATCTTAAACATCTTTTTATTTTAAATGTAGAGTAGTGTTTGAGAAAATGTTGACGATTTGATGTTTCAAGATTTTAAAAAAGTTTTGAAGAATCACTTGATAATGTAAATCATTTTAATTTGATAAATTTTGAATTGAGAAGTCCTTACAAATATTAATTGAAAACTTTTGGAGCTCACTTTTTGGAATCAATTTAGTGTTCTCTTAACACTTTAAGTAGGCTTGACATTTTGCTCTAATTCGGTTACTACATAATTAGAGTTTCATCTTATCTTACTTAAGTTATTTTAGAGATGTGTTTGTAATCATTTGTGATGTTAAGTGAATGTAAATGCATGAATGCAGTTATCCTACATGATTAAAAAGAAATCATTCATTCCTAGCATGACATTCATCTAGAAGCATTCCTACCATCACATACATCTAATTTCTTATTTTTATTTATAAAATCGTCATGAGTATTTTTATGAAAATAGAAAAGTTTTTGAAAATGGAATGAGGTTGTAGACTATTAAGCATAATTCTAATATTTGATCATTACTTGATTTTTGGTCTTGGTGAAGTCAATAAATAAAAATTTAAAACCATAAATCTTGGAATATCCAAAAGAATGAAAAAGTTCAAATACTTTCATAGAGATAAAGAAAGACAGAGATTTTAAAGATCATCAAATAAAAGATTTAAAAAGATAGAGATATAGTATCTTTATATGTATTTTCTACGTATATACATTCATATATATATATATGTATACATATATGCACATGTATGTATATGAAAACTTGTGAAAAGAAAACATTAACTCAAATGAAGAGGGAGAATGAGATCTTAGAAAAAGAGAGAAAAAAGGAAAGAGATTTTATAGGAATATATATATATATATATATACACACACACAAAAGATTCTAAAAAGGGAAAATGGAACATATATATATATATATATATATGCATTCATGTGTATATGAAAAATTCATAAAATAATATATTAAACCATATAAAAAGAATAACAAATAAAGATATTCATGTGCACGTATACATGTATAACATGTATATATGTATATCTCTTCATGAGGGTTGAAATCAAGAAATGACTTGAGAATGTCCAAGTTCTATTTTTATGTAGGCTGGAGAGGAACTTAAATTCATGCAAGAACCTAAGCTAAGTCTCCAAGATCTCATTAAAGAGCGTTCTTGCTTTAGAAAATCTTTTGAAAATTATAATTTCAAATATTTTCATACATGAACATAAAATATAATTATTTTGTTTATTACAAGAAGATATACTTTTCCCCATTGTTAGGTATGAAAGAAAATCAAACACCGTAATAAAGCACTCATTGGGATTCCCAATCGAGTGATTAAGAAAAAAACTAAACGTGAGGATGACATAAAAATGCATTTTAATATATACACATTCGTAAATAGTTTTCTCGGGTTGGACTATTCTCAACCTCAAAATCAACATAATAATAAAGAAAAATCTCAAACCAGACTCTCATTCTCACCGTGCATTTTTTCATTAATTAAAGAAAATTAACACATCAAATATGAGCATCATTTCAAACATAAAAAATGAGCAAACAATATAACAAGCATATTTCTAGAGATAAATGAAGGAATAGAATCTATTTCACCTTGTTCATACTCCTGGTGCACTCCAGAATAGTTCTTGATTTCGAAAAGGAGATTTGAGGGTTATCTTATATAGTCATGAAGAGATGAAGAATGGAGAATGTAAGAAAAAGAAATGGATTGGGATATTGAATACATATCTCTAACAAGAATGATTTTTGAAGACGAATCTCTTATTTCGGATGATCCCAAAGCTTCCTCGAATGGGGGGGCTTGCTCCTTTGGAGAGTGGAAGTTGTAAAAGCTTGCTCTCAAGGTTGAAGAAGAAGAAAAGAAAAAGAGAAAAATAGAAATAGAGAGCTAAGGAAAAGTCTAGATTTCAAGTGAGAAAGCACTAGAGGTTTCCCCAAGGATTAGCTCATGCCCAAGGGAGAAGATTGTGATGGTGTTTATAGAGAGTTTTAGAGCCAAAACTCAAAATTTAATTTTTTTTAATTTAACAAGATTTTCATGCGAATTCTAAGTATTTTTGGATGATTTTCATATTTTTTAGAGAATAGGTTTTGACTAAGTGGGATTGGCCATTAGCCTGCAAATGCTCCTTTGGGGGTGTTGGCAGGGCTAATGCCCACCCAAGAGAGCTAAAACCGGGGCGGTTTTGACAATAAAATGGAGCATGCGCTGCGTGGCGCATCGGCGAATGGCGCGCGGCAGCGTGTGATGCTATCGCACGCCAGGTGCAACAGCACTTGGTGCATCGGTGAATGGCACGCTACAGCAGGCATAGGTGGTCCTGCGCTATTGCGTGCTGGGTGGTCTAGTGCAATGGCATGTGAGAGATAGAGTCGTGTGGTCGCGCGCGAATGCACGTCGCACGTGACTCGCCAGCGACTAAATTTTTTTAAAAAATTTAAATCAAATAAAATGAATTAAATAAATAAAAAAGAAAAAAAGAAAGAGTTGTTTGTATATAAAAAAACATTAAACCATTTTTTTTAAATGTGTATAAAAATGATTTTTATTTCAAATGGGAAGGCCAATTCCGTTTTGAGTGACTTTGGGCTCGTTTTAAATTCGAATTGGGTCGAATTGGTCGCCGACGCGTTATAGTGAGTGGTTCAAGCTCAAAACATATTTTTGGTCTGAGAGTGAGCTATAAAACAAAGGGACGGTCCATGTATATTTGGGCCAGCTAAGTGTTAGGGTTTCATAATAGAAGGTTCCAATGTTCGATCACATCAGACCTTCGGGTTAGGAATCCAAGGGGAGGGTCAACTTAGGGTTTGGCAATTCTAGTGTTTTGTGGTGAATATGTTTGTAGGTTCTAAGATCAGTCTTGATTTGACCTCAGGTTAAAGTTTAAATCTAGGGTTTATCTTGATGATGCATGTTCCTAAGGTTTTTGAATACTAAGTTTCAAAAAGGTTTGATTTTGAATATCATTTTGGAAAATGTGAGTTCTAAAGTATGTTCAAATGGAGGTCAAGTGAAATTAGGGTTTTATGAGCCTTTGCTATTGTCAAGAGCACAATATTAATTTTATTTTACTTAACTTCTAAATGAATTGTGGTGTATATTTCAATCGTGCAGACCATAATGCATCTTGTAAAACATGGTGTAGATATATTTTTAGATCTAAACAATTAGCTTTAAAAAGAAACTATAAGCAAAAATATAATATTGAAAAAAAAAATCATACAATAAAAGTAAGAAAAGAAGAGGGATGCCCCTAACCTCCACCACCTAGCTAGGAGGTAGAATTTAAATTCTATATCAGATAAATAGGAAAAGAAACTAGCCTAGAACATAAGAATCAAAAGCAATCTATCTTAGACTAAGCAGAAAAGAAATGAATAACATAAAGAAAACTAAGGAAACAGAAAATAACAAAGACATAAAAAAGAAGAAAGAAAATTACATGAACCTGACGACTCCTACATACCTGACCTAGGCCTGAACTGGAACCTGACTCACAGAGCCCTGAGTCCAGGTGCTTTATTTGTCGCTTTTGCAACTTGAAGCAAAACTCAATGCAGGCTTTTAGAGTGAAAATAAAATTTTTAAAGCACTTCGTTGGAATTGCTCCCAATTTCTTTGCCATAGAGTAGTCTTAGAATTTGTCTCCTCAAGGGAGAGGGGACAACCTCTTTTCATAGTGTGTGGAGAGAGAAAAACTCTCTAAGACGGGCAAGCTTGACAAAATTTTGCTTGGGAAATCATGAATTTTGAAACTTAGGTTAATTCAACTAAACTTAGGAAACAACATGCATTAAGCTTGTCTTTCAATTGTCTTTTCAATACTTCATACTTGATTTTCCATAAAAATGAGATCTGAAACTCGTAGACTTCAATTGAAGAGTTCTAGAAGAATATTTCATGCTTTGTTCATCAGTTTAGATGAACATTTTGAGAACATATGTAGTGCAAATACTTGGGCTAGGTAGCTTCAGTTCAAAATGACTTTAGACTAAGTAAGTTCCATCTTCAGCCTAGGCCTAACCAGGTGCGGCCTCAACTGACCTTGGTTCTAGGATCATGGGTTCAAATACATGTTACATATGACCTAAACTTAGGTATATTAGACATAAGACTTAGGTTTATACAGGAAAAATGGTATATAATGCATGTACTGAAACTAGATGATTTTGCCCAGATGTGAAAAAAAGTTTCGGGGTACTTGTATGCTCAGTCTAATCTTATCACATCATAAATATACATGAAATCTACCTAGATTAAAGTTTCAAATCAAAATTCTACCTAGGTTTAAACTTTCAAATCAAAATTGTTTTAAAAGCGTGTTTGGAGAAACAAAATAAAATGAAAGGTCAAAAATTATATTTGTTTAGTTGTGCAAAGGAAATGAATGGAAATGATTTAACTTGATTGATAATAATTCCCCTAAAACTCCTATTTTGATTGTAGTAGTTTTCTATCTCTCATTCGCACTATATATATATACGCTCTCTCTCTTTCTCTCTGTACAATAAGCCAGTCAATATGAATGATAGATTGAAAAGTCATACACTAGAAGCTGGCTCTCCCAAATGATTTTTCTTCCACACATCCCAATTTTATGAAAAAAGAAACAACAGATATAAATAAATTTTTGTATATAAGAAATACAATATATCTTTTTTTAATAAATATATACTAATCTATTATAGAATTTATTTTTTTAATGTTAATTTGAAAAATATTTCCTCCAAATTGTTTTTGTTTTTTAATTTGACTGGTCATTTTCAATTATATTCATATTTATTTGTGTGCACGGTACATTTTGGTTAAAAGTATTTGGTTGAACTAATGTCATCTCTCTCATGCATATGTATATGTATGTGTAGGTAACTTATAATCTGTTTCTTCTTTCTTGGGTTTGTGTATGTGTGTGTGTATTCTAAAAATAAGTAGATTTAATCTACCTTTCAACACAAAAGGTTTGATTCAACGTTTTATTGCATAAAATAAAATAAAATATGTATTTCAATAAATTATGCCACCATATCATTCAGATTAGCAGAATGATAAGTCATAAGCAAAATTATTCACAATCAATTTAGGCACACACACAATATTTTAATAAATTATGCCACCATATGGTTACATTAATATTAGCAGAATGAAAAGTTAAAGCAAATTTGCTCATCATCAGTTTGGACACACACACACAGTATTTCAATAGGTTATGCCACCATATGGTTACATTCATATTAGCAGAATGATAAGTTATAAGCAAATTTATTCATCATCAATTTGGGGGCACACACACACACAGATAGAGAAAATTCATGCACAAAGTACATGGAAAACTTACCAACTACAATGGCATATTACAGGAACAATTTATGTTGAGACACAGACCATCAATTTCAAGTACCCAAAAACTATAAACAAATATTTCAAAACCAATTCACTACCTATGTTTTTTTTCAGGCAATAAATTTTGTCAAGATTATAAACATCATCTATCTAACTTTTTCCTTCATTTCCTTTCTGTTTCTTTATCATCCAAACACAATAAGTTTGAACCTTTCCATTTTCTTCTTCCCTAATATGTATTTTATGAACAAGTACTTCTATCTTTCCCTTTTCTTTGCTTCTCTTTCACTTCATCCCAAAAAAGAAAATCCCAGAACTTTTTAAAGGTGGGCTTCTGAACCGTTTTAAAGGTGGGCGAAAGTTGGAGGAATCTTCCTCTGTGCATTTTCTTCCTTGCAACAGTTCCGAGAAGAAGGAGCTCTGGTCCGAGAAGGAGAGAAGAGACGGTTATCCATGGGTCTCTGCGATTTGATCCTGGGCAGGATGTTTAAGGTCCTTGTTGTGGTGTCCATCTTCCTCTTTGCCGCCGTTACCTACTTTCAGGTGCGAGTCAACGAGAATCCTCTAGATTCAGCCTTCTCTGTGGCCGTGTTCATCACAACTATGATATCGATCGCGTTCACTTTCTATAGCCAATCACTGTCCGAGAAGGAGAAGGAGCGGAGTGTCAAGACCGTCGTTGGCCTGTTCACGTTGACGGGCGCTGGATTTTTGATTAGGGCTTGGATGGTTGTTCCCACGGAGAGGGCTTGGGTTGTTCCCCTATCCTGCGTTGTTCCGGCGGTCGCTGCCTTGGCCTTTATGGTCCTTCACCGCAGGCTTGGTGGCTTGGAGGCGGGCAAATAGAAAAGAGCAAAAATACCTCATGTGGGGATTTGATTGAGATCGTCTTCATCAAATCGCCTCCTTTTCTATCTGGGATCATCGTTTTGTGACATCTTTACTCGTCAGAAGGGTGTGGTTATTATACGTTGGAGAATAATTTGGCTTTCAAAATATGGTTGACTTCTATGGTTTGTGATTGCTATACTTTTGCAAACGGTACTTCTGGTAATTAGTTGATGATTTGAAAGAATAGCTGCTTATATTTGTATCTAGTTAAAGAAAAAAATGAACCAGCTAAGCATAATGGTACCAATTATAATAATGACTCTATTCTCGTGATGTTAAACTACTTGCTGTGGGATATCTGTTTTGTCTTCTTCATCACATGATATGCGGGAATCTTTCTATTTCACTTTAACTCATGGATGTGTAGTTTAACATTCTTTCCGTTTTCTTTCCCTTCTATTTTCCCTGTTTGTGAAGAGGCTGTTAATATTGACTGAAGAATGCGTTATGGTTTTTCTCAACAGCTCATACCATCCTATAGATATAGTCATTTTGCTAAGATAATGCTTTTAAGCAATGTTACTGAAGTGACTGTCAAGCTCCATTTTTTCTGTATGGAGAAAACTACCTCAAAAATGTTAAGGGGATTCCAGAAATGTGGGGTGAGCAGAACGCTTTTCTAGTACATGGAAATTCTGACTCCATCAGAATGCAAGGTTCTCAAGCAGAGCCTTAGTTTCTCCTATGCATTTTGCTTGTGTTGGTTTATGGCCCTAACCTTGCTTTCTTCATTTCATCCATTCTGATGGATCCTCTGTGTGTCTAAGAGTGATTATGAGCTTTGGCTATAAGGGGCCATATATTCCTTTGAAGAGAAAAATAAAAGTTGGTGTGACTTAAGTTACGCCGAGATGGTGTCAGTATGGATCATTGCTTTGTGGTAGTGCATATTAATTGGGTGGTAGGCAATCACAGAAGTAAAGTAACTGGAAACTTGAAGGGAATTAATAGATCAGTGGATTGGTCAGTCAGTTTAGAATGAAGGGAATGACCCTAATGTTTCCAAAATGCCTGATAGACATGCAACACCCTTGAGTGGACTTCCATAATTTGTTAACTTTCTGGTTGATTTTTAGGAGTTTCAGTTCAGTTGATGCATGCCAATGCAAATTTTGTTTATTGATTGTTTGATAGGGTAGTCTAACCATAAAGTGCTGCCTGTGTGTATGACATTGAACCCAACTCCCAGCTATGTGACACGGACATTGCTTTTTTGGTGCCACACCCATGTCGATTTCCTAGTCAATGAGAGTCAGATACAGTCTGCACCTGATAAAAAATGTCTGATTTTGACACGCACTCGACCTGCATCAAATACAAATACAAGTCGTGTGTGGCCAACCTGCATTGACTCTACATGTGATGTGTCCTTTTTTTTATTTTTTTAATCATTTGTTAAAACTTAAAAAAATGGGCGTTAGGGCTTCAACTCTGATTTCAGTAGAAGCCCTTCGCCCCTTCCTTGCTGTGCGTGTGCTCCCTCCAACCTTCTAGCGATCCTCACAGTTTTCCAGTGACCTGAGACTGGCGGCTATCTTCCAACAACCGGGGGCAACCTTCAGTTGTTCTTTGCTGCAGACAATTGGGGTTCTTCAACAACCTTCAGTCCGCCCTATTCATCGTCATCTCCTATAGCGGCAAAGGGTGCTGGGTCTCCACCCAAACCCATTGGAAAACAGACTCGACCTCCTGGACCTACCAGAACTTGACCACCCGGATTCCATAGAGGAGGAATCGCTCCATCTATTCAATTTCTTGCTGCCCACTGTGTAATTTTCTTTCATTGTTTGTCTTTAATTCAATTGTTGCTTTTGTTACCTTTATCTTTTGGGGATGATTCGATCTTAACTTTGATTGGTGTCGCTGCAACTCCATTTGGCATTTGCATTTCCAGTGTTGTTCTTCAGTTGTTTTTTGTGATGCTCAGGATTTTATAATTGTTTTTTCTGAAATATGTCATTGTTTGGTTGTTGTTTTCATAGTATACATTATACAGTTGTGAGTTATAACTCTCTGTTTTAACATTTTGTTTTACAATTTTACTGCTGCTTCATATCGTGCCATTGTGGTATACACTATACACCTATACAGTTCTTATGTTCTATGGTATACACTGCAATTGCTATGATGTCATTCACTTATCTGCCACATTAAGACAGTCGACAAATTTTAAGGTGCATGGCTAACAGTTTGTCTTATTAGCATTTTTAGATGCTCGTTTTTGAATCTCCTATAAAAGTATTAAAGTTCAACTCACAAATTTTTTCCATACACAAAAAAAGCCAAAATTTGCAACTGATATATTGTCGAGTTATAATATATAATATAAGTTTTTGTATATATGCAGCCTTGTTCTTCTTTTCAAGTTTTGATTTTAGTTTCTGCTTCTATGATTCTAACAATTTTTTGGCTCTATATTAGTACATTATATTACTAAATTAATATATATATAATATATTATATATGTTGTTCTGATATGCTTGTATGCAAGTATGTTATATACATTAATAACTAAATTGTAATAATAATATATGCATGCTCATGCTGTTATTTGTAATGTCATGGAGTTTTTTTATATATGTTTAAAATTTATATATGTTATATATACTCTAGTAAATCTACATATCACCGTATCATCATAACATATCATGTATATCAATTGTCATAGTTTTTTGTTACTTTGTAATTGGATTACAATTGTAATGTTATTGCTTCATGTATACTCTTATATCAACTTTAATTATAATGTGGTTACATTAAATGTTCTTAAATTTGAATTTTCCATTCTGAAGGTAAAAAATAAAATTTGCACGATGGTTGACAAAAGGAAAGGAAAGTAAGTTGCTTTAGATTCTCTAGCAACAGGTTCATCTAGTGTGAATGATATTAATGTTTCAAAGACTGCTTCACAACTTGGTGAAGCATATGCAAGTGAAGAAGAACCATTGTGGAAAGAAAAAGTGGTCACAAAAGATGCAGGTAGTGTTGATGGAAATGTATGTTTTGTGTATTCACATTGTCAAATTTCATTTGTTGGATCTTACACAAGAGTGAAGGCACGTTTGATCAAGTTGCCACATTTTAGAATTCAAGCATGTAATTAGATATTTATAGAAAAAGCTAGAGAGTTCAAGAAGTTGCAAGACCATGCTGATGCAATCGAAAACTACAAGAAAGCAAGTGCTAGTCTGACAAATGCTTCCATGCTTCCTAAGACAGTTGATAAAAAAAGAAAGACTACAAAGACATGTTTAGATTTTTTTTGGAAGAGCAGAATTAAATAAATTAGCTGTTAAAATTTTCTTTTCTAGTTGTATTCCTTTCAATGTAACTACAAATCCATACTGGAAGAAGTCTGTGACACACTTGCAAATATCAATTTAGCAGGATATGTGCCTCTGAGTTTAGAAAGGCTGGGAACGTCACTTCTTAAGGATGAGAAGAGTGATGTCGAGCAAAGTGTATTAAGAATGTTCAAATGGAACGTGACTGGTGTATAAATTATCTCTAATGGGTGTATCACAGACAACGCTGCTATATGCCAAAGGGCTGATTGAGTTTAAGAAGTGATTTTTCACACATCTTTTGGACCTCATGTGTTGCACATACTCTAAACTTAGGACTAAAGGATATATGCAACCCTCCAAGTTAAGAAGAACATCCTTAGGTAGGAGTTATTTTCATGGATTGAAGATTTAGAAAGAGATGCAAAAAATATCAGAAATTTCATTGTTAATCACCCGCGTACATTGTGTCTTTTTGGAAGTTATTTGATTTGAAATTATTAAAACTTGTAGAGAGTCAAAGACACATTTTAATTCTGCAGTTGTCATGTTGAAAAGAATTTTACGAGCGCAAGATGCAGTTCTTCCAACTTGAAGCTCAAGTGCAAGTCTCTTGAAAAATTTTAACTTGTCCTTAATGTGTCTAAGTTTAATAAGTCAAATGTCTGGTATAGTAGACTAGGTCATTATGGCAGTTACTTTTATCAAAAATTAGTTATACATGGAACAACCACCTAGATATGAAAGGTGATTCATGGGGATATATGTGTAAGTTAAAAAGAACTATATATGGGTTTAAACAAGCCTCTAGATCTTGGTTTGACAGCTTGGCTATGGAGATTCAAAAGTGTCGACTTTCGAAGTTCACAGTTAGGGCATTTATTCTTTCTACAGTAAGTCTGGCGTCTCAACTCTCTTAATTTATGTTGATGACATCATCATTACGGGAAATTCAGAAATCCATATAAATGTGGTGAAGAAACTCTTGAATAAGAGGTTGAAAATGAAGGATCTTGGGGACTTGAGATGTTTTCTTGGCATTGAAGTTCATCGAAAAAAGGCATGATGTCCCTCTTGCAGCATAAATATCTGCTAGATGTGTATGGGTAAAGCAGGGATGAATGGGGACATGGGATAGTGACCCTGATGCTGACCCCATTGAATATTGGAGTCTAGTTGGAATGTCCAATATCTAACCTTTACACAACCAGACATTGTTTGTGTTGTTAACCATGTATCTCATTTCATGCATGAACCCCACACCTCACATATGGAAGTTGTGAAACACGCATTGAGATATTTGAAAGGAATAGTAACAGATGGGTTGACCTACAAGTACAGTTAGATCTAGTAGGACATAAACTGATTGTACACAATGATGCAGATTGGGCAAGAGATTATGATGAACGGTGGCCAGTCTCAGGATGTAGTGTTTTCAATGGAGGAAATCTAGTGTCATGGAACAACAGAAAGCCGAAAGCCATGACTTGGTCCAGTACTGAAGCAAAAATAGGTCAATGACTGCGGCTACTACTGAAGTAACATGGGTGCCATATCTTTTGGCTGAAGTTGGAGAAAATATCTCCTATTGTAGTCTTATATGTGATAATCAAAGTGCTTCAACCTTATTCATCGCAGCCGTGCTAAGCATACATAGATTGATCTACATTTTGTTCGACACAATGTCGAAGAAAAAGAGATCAAGCCTCAATTTATCTGCACCCAAGATCAAGTAACCTATGTCTTCATTAAAGGCCTCACTAAGGAAAAGTTTGGATGTTGAAAAGCAAGTTGTTCATGGTTGACACTTTGAAGAGGGGTGAAAAAGTATATGGGTCTGATCCATATCTGGATCCAATATGCTTTTGATATTAGAGTCGTGCAGTCCAGTTTTAGGGCTGGGTGCCGTGACGTCTTTTGTAATTTATGTTTAAGTGCTGTTGTTTTTTAGTTAATGGGATTCTTATTAAAAGACAAGGAGGACTAGGGCACGATAGAGTTGGAGAAAAGGAGGCTGCGGTGCTGCTGGAGATGTGTTGTCCACAAACAAGGAAATGGACAAGCAGTAAGTCATGCTTCAATGAATGTCTTAACGGACAAAGAGCAAATTGTTGGTTGCTTCATCCACACTCTAGGCGAGTTGAAGTGCAGCGACTGAATGGAAGAATTTGTGTGACTTACTTGTCAAGCAATTTTATGATCTTCACTCAGGGTATGCTATTGAATAACCTCTTTTACTTTGTTCATAGCTTCATAAAGGCAACCAATAACAAGCCTAAATCAACTAATTTAGGACTTTGACCAAGGTATCTTGGTTCTCAATAATTTTATATATGACTTTCAAAATTGAATGTTCTTAGGCTTCTCCATCGTGCATGTGGGTACAATGCCTATTCTTATGAAGACAACAAATTGTGTCATGCGTTTTTGTGATTCATTGTTCTTTACGTTAAAACCATGTCTCGCTATGCAGGATGAATATGTTTACTTTCGTTTTATGTTATTAAAAGTGCTATTTAGAGCCTAGATGCTTAAGGGAGACTAGGCGCATTAGGCAGTTTAAAGATAAAAAAAATTGTGAAAATTAAAAAAAAAGTTATATGAATAAGCAAATTTAATCACGTTTCTATAAAACAACCACCCATCAGTTTCTATATCAATTCACATACAATTATATATATATATACATAATCCATTGTGATAGACAGTTGAAAAAAAAAACAAAAAAAGGTGATGGGTGTTTTCATCATTTAGTATTAGTCCGCACCTCTTTCTCTTTCTTTTCAAAGTTGATATGCAAGTTGTTATTCACCTTTTTGAAAATGTTGCGTTACATACGTCCATCTAGACCTGGAAGCAAGCTACAACCTCGGAGATGTAAGGGTATTACCGTAGGAGTTCTATGCCGAATGCAATTTCCTTTAAATTGAAAAAAAAATGTTGCTTTAACGTGGTACCTCATGATCAGTCAATTAAAATGATTGAATAACTCATTGCAGCTCATGTAATCCTTATATTTAGTCGATCTGTATATTTTATGGTTATATGTATGGGCATGTGTCGTCAAAAGCTTGCTTAGCCCTTGCACTAGACTCTCAGGCCTGATTAATTGCTTTTTTAGGTGACTTGTCATCTTAAAATGCTTGGCACTCAATAGCTGAAAATTTTTTTCTAATGAAAGAATAATATTTTTCTTTCATATTGTTCCTTTTTCTTCGTTGGATTTTTTTCTACTTTTGTTTTTTTTAGAATTTTCACGTTTTTGGTGTTCCATGTTATTTTGTATTAGAAGTATGCGTGTGCAAGTACATTTATAGTCTTATTTGTGTGGATGCAAATATAACATTGTTAAAAAAACATGGGTTGCAGGTATGGTGGTGGTGGTGATGATGACATGCGTGTGTGGGTGTGGATGTTGTGGGGATGGGTGTGAGTGTGTTTGTTTGCATCCAAAAATTAAGAATTAACAAGCTACATTTCTATTAGTTATCTACTACATGTTTACTCATTCATGACTGAAAATATATTTTATGATTTCTTAATAATTCTTCATTATTGCTTTTGTGTCATCAATATGATCAAGATCTTCAAGCGTAAATTTATAATTCCAAATTTTGGCATGCGATTGGTCCTTTGTTAGCTGGGTCGGCATGCTAGGGTAGGGATTGGTCCATAGTTGCATTGACCAAGTTGGCCCTGTTGACTCACTGCAGACTGGCGCATGATTGGTTGGGGCGGCATGTAGGAGAGGTGGTTGGTCCATGATGGCAGGGGCCTGCCCATGTGGCCTGTAGAGAGGGCAGTCTGGCTGATGTGGTGGCCTTAGGAGGGCTTGGGTGGCATTCAAAGGTGCTAAATGGTCCAGCATGGCGTTCACTAGGCTAGGTCTTGGCTCCCCCATTGGCTACGGCTGCATCCCAACCCACTGGCTGGTCCAGCGTGGCAGAGTGCAGCCAAGAGGCTGCCCTATTGTCGAGTCAAAGAAAAGTAGTGCTCGCTATGCACCCAGGCGGCATGCAAGGCCACTGACTGATCATGGCATTCACTAGGCCCGGCCCTTGTTGGCCATTGGCTAGAGCGTCATCCACCCAATGTAGGGTGTAACTAGGAACCCTGCCTGGTTGGCAGGTCAAGAGGTAGTGGAGAGTGCCTATTGCCAGTTGATTTAGCAGCTTTTGAGGGAATTAAGCGACCCATGGTGGCATGTGGGATCCATGCAGGTCGGTGTGCTGGCTGGCCCAACATAGGTGACAGCTCCTTAGTGGTGGGCCCGTCCCCTAGTGATACGGCCCAATCCCCGCTCGGCCATGATGGCCGAGGACTGGCCGTATCTCAGCCATTTGGGACCAGATGCAAAGCACCTCCTAGTCCTTTTCAGAGGCCAGCCAACACGCCAGGGAGGCTATCATGCTCTCAGACACGATGGAAGGCGCCTCTCCCATTCCTCAGAGGTCCTCCCACATACTAGGGAGGTTAATCGGCCAGCACAAGGTGGAATCGAGGGCAGAGGCCGAAGTCGAGGCCAATACGGATGGGTGCCGTATTCGGCCTGCAGAGGTTAACCTCGGCTCAGCCAAGGAGACTAATTACCACTCAGCCATTCCGCATGCTAGGGAGGCTAAATCATCTCCAGCCAAATCCCCTAAACGTTTTTGTGGACAAGTGAGGCTAATCATCAGGCGAGACCGCATGTCACAACTGCTTCAAACGGTCCAGGGTGAGACCTGCCCAGCAAACCCACGAGGACTCAGATCTGCTTAGGGGAAGAGAGCTCAGTCGCTGGGTTCCGGGACGAACACGTTGCTGGAGTAAGGCGAGACATGCTAGCTAATGGGGGGGAGGGACGTGTGAGCAACTGAACGTAGCGGCAAAGAACGGGACATGCTTGTATGCAAGGCGGGACACACCGAGCAGGGACAAACACGGCCAAGACGACACAGGTGGGATGCAGTTGAAGGAACTTGGCGGGACACGTTCGGCTGTATCGCGGGACTCTTCTGCCGAGCCGGGACACCATGGTGGGACATGATGGTGGGCGACCTTCGTGGTTTGACGGGATTCGACCAGCGATGAGGCGGGACACGGGGGAGGACACCGCAGTGGGACGTGCCTGGGGCTTCTCCGGACATGGGAAGGAATTGTAATGCGGGTTGGACCGCTGGCTTTTGTAGACCCGGATCCAGGCGCTGCCTTGGGGATCCGGGCATGGGATTTTGGGGGTTTCGGACAGGGTTCGGACCCGTTCTTTTTGAGTTGGTTTCGGAACCGGGCTTCAAAGAGAGACCTGGGCGGTTCTATGTGAGTCCACCCGGTTCGACAATCCTGTCGAACCGGGACGGCGGTAGGACACCCGCGTGAGTTCGCACGCGCGAGCTCCCGCCCGTCGGATTGTCGAACCGGGACGGCGGTAGGACACCCGCGTGAGCTCGCACGCGCGAGCTCCCACCCGTCCCTTTCTCCTTTCTCCTTCCTCCCGCTCTGTTTAAAAATGAGAGCAACATGGAGGAGGGGCTTTTTGATCTAGGCCAATGTTGTAAGAAGCGTAGGCTTCTTACAAAATAAAAGCGACTCAAGGCGTTTTTTCAAAAAAATGCCTTGAGGCAGGGGTGTGAGGCGCACACATCCCTGAAGCATGCGCCTCGTATGGTAGAGGCGTACACCTCCATCGAAGGCCGTTCAATGCTTGAGGCATATGCTTCAAGGACATCTCCCCAACCCATACCTGATCAGTCGAGGATTGCGGCAAATTGGTGGAACATTTGAGCAATCGGCCACCGTGGTTATCTTCCTCACATCCTAAGGAGTTTCCGGACAAATTTTGCGGCAAATCCGACAACAAACCGTGGAGAAATCCTACACGGCCGGAATGCAGCGGACATTGACGGCGATTTCCAAAATTCCACCGCCAGTCAGTGGCAGTGACCCAATCTCGTTTGAAATTGGGGAAAACTCCAAATCTAGTGATCTGACTTTCGTATAATCTTTTCTGAAGTTGATTTGATCTATTCCTATCATTTGATTTGGGGATTTTTCTTTTAATTCGCCGAAAATTGAGCGGAATCGAAGAGGAGCACCAGCGGTTGCCTGTTCTATCCTGCGATAGTTCAAGGTCTTCCAGAGGGGCGCGATTCTTGTAGAAGTATCGGATTGAGACCAAATTTTGGGCGTCTATACCTAATCATATAACCTGTGGACCAATTTTCAGCTCAATTGGAGGTCAGACGAATTTTATAAAAATCTGTCAGCGACAACAACTCCTGAACCAGCCTGTTGCTGCAGAGACGCCTGAAAACTCTGAGAGCATCAAACATCTCCCATTTGGAACAACAAATGGGGCAATTTCCTTCTCTAATGATACACTCAACAATTTTCAGTTGTATCGATATCCTTTCCTTCCCTCCTCTTCCCCTTTTAAAGGTGGGGGGCTTGATCAAGACCAGTTTTGGGTCGGATTTTATCAAGCTCTTTTTTTATCAGGTCGAGAAAATGAGATTCAATTCCCTCAATTTAAATTGGGTCTGGACCGGCAGCAAGCATAGGCTTGCTTCGTGGTTAGCTTGATAGGGTAACCATTGTTATTTATTGATATGCTTAGGATTGTAATCATTTTTTTCAGTTTTGTTGTTATTTTTATAAATATTATATAATTCATAAATTTTTCCGTGAAGCTTATGCCTCGCCTCGCCTTACCTCATAAGAGGCTCAACGTCTCGCCTCACTTTCTCGCCTTTTACAACATTATTGAAGTAGACTGTAATCCCTCGTAATGAGAAGATTCCGGCGAGACACATTCTGCTGGCGGTTTGAATCAAAATAGCCAGCATAGGCTGATTTCCAATCTCCCTTCGAAACTCTGTAAGACGGCTGAAGCGTGGTTTTCTTCAGTGGAAGGTGATGGATGAACAACATTGAGTCTCTCCGGCAACATGGTCTTTCTCCGACGAGTCCTTGCAGCTACGACACCTACGACACACAGGTAAGCATCTTTACTCCTACGACATACAGGTAAGCATCTTTGTGGAACTGAGAACTTGCCAACAATGGATAAACATTGCCACGACTGACCAACACCTCCCCTGCCCCTGTCCTGCGACAGAGGTGGAACTCCATCACCACCATCACTGTTCCATTGCCCTCCGCTCACACCTTCATCGTTTCCCAGTGACGTTCCGTTCCATCACAGTCGCCATCACCTCCACAATCGCCCTCCAATGCACACAAGTTCATTCCATCTCCTTTGGTGCCCGTTTCCACCCGAGCTCTGTGACCCTGTTCCAGCGTTTGAAGAAGAAGAAAACTCCACAGGGCATAGACCTTCATTCTTCGTCCACCCAGCCACGCCGAGCGAGATCTTGGGAGGTTAAGAAAAAAGGTTGGGGTCGGCGCCTCTCGGCACCTCCCGACGGTTCCGGGCCAACAAAGCTGGTATCAGAGCATCGCTCGACATTTCCGGCATTTGGCATATCTGTTTTGTGTTGGAAGAGTTCAGCAGAATGTTCCTCCGACCACTGCGTCTCGCTTGAGCGCCTAATCCCTTTGAGCAGCAACAGCAAGCCGGCCCATACAAATCCTTCTCCACTCAACGCCGCTCTGATACCTCTAACAAAGTTGGTCTCAGAGCGCGCTCGGCTTCTGGCGGTTCAAGATTTGTAGACAGGGTATAGACGCCAGAGCAAGAGTAGGGAAGCAGCCAAAACATGGTGACTCAGAGCCCCGGTGTTGTTTCTCCTTGACGATTTAGCTGTCGAGCGCTAGACCATTGGAATCGACTGAGTCTCAAGAATCTTCCAAAAAAATTTTCAGGATTTTTTGGGCTACGGTTGGGGAGAAATCGATTTTTGAAGAGGCGGTGTTTTTCAGGCGCTGTTTTCCCTCTTTTCCGGCGATACCCGAGCTTTCCGGTGCAAGCGGTATCGACGCTGAATCGCGTCCATCTATCCAAAAGGAAGGAGAACAGAAAAGAAGAAATCCACCTAGGATCTGAGGAGATATGGCCATTTGAAGTTCGTCGAACTTGTCTGTTGTTTTTCCGGCGCGGATGAGGGATTCCGACCATTTTGAAGAATCCGGCGACACTTTGGGTCATGTGAGTCCCGTCGAGTCGCGCACCACCGCGTCCACACGAGTCGGGCTCCTTACAACGTGGGCGACATCGTGTCCGAGTGTCCCGAACCCCTGAAGCACGTGTCGGGCCAGGATACTGCCCGATTCTTCCTTGTTTCACCCTTCTGAGACGGTGGACAGTTCTGAATCTTCTCTAACTTCAAAACTCCAGCGCTGATTCTTCGGCAGCAGTTTGGGACGAGTCTAGATTCGTTGGAATCGTCTGGATCTTGGCTATCTGCCTCCAAGTTTGATATTTTTCTGAGCCAGCACCAGGACGTAGCGAATTTTGGAGTTGAGACTACTCTGGGCAGAATCCTGCATCTGAGAGTGAGTTGTGTTTGAACAGAACAGGCAGACACCGGCGGCACTTTGGGTCCTTGGCGCTGTTTGCAGAGGAGACGATGGCTGACAAGCATTGAACGATCCTCTTCCCGAGTGTCTTGGAAGCCTTCCCACGCGATTACAAAATTTTTGGAGAATTGGTGAAGGCTGGGTAAATTTTTTATCCCCTGTAGGCTCCTGAGAACGCTTTGCTTAGCCAGTGGAAAACCAGATTTTGATGGATTTTCAGATCGTCAGTGCTATTTGCTCCAGCCACGGATTGAGACTAACTTGGAACCGTTAGATTCGTCTACGTCTTGGCCACCTACCCTCCAAGTTTTAGATTTTTCTGAGTTGAACCCAGGGCACAGCAGATTTTTGAGTGCAGACTGTCTGGAGGCATTTCCTGTGACTGAGAACAACCTGAAACTCAACGGGAGAACCAACCTGAGGCGTCACTTCTCCTGCGCTCGACTGTTCCTGTGGATCTAACCAGACAACGAGCTTGGTACCTCCGGATTGCCCCAGATGTCTACTAATTTTTAATCCAAATTTCAGAAATTTTGGACAACCCAACAAGGAGGTATCGGTTTTTGAAGGGCGAAGGTCCCTGGAGTGACAGCCTGCTTGATTCCTGATATACCAGAGCTCCAAGGGAGAATACGCGTTCGCCGGCACTTTCGATGATTGCCTCACCCCGTCACATCTTCTCTAGGGGTTTACTCGAGCATTCAGTGACTTCTCCATGACTTTTCAAGCACAATTCTTATTGATTTTACCTGTTGTTTGAGTTTTGCTGTGCTGGGAGCTGTCTCGCAGTGAAAAGAGAAGCTGTTAGGCACAACTGGAGCTGGGGGAATTCACAAATCCTCCCAGAGAGATCATTGGGAGCTGAGCTGCGGTCCACTCCTGGAGGTGTCGGCTACCTACTGCCAAGGTTGGGGGAATTGTGGAGCTCTTTGTGATTTTCTAAAAATCTGTGAGTGGAGCTTCTTCCTGCCTGCTGTTGGAACCAGACCTGCAAGGGGGATACTTTCTCACTCCCCCAAATCTGTATGTCAATTTGGGTTATCCTTTAAACACAGTGACGATCCTAGCTATTTGGATTCATTTCTATAGCTTTTCTGGAATTCTGATTCTGTCCATTGTTGCGAGCTGGATCGTTTGGTGAGGAACTGAGCATGGAGGACAACAGAAACTGCCTTGGAGCTGCTGGATTCTTGAAGCAACTTAGCAGCTGCTTGAAGAGGCGTTCGCTGGTGCCAATCCGGCGATTGTTCCCCCTACATCATCTTTGAAATAGGGGCTCCAATGTGAATCAGTGAAGTGCAGAACCTTCATGTTTTCCTGCACTTACTTACTGTTTTAGAAAGATCATGATCCTCTAGGTTTTGCTGTGAGCTGAAGAGGACCTGTTGAATACCGAGGTCTGATTTGGCTTTCATCCTCAGTGGTGACGCCGGACATAGCTCCGGCGAGGTATTACTTGAGCCTCCCTATAGCTGCGAGGGAAAGGGTGTTGTTCCTGATCTAACTCGCCACCGGCACCCCTGTTTTGGGCTCCTCTTCCTGCACCTTGCAGAGGACACAGCCCTACAGTGGGAAAGACTCACCTTGGGGTACTTAGGGCATGGTTTGAAGCGACAATGGGCATGAATTGTTGAGTGAATTGAGAGAGATTTATGCCTTGTATCGCTGCGTTGATGTAAACTTTAAAGTCATTTTCCTTTTATGTAAATATGAGAAATTGTGGTGAGGTTTGGATGGGCTGAATGTAAACATCCTTGGGAACATCTAAGGTCTTTGTGCAGACCGGAAACCCTTGTACTAGCCACCATTGTGAGGTAGGTGAAAGTGTTGTTGTGGGACAGTCATATGTCTTCAAGTTTAACATCTTCAAGCTTCAAGTATGGCTGAATGGAAAGACAAAAATTCTAATGGTGGGTCTTACTACATTACAGCTCACCCGTGGAGGATTATTATGGAGGAGAAGGCTGTTACGGAGATTACTATGAGAAACAAGATAGCAGCTATATAGAACATTGAACCAACGAGTCTCATTATCTAGCTTATTATCATGTGCATAGTTATGACAGGGTATACACTGCCCAAGGGAACCATGAACCACATATTCATGAATCTGAATGCGGCCGGGAAGATCAAGAGGATGAGAAAGGTTCTAATCATTTGTATGAATACCACCGTGTTGACGAGTTAGGTGACCAAGTGGGGCGATGGGTTGAGCCTCATTACTCAGCCAACCATCCTACTCGAGTGAGAGACTGTTATCCAACCGAGCAAGAGGATGAATGGTGGGCATGTTGATAAGGAGCAGTGGAGTGAATATGAGCAGCCGAATCGGGGGAGTTTGGCGAGAAGATACAAGAAAAGCCAAACCTGGCAGCGAAGTAAGATGGTTCCTGTTCTCACCGGATCTCGAAATGGGGTTCTCCAATCGAAGGTTGAGCTTAGTCAGCCCCTGCACCATACATAGATCGCAGCCAACCATTCAGATTACTAGTGGGGCGACATCGACACTGTGATGTAGTCTTCGATCACCCTCGCGTCAATTGGAAACAGTTTCCGATTTGGATGGACAAAGGCACCAAGGAGTTTGGGGTAAGGGACCTATCTCTACGGCTGCACACGAGCCGAGCCGAGCCCGAGCTTGGCCAGCTTGAGCTCGACTCGGCTAAGATTACTCGAGCTCAAACTCGACTCGAGCTCGAGTCGAGCTTCTTACAACAAGCTCGAGCTCGGCTCGACTAAACAAAGTCGAGCTCGAGCTCGACTCGATTAACTCATTTAACTCGTTGACTTGTTTAAAATTTACTTTTTTAACTTTAACTCGTTTAGCTCGTTTCAGTGCTGACTCGTTTAACTCGTTCAGTACTTGGTTAGCTCAATGTTAACTAGTTTACTTGTTTAGCTCATTTAGTCATTTAAATCCTTTAGCCTTCTATGAGTGATAATGCTGAAGCATGATCAAGCCACATAGTTCTTTCATTGTTGCACAATCTTGTCAAGCCACAGGATACAATCATTATTGCTTGTAGAGCTGCATTTCCTGTCCCAGCATCCCTGGAGTCTACTATCTCTAGGGGCCTCTTGTAAAATCAACTGACCCGCTTGCAACTCACATATTTTAGGCTCTAGAACAGTCATAAGAGAAAATTCATCAGTAGCCTCCTTCACTCCCATATCAACCCCAGGCAAGCCGGTCTTCTCATGAATGTCCTGTGGGAATGTGGAATAAGAAACCAACAACAACGAACAATACGCAGGAATCAGCCTGGTCATCTGTAAATATACATGATTAACATCTCACGAGCTTCCAAATGTATTGTGTGGCATGACAGAAAAATATTAAAAATAATTCAGGGTGTAGCACAAGTATCACAAGAAGCAAAAAATGCATGCACAGGCATAAGATGGTTTACAACTTTACACAGTAATGTTACGTAGCCCAAGCAACTGGTCAGTCAGAAGGTGACCACATCAACTAACATGCACCTAATATCTTAGTTCTTGCTACCTTACCAAGCAATTAACAAACAAAGCAATTTAAAACCAAAAGAAATAAAGAAAAATGAAGAACATGTCCAGAAGCTTTTTCATGAAATGTGACCGAATGCATTGCATGTATAACAACATTTGACCTTAAACCGGAGGCAATTTTGGTGCATGAGCAGAAGATAAAGTACATCTGATAGAAAGGCACAAATCAGACTCCATGAACAAGATCTATCCATCTCAGCAGTGGAAAGCTGAAGCAAGGACTATCACTTGAGCTACTCTGCTCTACTAATCATTCTGGTGTCTCAATTGCCTGTCCCTAAACTCTTCAATTTAATTTGCTTATTTTCAGGTTGCAGTTCTTGCCTCTCAAACACACACAGCCATAAGAAAGGGAGAGGGAGAGGGAGAGAGAGAAGAGAGAGGCTGTGTCTATCACATTAGTAGTCGAGCACATTAACGACTAGGAAAAGTTGCCTCAAGCAAAAGCCATAAGTAGCTGGGCTACAGTTGTAAGATTTTTGCAGACCAACAGGTAGACCCTTCTCACTCTCAGTCAGGATCAAGTGGGGATGCAGACATCAGATACGTACACCAACCATGTGGCATTGCTTATATCAACAAAAGGAAGGTAACGGGTCTATTTTCTGGAAGTAAACAAGGTTCATTATATTGATGATACCAATTTACAGCAAACCCAGCCATTCAGAGATAATGACAGTTCAATTCCACAACACAGAGACAATTTTTCACACCAAATTCACTCAAGTGAATCGCAGAGAGAACTGTAGTACTATAGTGCTATATGTACCCTGAAACCTCACAATGTACCATGGAATAATTCTTATAAAGTTAAAAGAAACTTCAAACATAAAAGCAATATATTAGACAACGAAAGAGATCTTTTTCATAATTATTTCTTATAGTGAGAGACTCCTCCCAGTTTCAAAAGACTGCAGATTTATTGTTGTCAATGCTCTCTCAGGTACAAATGCAAGAAGTAGTGGCAGATACTGCTACATAGCTATACAGTGAATTGAGATGCACTTTTCTATGAAGTGCACCCGAAAATTGAGGCATAAGTTATTGTTGAAACTAGTCAAACATGGACACAGCCTTCACACAACAAATCTATGTGCTAAAAGGAAAACATAAAACCGCAAAAGAGAGCCATCAGCATACCATTTCTTCTTCATCATCTTTCTCTGATATTTCTCTTTGTATTCTTATGTTCTCTTTTTCTTTCTTACTTTCTAATCTGTTTTTTTTTTCCGTTTTTTCTTCTTACATTTTGTTCTTTTTTTTTGTCGTTTCTTCCATTACCCATTTGTTCTCCTCCTCATTTTTCTTCTGTTATTTATATTTGGTATATTCTTACTTTTATTAATTCACACATTATGTATTTGTTTTTTTTTTGTTCTTATGTTATTCTTTGACAAGCTATGGTGAAATGAATGCTTATGCTTCAAAGCCTATGCCATATTTATGAAAGGCACAGTTCTTTTCTTCTTGATTGAATGGTGAGTTTTCCTTCTGCGCTTCCGGACCGATTTGGAAGATCTAGCGAAGTGGCACCCCCAGAATCAACAATTGCCCCATAACTAAACCACCAAAAACATATACAGATCACACATCCAGAGTAAAGCAAACCTCTCTTCATAAGCTTCGAGGATATCTCGGCAACTCTGGAGGTTCTCCTCCGGCTCCCACGTATTCGCTGTCTCCAGCCATCCCCGCCTTGAGAAAAACGTTGAAGGAGAAGGGCCCGAATTAGTTGCAGTCTTGCAGAAGAAGGAACAAAAAGAAACTTGCAGAAGGAGGAAAGAAAAAGAAGAAGAAGTACCATTTTATGAGATACTGAACCTGACCCTGCAAAGACAACAAGCAGAAGCTCAAAATCAAAAGAAGAAAGACTTGACCAGAAAAAAAGGGAAGCCAACCCGCACCCTTGAATACCTTCCTCGTCCGCTTCTTCCTGACGTCTTCGATCTCGTAGAAACCCTCGTCGAGTTTGGGTAGCTCCGGCTGAATCTCGCCTTCCCGCTCCTGCTATAGTTATCACTAACTTATCAGAAAGAACATTATTGAAGAACGACAAGAAGAAGAAGAAAGGAAGGCTGAAGGGGTACTTGGCGTGAAGGCGGGAGCAGGAGTCCAGCAAGAGTGAGAGGGACGCGCCTGAGGCTGTGAGGCAGCAACAACGAGAGAAGGGGAAAGGCGATAGATGCGTCGTCTGACTGAGGCAACAGCGGTATTTGGGCAAAATCAGTTGGGAGGAGGAAGAAGAAGAAGAAGAACAAGGAGAA
The DNA here is from genome assembly GCF_008831285.2 of Nymphaea colorata. Classification (NCBI taxonomy): domain Eukaryota; kingdom Viridiplantae; phylum Streptophyta; class Magnoliopsida; order Nymphaeales; family Nymphaeaceae; genus Nymphaea; species Nymphaea colorata. The sequence goes on along the minus strand of NC_045147.1, from coordinate 4,579,458 downwards.
GAAGAAACGAAGGTTGAAGAGGTACCTGGCGTGAAGGTGGGAGCAGGAGTCCAGCAAGCTGTGAGGTCAGGCAGCAGCAGCGAGAGTGGGGTGGGGCGCGGGGGCCAGTGGCAAGAGAAGGCCGCGGCAGAAAGCCAGCAACGGTCTGCGGAGCAGCGGAAGAGAGGGTGCCTCTGGTCGATGGAAGAGGGGAAGAGCAGACGGCGCAGGATTGAGAAGACGAGAGCCAAGAGGGAGAGCAGACGGCGCGGGATTGAGATTAGACGAGAGCCAAAAGAAAAAACAAATTTACCCTAAACCGCTGAACCGGTTTCGAAAACCGGTTCATCTAATTTTCAATTAACGAGTCGAGTCGAGTTTAAACGAGTCGAGTTCTTGCAACTCGAACTCGACTCGTTTATTGACTCGAGCTTAACTTTCAACTCGAACTCGACTCGTTTATAAATGAGTCGAGCTCGAGCCGAGCTTTTTCGAGCGAGTTCGAGTCGAGCCCGAGTTGGTTCGACTCGTTGTGCAGCCCTACCTATCTCCCGATCACAGCACCCTCCTCTCGGTTCGAAAAATGGTAGCAAATCGGTACCTACAATTTACAGAGGGAGACGTTCAGAAAATAGGGGGATCAAATACAGACTAAGAGCTGAAGTGGGTGCTAGATTATTCCAGCCAAGGAAAAGGTCAAGCGGTTGTCACACGTATACCTGTAGATATATTGAGAGCAGAAGTGGAGCCAACCATTTGAGAAGATACCAACAAGAATGGGAGCCTACGGTTTCACGTTTGAGGGAAAATTCTGACCACATACCTTGTTGTGACCGACGGGCATATGATATTGAGAGCAGAAGTGGAGCCAACCGTTTGAGAAGATACCAACAAGAATGGGAGCCTACGGTTTCACGTTTGAGGGAAAATTCTGACCACATACCTTGTTGTGACCGACGGGCATATGATAACAGAAGAGGAGGCCACCCACCTGAGTTCAATAACCAATACTGGCAGCCAATAACAATGCCCCTACCAGACCCTAACGCACTTGTCGAAGGGCTTCGTCTTGAGATAGATAGGTGCCTAGAGCAATTACGAAGGTCTTAGTCCACTTTTGTGACTGTTCTACAGGAGCAACAACAGGTTGTAAATAAGCCTGGGCACCGAGCCGGGCCGCCGCCGGGTACCCGATACCCGGCCCGGTTCGGGCCCGGGCCTGGGCTTAGAAAAATTAGTTATCGGGCCCGTTTTATCGGGCTCGGCCCGGCCCGTTACTTTAACGGGCCGGGTTCAGGCTTGAACATGTTACCGTCGGCGGCCCGATAAACCCGACTATCTAAAAAAAAATAGAGGTTATGTCGAAGGCGGTAGAGAGGGAAAGTCGTGGGGAGGGAGAGTAAGTGGAGGTTGCGGGGGATGAGGAATCTGCCATCGCCACTGGGAAGTGGCTGACTGGCAGTGAAGAGGATGCCAACAAAGGTTGGTGATGGGAAGTGGCAGGTGAAGAGGACGCCAGCAGAGTGGAGGTTGCGTGGGATGAGCAGTCCGCTCTGTTCGGATTGAGGTTGGGGTTTGGGTTTTCAGAAATTTGCTGTTTTGTGGATCACAATCCCCTCCGGCTGTTTCCTCTGGTGAGTCCTTTGATGATGACGAGTGATTCTTCATCTGACTTTCTTCTCCTTTTTATCTCCATCATTCTAACAACCAAGGAAAGGGGGAAAGAACCAAGAACACAGAGGGTGAGAGGGAGAGAGAGGTATGTCTTCCTTCCGCCTCTTCTACTTCTATCATACTACAACAGAGGCAGAGGCATTGAGTCTCACTCTCAACTGCCTAGCCAAACAACATCCTGCTTTTGTTGTCTGTCTTGCACAACAACCTCGCATTGCAACCAGTCATCAAATTGAAGAGGGAATGTATGGCCAACAAGAACCCGTGGAGTGTTCGCTTGCAAATGAAAAGCGGGGGAGGAAAAAACAACGGAAAAAGAAGGGAGAAAGGCTTGAAAGTGAGACCCTTCACGGCACGGCAGCAGCAAGAGGCCCTTCACGGTAGCAGCAAGGCCGTTCACGACAGTAGCAAGAGGGAAGCCCGGCGCGGCCCGACACCAGGCCCGTCAATAATTGGGCCGGGCCGGGCCTCGGGCGTAATTTCAAGCCCGAGGCCCGATAGTTCATCGGCCCGGCCCGGCCCGGTTACAAACGGGCCGGGTCTCGGGCTGGCCCGGTAGTGTTAATGGGCTCAGGGTTTGTCAATTTTTTCGGGCCGGGCCGGCCCGATGCCCAGCCTTAGTTGTAAAGGGGGCACCCGAAACTCTCGGTTATTGAAACATACACCACCTACGGGAGCATATCTAAGTTTCATCATTAACCAATTTTAAGATGTATTGAACGTGAATCTTGTAAAACCAACATACCAATAACTTAATTTTCACCTTCCACAAAATACCTAACGTTTGCAACCATCAATTATGTAATCCAATTTTGAAAGAGAGACACAGTACTGCACGTTCTCACACATCCTGAAAGTTACAGATTGCAAAGTCGTTAAAGAAGAACAAGGAGAAAACAGTTTTAAAGAAAGAAGAAACAAATGTCATTTTTATGTAGAAGCAACTCTCACTTTGAAAAAAGGAGAAAATGCTGAATTTCCTCTCCTCCAGAACCAAAATTGCAGCAGTTAACATCAAAGTTTAATAAAGACCAACCTTTTATCGTACAGCCTGCTTCTTAAGAGCTCCAAAATCCATACAATGAGAAAAACCGTAATTTCTATGCCCTATCAAATGAACTTTCAAAGCCTCTCCTAAAACGAAAAAACTATTCAAAGCTACCATGTCAAATGCATAACAAAATTCAGTTTTAAACAAACAAAGCATCAGCAACCATTTCTGCATAACAAATTCATCTTTTTGAAAGACAAAAAACAACTCCTTTCCACAGACAATGGAGCCGCCCTTCTAATAGAACAAGGAAACCATGAAAGCCTTAATCTACGTCATTCATCAAAGAGGTCCGTATAATCCCGTCTTCAAATAGAAGATGCCGAGCTTTACACCCAAGTTCGTCATCTAAACATGCAAGAAGAAGCATAAAAGAAAAGTGGAATTCATATTCCAAATGGGACGACATTCATATCATCCAACGGAAGAACATTATCGCCAAAGGGAAACCCAACTAGCGAATTTCCTTCTATTCATGAAAAGTCATACAAAAGAGAACAAATGAAATGTTATCCATGGATTACCTCCTCCGACAATCCGCAGCCACTCGTCGAAGATCGTCAATTGAGGAAGAAATGGATGGTAAAACCCCTAGATTGATACGCCACTGGACACCTCTGAGATTGCAGAACCGCGCGGTAGGAGACGACCCATCAGCTGAATTGGGGCGTGAGGGAGACGACGATCCTGAATCCTTCAACTCTTTCTGGACTACAGACATCTCTCTCTCTCTCTCCAAGAAGCAGATTCCGGCAAACCAAATGCTCAAGTTAACCAAAATCTAACAGCAAACAGCAAAACGATGTACCCAGCTCCACAACTCTATGAATGAATCATCTTACAAGAAATCTCTCTCTCTCTCTCTCTCTCTCTCTCTCTCTCTCTCTCTCTCTCTCTCGCTCCAATAAGCAGATTCCGGCAAACCAATTGCTCAAATTAACCAAAATCTAAAAGCAAACAGCAAAAACGATGTACCCAGCTCCACAACTCTATGAATGAATCATCTTACAAGAAATCTCTCTCTCTCTCTCTCTCTCTCTCCAAGAAGCAGATTTCGGCAAAGCAATTGCTCAATTAACCAAAATCTAACAGCAAACAGCAAAAACGATGTACCCAGCTCAACAACCCTACGAATGAATCATCTGGCAAGAAATCTCTCTCTCTCTCTCTCTCTCTCGCTAGCGTGTAATGCTTGGGAACGGCTGCTCAAAAGGGAGACGCCACCCGCATATTAAAGAGGAAAGTCAATTACCTATTTTAATTTTAATTTCCATTTTTTCAGTTTTCATTAATTTTTTCCTGTTAGTTGGAGTCACCTACATCTCAATTTCCAATCTCAGTCTACGTTTTTTTACTTTGTCTCGGTTCAAATTGAATACAATTCGATTTGGCTTTATCATTTGCAGCTTTTCTTTTCATTGATAAAAACATTCTTATGTTTGACAAAGAAAAAAAATTACGGATCTTCCAGTTTGGTTGCCATCTTTTTCTATTCCAAAGCAGGTTGATGTGGTCAACATGCATCCAAAAAGCTTATCTTCAGGACATGTTTGTCATTTCTGCAAACATGGAAACTACTGGCTCCAAAACATCCGTCAAGCGAATTCTTTGTGCGTTTTACTTTCTTGGTGCAAAAATGAACTAGAACATCTTCTTCAATTTGAGAACACGTCTCTTGGGTTGGATTACTTGGTAAAAAAGATAATTATATGATTTTTTGTATACAAGGGAGTCCCAGTCTCACGCACACGATATAGATAAATGTGGTTTTGAGTTTTTTACTATACCATTACCATATAGAATTGAGTCCCATTTCTAATACATTGGGCCTCATTAAAATTTTACTGTTATGCAAGACAAATAAGGATTTTAATCATTTTTTGTAAAACAAATATCAAGAATGTCATTTTCCCGCAAAGCTTACTATCAAACACACTATTTTTTTCTTTACACGAAATGACAAAAATGGGGCATGTGTTTTTGCATTTCTCAATAAAATGTACTCACTCATTATAAGAGAAAACTGACATGACCCCTTAGATCATAACATTCAATTCGTCTCTGTTCTTAGTAAATAAAAATAAAATTTTAAATTTCTGTTCTTGGTGCCTTAGTTTAGAAAAAGAAAGAAGAACAGTTTCAGCTGTGACGCAGTTTTCGTTTATTGACAAGGCAACTACCATTAATAGTTGTTCGAACTGTAACCTTTTGCTTGCTGATTCAAAAAACAAATAAAAGAGGGAGTCGTGAAGTGCTGAGATGAAAACCTTGGATCAAATGCCGACCCTACCACTTTACAGTTCTACCCAATTAATCTCCTTGTGAAGAAAGTGCAAGGAAATTCAGAAAAAGAACAAGAGCAATTTTGGCAAAGCATACACATAGAAAGAGCCGTTGAGAACTTGGTTTTCTGTGTTGCCAAATCTCATCAGATTCCAAGCATATTCCTCTTTTTCTCTTTCTTTCTCGCACTTCTGAGTTCACTCTCTCTCTCTCTCTCTCTCTCTCTCTCTCTCTCTCTCTCTACCATTTATGGGCAGCGCGCATATATTAACTAGATCCCCATTTTGCTTCTGAAATGTATTATCTTAATGGTATGAAAGAGTGTTGATTTACGTTGAGAGTTGTTTTGATGTGGCCAAGTCTTCTCTCTCGATATATATATATATATATAACTCAGTCAAAGTTGAGGACGGCCTGATGGTCGGACCTTCAGACTATATACTGTACCGTGCTGTGGACGGCAGATTATTGTTTGATTTGGAAAAATAGCAAGTGCAAGAGATGATGATCTTGACGTTGCCACTGGTGGTTATTATATAATCCTAAAGCATTCGGTGTGTTTATAAAATTCTTAAAATATTTTAAAATATCAAAAAGTTGACACATGGCACTATTGAATTGGCTATGGAACCAAATGGGTAGGCCAATTTTGATGACAATACTGATTTGAACGTCGAAATTATATTATTTAATTAAATTTGTTCTGTTTGATTCGTGAGAAATCATTTTTCTGAAAAACTTGTTTCATATTTTAATTTAACATATTAAAAGTTAATTAATCCGCCATCTCTGGCGCTTCACTAGCACTTTAGATCAATTAAACAATAGACACCTGGCTGCCAACTAAAGCAATAGAAAGTAAAGGCTTCGACTGGTCTTAGGTCTTTTCAATTCTCAAGAAAATTGAGTGAAAACATAGCAGAAAAAGAGAAAAAAAAAACTTGATCTCTAGTTTTTTGTTCCAAGTCTCTAGCATACACTATACTTACACAGGTAAAAAATTGTAGACCAATCTGACAGCTTACAGCCTTATATACTACTCAAGAAGCACAAAGCACGGAACTGAAAGTAGATATGATGTCTGCTTCATGCATCATATTCTAAGAATATAGCTCCTAAATTTCATATTTTTAAACAAATCAAACTCTGGAAAAGACTATACTCCCTGTTAGTCTTCCACCTAATTTTCAAGAAAATAAAAAAGTGTACATCTAAGTCCTTTCATTGTGAAAGTGTACAGCTAGTATACTTCCCTAAAAAAAGACATTATGCCTGTGTACATCAAAAAATTGAAAGATGAAGAAAAGGCCTCAAGTCCTATCACGAGATTCAAGGAAAAAAGGAGAAGAAATACGTGAAACAAGCTTGTTTATGTTAATTGTGATTTCCAGATACTTGTGTCCGATGCTTCAACTTTCTAAGGTCCGATCAACACAACCAAACTTCATCAGAAGTTTTAAAAATTCCAACAAAATATGTATACAAACTCAAATATTCAATGTATTGTTTATCTGAAGTCTTTTCTTAATCATTATATTTGCACCCATTCTGGACGATGAGGCCTTTCTGTCAGCACCCAGACGAGGATAAGAAACTTGCATATTGAGCTACATTTTGATTCTAAGTTAATGCACCTCACCTGTCCAAATGTGCACGTCTGGAGACTTTGGACCAGTGGTGGAGCCAGAAATTTTTGGCTATGGGGCATTAGCATATAGTACGTGAAAAAAAATCAAATTAAAATATATGTTATTTTAAAAATAAAGCAGATAATCATAAGCTAATACATGAAGAGCGGTGGCTGTTGTAAATAATGGCCAAAAAATCATAAGAAAACACTTTCATTTGTCTCAAAAACTTACAAATCTTTAACTGTCTAAGCATGTGGTAATGGCAGAAAGTAAACCAACATTAAAAATTGACTAACAGCTATCTACAAGTTGTCTAGCACCAGCATGAATTTTTCAACGGGCTTTGTCCTAATATGTGAAGTCCACTAGTAGGGAAACTCGCTTCCCAACTTTGCTCTCCTTCGTGTCTCGCTTCATGACGCTTCCCCGCTTAATCCTATCCATTATTCTAGACATTTTCACTTCACATATCACTTCTTGTGTCAATTTCACTATCTTGGTAGATCAGATATAAATACTTTGTGTGTTTCTGCAACTCAAAGTTAGTGGCAATTTCATCATTTAAACTCTGAACCCATTAATATCCTTCCATTTTCAAGTATCCCTTTGGCAAAGAAAACTGTCGAATTTAGGCTACAGTGTTGGTAACTAACCAAAAATTCAGCTCTCTTTCTCTCTCTCTAGTGTCTCTCTGTATAGAACTGGAACTAGAGGAGCAGCTATTAATGGTTACAAGTCTGAACAATGTCGGGCACGATGTTTTCACACGGAAATCGGCCAACTGAAGATCATAAAGTAAAAATGCAATCCCACAATCTCGTCACAGATCTCAAATGAGCACTGAATTGAATCTTAAATCTGAGGCAACCGAAAGGAGAAAAACAATACCTAAGCAAGTAACTGTCTACTCTCCGGCTGCTTGATCCGATGGCTGTGATTTGCTTATTCTTGTAATGGAAAATGAACAAGCCTTTGAACCAATTTAGCTTCATTGAACTAATCCACATCTCATCATTCACTGTTCTCGTCTTGAAACAGTCACTTCATTATATGACAAGCGGTTTTTGAATAAAATCAAGCAGCATACCTCAAGTAGATTTCAATTTGTTCTCGCTTTTCTTTCGGGAATGCATTAAAAATTGATATCAGTTTCCATCAGAAAATGAAAAAGATAGAAACCACTCAACCAGTTAGAGAAGGACAAATCCCTTCATTTACATCAAATTGAAGAAATGGAATTCACAAATCATTGACATAAACCACTCATTTCTACCTCACAAAGACACCAAAACCCTAAGTCCCCAAGAACCCAAAAGTGAAGGAGAAAAACTCAGTCCAAAAAGTATTCATATTCCGCATCAAAATTATCACAAAAGAACAAAAACAGAGAGAAGTGGAAGTGTGGAACTAAGATACGATTAAACGAGAAAATAAAACGACGGAAACAAAACAAGCGTTGAAAAAGGGGGGGCAAAAACGAAAAACCCAACAGGGCCAACACCAGCCTTATTAACGCAGTCACGCAACCGACATTGAATAAAAGCAATCAAATCGAGTTGCGAAACGAGATATGGCAACACAGATTCAATGAACTCACGACTCAAGAAGAAGAAGAAGAAGAACTCACGTCTCACGATGTTTGTTTCGGACTTGAGCAGCGAACGTGGGGCCCGACCCAAGTCTGGCATGGGCAGAAAATGTCGTTGGAGAGCAGAGCAGCGAACGTGGAGCTCCTTTCCAATGGGAGCTTTAATGCTCCGCTACTGGTCTGGACAAAAACAATCACGAAAATTCAGTAGGTTGTCAATTCCAAACTTCACATTTCAATTCGGAATAATATTAATACCAACTCTTCATACAAGACATATTACAGATTATTGAGCAGCAATTTAATAGAAATGAGTTATCCCTGAAAAATTCACTACCATTTGTTTGATGGTAAGGCGAAATGGAGTCAGATATTCTTGAATTTCCTCACAGTACTCGATCTATTTCGAAAACTGACCAGTTGAGTTTCTTGATGACAACTTCAACTAGATCCCACTAAAAGCTAAGCATCACATTGATCAATCATTTCATCTGAGTGAATTACCTAGACTCGCCTGCTGTTCATCTGGACGCGACTCCAGATTCCGTCGTGAAAAGCGTTCGAGATCTCCATCAACAGATGTAGAAAAAACAGAACAAAAAGAAACAAAAGAGCACTGAGAACTATGAAGAAGGAGACGAAGTACCTGTCCAGCTACAAGAACTTCCGAGAACGAAAGATTCGAGGAGATGGGTGGGCAGAAGAGTGAGATCGAAGAAGAATATCCTGACGCACACAGAGGAAAACAGTTTTGCTTGTTTTCTCTGGCAGTGTTGTTCAGAGACTGGACTTGGATCCATATATCTAATGGATCCATCGAATTGGCAAATGTGGCCTATTTAAAATGAGCCCAAACTTGTTAAAGTACGTTGTTGTCTAACAAGGTTCCCCTTGAGTATCATGGTTTTTTTCCCAATCGATGGCACAGGAAAACCACGAGAGATATCAAAAGAATGGACTTGAATTGGATCTACCTTTTTTTATTTATTAGATATTCATATATTCAAATTCGAAAAATGACGAATGAAAAAAGTCTATACCATACATGAATCTGATTTGTATTTGCACTTTTGAATTTGAATCCAACTTTTTAAATACAAAACTGAAGAAACGATTTTCAAAGTTTATGGACATTGGATATAGGATATTTATTTGTAATAGAATTTTGAATTTGATGTGTATCTGAATCCGATCAACTCACTTAAACAAGTTAATGAGCTAAATATGAGCAAGACCAGTAAAATAAGGCATATTTAGTTGAGCTAAAACATGTCTAGGGTTTCAAAGAGTACTGGATTTGGATCCAGATCTAGGCCTGGTTGTTACTACACTTTTTAATGGCTCTTGAATGTTGTACTCCATAGATTTCTTTTTTTCTTTTTTTTTTGAAGCTTTTTTCTTTTGAACATATTGGAAGAGACCTGGTTATGATTTCTATGCATGAAAGTTTTTTGCGTCTTTATTGATCTTCGAAGGTGCAACACCTTTTACCTCATGGGGGTGCTTAGTTGTTGGTGAAGAAAGTCATACAACTGTCAGTGTTTGATTACTCCGGATTTCAAATCTACGTGGATACGATGCCGACATGCTTTTGCTAATGTGACAAAAGATTCATGGTAAAATTCTTACTTTATTTTTTTGCATTAAAAAAAAAGGACCGATTTAAGATCGAGGGAAAGGTCGAACCTGGTTTTCAAATCCTGAGAGTCTCAAATCTGTGGCCATCAGATGCCCCCTTAATCTTTTGTGTTTTGACACGTTGCATCGTGTTTGAATGGAAATGATAGGTTTGGAAACGGCTGCTCCACCACTTAAACAAAGTCTTTAGAGCTTCTAGTTAGTGGTAACCCAAAACTCATTTCTCATTAATGGGAAACATGTTTGCAGCACAATATGAAGGTCAGGCCTTGTTGTGAGTTGTAAAATGTAATCTATAATATGTGGGTAATGGATCTGATTTGGCAAAAGATCTATACTAAAGTACATGGTTTAAGAAATTAAGAACTTACCTATAATTCACACTTATAACGAGATTATCATATGGAGAGGAGGTCTAAATTCATGAGGCTCAAACCCTAAGGATCTAAGAACAAATTAATTGATAAAGAACCAAATGCCCTCTTGAAGTGTAAGAGGATTGATTCATCTTCGAGATATGGATTTTTTGGTTATTTAGTCTTTGGAGAATGTTGAATGTTTGGATCTAAATCCACCCGTCCTTGAAACATGTGTTCTAAGGAGAAAAGGGTTCTTGTCCATGTGAACAACTTGTTAGTTTGCGTTTGTTTCCTTATAACAAGACACACAATAAAACGTATAAAAGCATATGAACTAATAAAAATAATCTCCCTTTCTCTCTCTACACATAGGAATGACCTACAATTCATATGCAAAAAATATTTGATAAAACGTCTAAAAAGGATACAAGCCAACAAAAATATTCTCTCTTTATATAGTTCTCTCCGCACATGAGAAACTTAAAATAAACGTGATAAAAAAAAATCAAATAAAATATATACGAAACATGCAATCGAATAAAATATTCTCACTTTCTTTTTCTCTCCCTCTAGAAACCAGAAATTGCACGATCAACATGTCAGAGAAAATACCCATTTCTTCTTTAAGAAATAAGACATCTGAAACATGTTATTTTCAGAAACAGTGAAGCTATTGCACCACATACAAATCTCCAAAAAACATAGGATCAACGCGATCAAGAAGAATATGCAATTTGATTGTCAAGAACACTTCAAGATCACCTGTCTTTTTTCCTCTTCAGCAGAAGGTAGTGGAAGAAGCATCAGACACTATCTTCAGCAAACTTTTCGCATTTCATACAAAGATCAAGCAGTTGCATACTTGAAAATTGCAGATAGAACAATTCATGAGCATACCCAAGCATATTAAGAGTTGGGTTTTCTTTACAGATATATAGTTACGCTTCACCAAACTCCTCTGGTTTGAACATTCTCCCTTACATACCACTAACTACTAAGAACTTTTATGCCAATATTAGTGTAGGCGAGCTCTCAATAGCGCTGCTCTCTGCAACACAACTAGGACTACACTTGGATTCCATTGGGGATCTAAAGCTGTGCATTGATTGAACCTTTTCAAAGGAGAGACTTCTCTTCTTCAGAGCAAGCTTCATAGTTTCGGATTTAGTAAAAGATAAATAATCCAAAGAATGAGGTGAAGTTAGAAAGAGTATCAAACAATGGAGAAAGAAGTTTTCCATATATACAGGGAAGATTCTTGAATGCTGTGAGGTTCACAATCTTAGCAGCTGCAACAAACCATCTACAGTGAAGATGAATGCTTGAGGGTAGAAACTAGAAAACAAGACATGCAGGTGTTCACATTCTGTACCGAGGAATCCTTGGAGATGAGCCCCTGATCTGTGGAATGTTGACGTCCCTGTTTATATCAAAGAAACAGTAAAAAGAGGCTTTTAGGCATCTGGAACACCAATCAGCAATCACGTTTTACTAGGCTTTGATGCCCACATCACGAACAGGCACAAGATAACATCTACGTTTACAGACCTGCGATGATGTGATTATCACCGTGTTAGGAGCTTATTTGACCAATCAACCCACGATCTCACCAGTTCAGCTTGAATTATACAGTAAAATTTACTGTCATAAGAAAAACTAAAGAGGCTGTTTACATGATCGTCCAAAATCTCAAACAAAATAAGAATAGCTTGAATTAAGTTTGTAGCCATGAATCCATGAGATCATTAAATCAAAGCCTTCAAATTTAAGGTCAAGAATCCATCGTTCCACAAGCTAAGACAGGAGAGCGTACATGGCTCTATGCTATTGACATTGAGCATTCTGACAAACCCTTGGGTGTGCATCAATACAATTAAAGAAGAAAACCCATATTTTATTTCAGCGACCCCTCTTCCATCGATCTTAGAAAAAAGGCATAGATATGATTGTATATGATTGACGAAGAAGAAGAAGAAGATGCATACCAGTGTCTCTGGCATTCCATACATCACCGAAATGGACGGCTGAAATTGCAAATTCCTTCAACATCTAATCTGACAGTCTATGTGACCAATTCACCATTACAAAATCTGCTCAACAAAAGGCGGTTTCAGTATTCAATCAACTCAAAAAAAAAAAGGATTTCACGCAGTATTCTGGCATCTGTCATCCATTTCTTAACCATCTAATTTGCTAAGTGCTAACATTCTTCATTTTTTCATGAGCTTGAAAAATATTTTCCAATCAGGACCAAACAAAAAGATTATCAATGTTATGTATCCCGAGATGATAAATCGTAACTACCAATATGATTCAATCACAAAATTCAGGAATATTAAGGCCATACTTAAAATTGGTAGCAGCAAGTCTTAGAAGTGGGTCCTAAATGAAAGCTTTTCTTCTTTTGAAACTACACACAAGCCAACCAAAAACAACAATATCTTCTCGTAAAGATGATAAACAAATGCTTTGCTTATTCTCTACTCCTTCCTTTTATTCTCTTTTATTCACCCAAAAAACACATTATGCTTCATTGCCTAAACATAGCATAGGGCACACAAGAAAGGAACGTAGCAAGTGTCAAATCCAAAGAAAGTATATACCTTGAAATAACGCTAAAATGCTTATAATATGTTGCTTTTAATCTTCATAATGCTAATGATAGAACCACCGCATGGGCATAATGAAAAGATCACATCAAGAATTCCACATCACTGATTTACCTTAGGGTTCATAATAGACGTTGCCGATCACATCAAGAATCCCAACATCGCTGATTCATAATACGCATTGTTCCATGAACCCAACCATTTGGGGTTTGATACAGCAGCAACTTGTCAAGAAAAAGACGACGAATGTCAGTTTTGGCGTGCCAGGCAGGGGTGGGTCAAGGAAAGACTTGGACGTTATCTTGAACTCATTCTATGGAACAGTACTCTAGTGCAATAATTGAGCGAAGAATCAAATTTAGCGCCACAAATATAAATGGTATATTCAAAAATATTAGACGAATTATTATGATTTTTTTTGGCAAAGATTTGGATTGAGTAAAATATTTGTGTGATTATGGTCATCGCGTTACCACAATTATTGTGCCTTGGAGTGTTCCTTTCTTTTTTTTCAATCATAGTAATTCTATAAGGGCATGAAATATTTTTTTTTTTCTTTTTCAAGTTGCTCCCAAGAACATAAGGATTTTTTTTTTCAAACATGGGACATTTTGTTTGGAGAAATTCCAAATCCAAAAAGAGATACCTAACATGACAGTGGTGATATTAATCAGTGATTTCCATTCAGATTCAAGCTCCCAATATATGATATTTTTCATAAGAAACTCATGTTTATATTGTTATAAAATATTGTTCATTTTTACCCATTTTACTATATATTAATGGGGGCTTGTATGATAATGCCGCAGTAATATTATAATGAAAGGGATATCTATATGATTGCATCATGAAGTGTCGTGTTATAAGATATGGTTCCATTATTTTAGAATAATAGCCAAGTTGGAGTTTAGACTCAAATAAAAAGTTACTTGTATTCGCATGAATCATACATGCTGATAAAGAAGATGATGATAAACATGTTGAGAAATTCACGGCACCAAAAGTTGGTGTAGTTAGTTGCTAACCGCACAATTTATATGATATGAGGTCATATTCATGGCCAACATGATTCATTATCAAGGAAGCAACGATGGGATGTTAGCGTTGGTGATTCTCCATCGATTACCATTATTGGTCCACCCGCAATCTTATCTTTTCTTTATATTTCTTTTTACCTAAGAAGAACAGTTCATGAACCGGACTACAGGTGTAGGAACTCTGTGGGCAACTGCCTACACAATGCCCAAAAAGTGCTTACATATAGATATTTCAAGGTAATTTTTTTTATTTACATATTGATGCTTTTAAAAAATTTAAATTCTAATTAGCACCCTTTAGCCAGAATTTTTTGAGTTCATCCCTGGAGCCTGCCTTAACAAGTCAATTGTCGGCCATCTTTTAATTTAATATTAACAAGGACTCTTTGATTTGGTTAGACAATATGTGGTTGGTAAACAAGGATCGGTTTTTTAGTAAGGTACAGAATGTATTGTCAAATATTCAATATGATTCCACAAGATTTATTTTCGTTCAAGTAACAAATTATAACAAATTAGAAGGATCTTCTGACCAATCCAGAGAGGGAATTTTGTTTCCATTAGTAATGAGAATTTGGAATATCATGCATTGATCAATGAAACACAGATTCCACAACTAAAAGAAAGATTGATTCTTTGGGATCCTTCCTCTTTTCAAACAGAACAAACAAAGATAGAATCAAATCGGGCCACCATCTAAAAAAATTAGGTTATATTTGTTTACTAAAGGGGATAAGAAAGCGTAGCTGGTTGAGCTAGGGGCCTGTACTAAGGCAGGTCTCTAGTTCGATTCCCGTGGGCGTTATGTTCCTGTGTCTTAAGGCGGTAGGGCGCGGCATCTAAGATGAAGGGTGCACCGTTGCTATCGCCGACACCGACGCAGCTCAGGACCCCGGAGGCAGGGGGAATGGGGGGGCCTTCGGGCCTTTTTCGGGCGGTGGGATTAATACCCCTTGCTCACCCGGAAATGGGATAAGAAATCAACGGTAGGAAGCCTCATTTCTCAGAACGTGGTGTAAAATTAAGTGAGAATCTTATATTTGAGCATCTTGAATTGGCTAATGACTTCGCTTGTGTGATTATCTTTTATGAGAAGCATCTATTATAATCTTTCAAAATTTTCAACGTAGATAAAAATAAATTATAAACATAATATGTACATGCAATGCATTAAGTTACATGAAAATACACATAAATAAGCTGGCATCTATGAGTCGAGCCAAGATAAGCACCTTGTCGGTGTAGAGCTCATATGCTTTTAAGGAGCGGTATGGGTGCGCACCGGACCGAGTGCCAACAGGTACCTGATACATGGCCCGAGCATGGGCCCTAAATACGGGCACTGGGTTGGCTGATAAGATATTAAAACAGGTCAGTCAGAGTTGGCTAGAGTTGGTCCCATGACTTATGGGCATCTGGCCTGGGTTGAAGGGAGTCGGGCTGGGTTATGGCCCAGCTTGAGCTTGACTTCTAATCAGGCTGGGCGGGCCGATGCGCAGCTTTACTGGTAACAAGCTGTTCAATTCTGGTTGTTAGTGGGAAATTAATCTTGCTTCTTTGGATAAAAAACACCTAATTTTTTCTTAGTTTGAATCTTTTTCTTGATCTTTAAAAATTTCTATGGATGATTATTTGTTCCTCTCTGTAGAACCTGCATGTGAAAGAATATTAAAAGAGCCAAAAATTTCCACCCAACAAAGCCGTCATCTATCTGACTAAAGGATTAGTATGAAGAAGCCTAAGGCCCCAGCGTTTGACAGCGCAAAAAAGTGGCCTACAAGTCAAAATTCTCACGCTGCATGGAAGAGTTCAGAAATAACAAGGGCAGAAATGACCTTTATCTCCAATATTCACCAAGATTCCCCCAAAAAAAAAAAAAATTAAGGCTTTCGAACTTGAAGACAAGGAACTTTAAGGATGGGCATTGGCCGGGCTCGGGCGAGAGTCAAGCAAGGTATTGGGTACCCGGTGGCAGCCTGGCCCGGTGCCCAGGCTTATCTCTATGCTCTGGACTCTCTTCAACTTTGGACCTCCTGTGGAATAGATAATCATACTTTAATATAAACATAATGCAACTCTTCAAAATGTTTCTAACAAATTGTGGATATTTCTTGCCCATAACAAACTTTCTAATATATATATATATATATATATATATATATATATATATATATATATATATATAGGCGTCTTTGTAAAGTAAGGATCTTAAATTCATAACATGGTTTTGCTGTTCTAGCAAGATATTCAAACTAAAATCTATGGTCGATCAAACTAGGAATAAAATCAATTGCGATATGTGGTTTGAATATCTTTGTGACGCAAAACTGCTTAGGACTATAGGTGCATAAAACCAATTTGAAAAATTGATTTCTAGTCCACATACTATCAAAAGAAACTGTCCATTATTAACATCGAATGCATGGGTGGCTAGATTGAGAAACCAATGTGTGGTAGTTATTCCCGAGGGGGCTGGCACAACAGCAGAGTGTGGCTGGTAGCTGACAGTCTTTGTTTTGAATTCTCGAGGCTCCAATTTTTTGTCGTGTAATAAGGGGGTACTGATATGTAAGCTGAAGCATATTGGGACACTTAGTATAGGCCCAGACCCTTCTTGTTGTTGTGCAGTAGGATAAAATACTAATTTTGCTCACTCGAGATGTGATAGAATCATATATCTTTGTAAGTGGGACTCTCTTCTTTGCTTTGTAGGGTCAATTTTAGATGCATAGATTGAGTTAATGTGATTCAAACTCTATTATCAACTTGGGTTGTTTTTCCTTGCATAAGAACACAAGTCAAGCAGGAATTGGTGTCCTATCCTGAGCTCAATTATGCTTGGTCAATATATATTTCACTGTCTGGTTTTTGTCCTTAACCTAACTTGCCCGCAACACACCCATATATACATATGCAGTTCTACATTATCGTAGCTAAAATTGTAATATCAATGAACGCCGTCCCGATCTTCCAACCACTTGAAGTTGAAGTCCTAAGCATGGAGCTTTTAAAATCATAAAAAAAAAATTATTCAAATTTACTCGAGCTTACATGAGCCAAGCCCAGTGGCAGAGCAAAAAATTTCTGGCTAAGGGGCACTAAGAGTTTAAATCTTAAACTTTGAGGGACATCCATATGCAAATAACAAGAAGTGTAAGTAGTTATTAATATATAACCTATGTCACCTGAATGCGGGGTACCGGTGCCGGTGCCGGTGCCGGTGCGGGTGCGGCACATCTCAAAAAAATTAGGTGCGGCGGTGCGGTGAAGATATTTTATTAATATTAATATTATTATTATTAATTTTTCGTAGAAATTGAATAACACAATTAAAATTATACATTTTTATGATAGTGGGAAAAAATCAAAAAAGAAATGTTTGAAAAAAAAGGCAAACAGATCGTTTTATGAAAGCCACCATTTTTTAGTCCTGTATCGTTTCTTTTGAAAGAGAAAAGAGAACATATAATATATCTATAGATGTATTAAATTAGATGCAATGGCAGATGGGAATTTGATTTTGTGGATTTTTAATTTGGTTTCATCCCGAAATCAGATCCAGATCCAAACCATACACGCAGTTGAACTTGGTTTGGATTTGGTTTCGACTCGGAACTTGATCCAACTCCCCTAAGTGCGGTTTGGGTGCGCCTCATCGTCGGGTGCGGATTGGGTGTGCACCTAGAGTGCACCCGAACCCGCACCCGCAACGCGTCGGGTGCGGATTGGGTGTGCACCTAGAGTGCACCCGAACCCGCACCCGCAACGCGTCGGTGCGGGTGCGAGCTCCTGGGAAACACACCCAGGTGACTAAGTATATAACTAATACAGTTCTTGTGGGCTGGTGTGGATAATTGCTCCACCACTGGTCAAGCGAAAGCTCGATTAAGCTCAATAGAGCCAAGGGCGGAGCCAAAAAGAGAGGCTGGTAGGGGTCATGTCGCTCTCTAAGATTTTAAAATAAAAATTTACTAATATATATATATATATATATATATATTTCTGGTCGCCAGTGACGGCAGAAGGGTTAATCTCCGTTACAATTCGGCTTGTTTGTACTGCTAGAGACAAGGGATGTATGAAATTGGGTTAGAGAGAAGGAGAACTGATGTGGGTTTGGTCCAGTGGTGGAGCTATCTGGTGGCTGGTGTGGATTCATTTGATTGTTTATATATATATCTGGCCGCAGTGGCGGCAGCCATGTCTTTCCACTTAAATCTCGGATCTGAGGATTCAAACCCCACCCAGAAAACTATGGGAGAACAGTTAATCCAACTAAAAGCCCAATCCCTATCAACACCATTTTTCTTCTTTGTTGAGATGTGTTAGAATTAATTAAAAAATGAGATCCATGTATGCTGATTTAAACAATGACATTAACCTAAGTCAAACCTACTTGGATTTAGATCTCAAGTATTGGATATTGGATCACAAGTACTATATTTTGGGTCTTGGATTTTGGAACTTGGACATCAGATTTTGGATCTCAAATCTTAGATTTTAGATCTTGGATTTTAGACTTTGGATTTTGAATCAGATTTCACATACGAGCCTCAAATCATAAATCTTGGATGATGGATTATTGATTATGGATTTCGGACCCCAGATTTCAGATCTTGGATCTTAAATATCAGATCTTTGATCTTGGATTCCATTTCAAAGCAAATGAGTATGTGATCCTAAACCTAGGATCGATCCCCACATGATCAAACCCAAAAACATTATTTTAAACTTTGTAATCATGAAATTTGGATTTATCTTTACAGAAATTGGATCTTCAAAGATCCAATCATATATATAAGATCAAATTTAATGGATCTTTGACCTTGCATTTTGGTTCTTAAGTCTCAATCACGGAAATGATATTTTGACTTCTACAAACATCTGTTATTTCAAATTTCAGGCAAAGATTATGTAAAACTTCTCATATCATGATTATAAGTCCTAGATTCAGATCCAATTTTTTCCTAATAGGTCTATGCCCTACATCCTAGTCCTAGTAGAGACTGAACTCTAGGTCTACAGGACTTAGTTTTTGCATGCATTGTATTGGATTTAGGATATCGATTTACATTGATATATGATGATCCAAACATGAGCAGACATCAAAATTTAATTATTTTTATTCATCAGTCTACTTTTGAGATCTATTCAGATTTTAAAACATACACGATTTCAAAACTAGGGCATGTTTGTTTCCTTAGGTTTTGGATAGCATTTAGACTTACTCAATAGAACACTTTAGTCTAGTCTTTGGTCTGACTACCACTAGTAAAGGTCCTAGGAATGGAATGGTCATACCTCCTACCAACAAGTGAGGTCCCGTCTCTCGAAATCCCAAACAAATGGAGGTGAGTATATGTAATGATATCTCATTTATTACAATCTGCATGTAAGGTTGAAAAATTTTACGTGTAAACTAAATACCCAAACACTAATAGAACAAGGTTTCGCAAAGTAAATAAATATGATAATCCAAAACCATGTCAAAACAAAGTCAAAGCTCATAACAACCATACAAATATTTCAAGGTTCAAAGACACACTTGAGTCATAACTCATTCCACTAGACATGGATGCAGAACCCTCATGACTTATAAAACAACTACACTGATAATTCATCAAGCATTTGTCATGATCGTTATCATGAGTATCTGCAAAAAGCCTTATCGGCACAATACACATGCAGAACATAATGTAACTTCACCAAAGAAATCAATTATATCAAGGGTAACTGACAGCGAAGTCTTATGTGATATCTCAGATCACTATTGTAGCAGTAGGGTCAAACCACTCAGCATCACCGAAATGGTAAACTTGCCCCTCTAGGTATCTAGGTCGAGGGACAGAGAGATGCCTTTCTCTCCAAACAAAACAAAACAGAAACGTAATAGAACCATGGGCTTTTGTGCCACTCGGAAGCTACGGGTAGGCTAGTGCAGACAAAAGGAATGAGTGACTAAAGAAGCTCATGCCATACCAGGACCTTCGGAGACAAACCCAACCACCCAACTTGGTTTGCACTGACATATGCCACAGCTTAAAGCAACGCCAATGATTTTTACATGTATCTACTTCCACAAAAGCCAACTTCTAGTAGTAATCTTTAGTACAAAACCTGGGTACAATTCCCAAGGCACATCATAGTTTACCAAATGGGTAGTCCCGCATTCAACCACAAAAACCTTTATTTATTTATTTATGATAATTTGGACAGCTAGAACTAGCGGCAACCTGGCACATAAAGTTGACTTTTGGCAAAGATTGAGGAATAATGAGGTAAATGGAGCACTTAGCCTGCTATGGTGGGAGTCGGGTTGCTCTCTAAAACCACTGTAATAGGCTGCTGCTCTCCCATGCAAATGTACTTATCCGGAAGAAAATTACTGACATCAATTAACAAAAAATATCAAGACCTGATTGTATTACTTTCTGAAAATATCTGGAGAAATATGCACAAGTTTTAACATAATAACGAGAAACATGTCCATGCTTGACCAGATTGTAGTTGGCCATTTACATCAAGAAGTACTTGAATGAAAACCTTTTCATACTTGAGTATGTTTTTCTTACATAAAGTTTTCAATTTATAAATAATGTCTACTGAACAATGAAAAGGGACATTAATTCCTCCAATGTAATATTGTTGTCTTTTTGGATGTTCCACGCTAATTATAATACTATTTTTCAGGTTGTCAACATGCGAGACATTTAATATTGCTCGTATGACGCCCCCTAGATGTTCCAAATATTTATTATCCAAATTTACTTTTTGAAGAAACCATAACATCTCCTTTTAAAAATTGTGAAACTTATAGCAAAATATAAAACGTCCATGGCTAAATATAAAATGAATTGGGTCCGTCTGAATCAGCATATTTGTTTGTCAGCTTAATACTAATTTAACTTAATTAAAAATAAAGAATGTTTTCACGTTAGTTTAGCCTTCTTTTCATGAGCGGATGGAATTTGGTGTATAGGCAATATTAACATTGTTATATCTAGTATAATCGAATATATCAATAATCAAACGCCAATTTGTAAAGAAGAGGTTAATTCTATTTATGAGCCTATCTTTTAGCAAGAGTTTGAAACAAAGAACTATTTCCACAATTTCTCGAATAAAAGCCACGCTTTTCATAATAGGTTGTCATATAAGGGCCTGAAGGACACTTTTGTAAACCTAAATAACCAAGAAAAAAAGAAAGAAAGAAAGAAAAGCCAACTAAATTGATGAGTATGCAACTTGGTCATAAAGGGTAACGATGAAAATGGTGCAGCTGATTTTTTACGCTTAAGTTCATGGAATTTCACTTCAGGTCCTCATTTGACAGTTTCCATAAAAAGTAAAAGGAAGAGGTTAGATGTGCTGGAGGCACATCTGCAGCCCCCACTTCTTACACCAGGCGATCAGAAGGTAATTTTCTTTAAAACATACAAAAGACACCTCTAAAACGAAAATTTCACTATTCTTATTTTCATCCAATTGTTTCAGGACTTTCTGCTTTGTTCCAGCCACATGTAAGTTTTTACTTTTCCAAAGATCCAATCAGCACATGATTAATCCAAGATCCAGCGCCTTGTTGAGATGCATCACTGAAAAGACACGGGCCAATTTGGTCCAGGAAACAGGGCCAAAAGATCATCGGCCTAAAAGAAGGGAAATATACATCGAACGAAGCTGAATAAAGGCTCATATCGACCATTATTTTGCAATATCAATTTGGTGAAGCACCTACTCAGATGATAGAGTTTCAGTCTTGAACTAGAAACTATCAATAGATCAACTTACAGGTCGTCATATATATATATATATACATATATATATATACATATATATATATGATGTGTTCATGCTCCTACTGAGATGCAAAAGAAAGATCTTTCTTCGTTTCCGAGCCGAAAGAATAAGCCGTACCTTCAATGCTCTTTCCAAATGCGTCCAGTCACTCTCAGCTTCAATTCCTGCCTGTCACCACCTGAGAAAAATAGTGCCATGTTTCTCTGGATGATCAACCCATCCAGGCTGTCACGAACTTTCCGGTGGCTATCACGGATACTTCTAGGCACACCTTGCCATGTTAGTTTCCGTCCATTTGCTCCAACTTCTAGACTGTAACTGAAGTTTTTTGCCTCATTGTCATCACCCATGAAACGAAGAAACGCCATGTATACTGGTGCAGTTCCAAGCTGAAAAGCTTCAAAGTGCAAGCAGAATTGCTTGCCGAAACAATTGAATACCTGAGACAATAGGTCAAGATACTGAGCGATTTGATCAACAAACCGGTTTGAAGAGTATTATTTATTTCATTTAGATTATGCTACACAATTTAGTCCATTAATTAAAAAATGAGCTATAATCTTCTTCAGAAACATAGCTACTTTTTTCACTTAATTTACTGGTACCTGCATCAAAAAAAAAATAGCACACTTAAATTTAGTTCATGCTATATATATATACACTTGAGATAGTAACTGAGTCTATTTCAAAGGTCTCATGAACCTCTTTCTTCTTTTCACCCTTCCACTTCTTCCTCTTCTTTCTTTCCTTCATTCAGTCGAGAACAGTCGGTCATGATCGGCATAGCCGCGAAGATCTTCATAATTAACCTACCTCGACATGGCTACACTCAATATGGCTCAGGGCTCCCCATCTAAACCAATGACATCCCAAATTTTCATCTCAAACAGCAAAAAGAGAAATTACTGGCGCAGATTCATGAAGGTCCTTCTAGACTTTAGATGAAAATGATCTCCTTATAAGAGACTCAATACACTAGCTTCGTTGTTGCTAATTGCATTGCCATCTGCATTGCACTACAGGAAGTAATGTTCAATATATAATATCATAAAAAATGGTCCATTGTAGGCATTTAGTTGAGGTCCCCTTTAAAGATAAAAATTATATGCAGTTTGCTACTTGTAAACCAGTTTATTGAGATTACCGTCATCAACTACTGTTTCGTATTTCCAATAGATCAGTAACTTATCCTTTCAGAATCTTTTATCAACATGGAGGATACCTAAGAGAAACCAATTCCTCAGCATCCTAACAAAATTATGCGCAGAACATGCTCAATATCAAACATGAAAGGCATTAACCCTGAAATGATAAGTTACAGACTATCTATTGCAAAAGCAAAAGATTAATTGATAGTTATAATCATAATAGCTGGTTTACAAGTAGCAAACTGCATATACCATTTTATTTTAGAAGGAGACCTCAACTGAATGCCCATAAAATCCAGTAGCATTTGGAAATCCACGACTTCAGAAATATACAAAGGCTAGGGATCAGAAATAAGCATACAAAATTTTCAGTTGCACATAAAAGCAAAAGAACTCACAGTTAGCATCCACGTGGCATTTTCGACCTCTTGTGGATTTGATTTCACATATCTATGGTTAAATGTGCACCCATCATGCATATCAACCTTGTGATCATCTTTAAGATGAGCAACCAGATATGGAATATCACCAGTGACTGAGCATTCTGAGCCAGCATAAGGGCAGCTATATGGGCGAAACCTGCACTGCTGCTCATGCTTTAGCTTGCTATAGTAAGGGAAAATGTCATGGCAACCTAAGTTCTGATATCTGCAAGGTAGTTCCAAGGACTCTGCGACCTTCTCAAGAGCCAGGCACCTTATGTTTCCCAATTCATAACGACAAGTTGGGCAGCAGTTGTGAACTCTCAACTTGCAGTTTGAACACAATGTATGACCATTAGGACACTGCAGAAGGAAAGTGAATAGCAACAAAAAATTTAGATAATTTATGGCCATATAATGGCTTAATTTATGAATCTCATCTCTTCAGCCATGACCAACTACAAAATAAAGTTGCCATATCAAAGATCAAGGTGCGACCAAAAAATACAGAATTATGGGGTGAGAATATCGTATGCATCTGGGATAAGTACCATTTGAGCAAAAATCACAAAATAAAAAAGCTGTCACGAAATTGGTTCGAACTAGCATTCAGCGTAAAAGATAACAAAAGGGATAAATCAATAATTTAGAGATGGGAAATCAAAACAAAATTTACTTCTCAGAGAGTAGGACATTTATTTCTTCAGAATCCTGTGCAGACATATTTTATGACCTTTGGTTCTGAAATAGGAAAACCGTGCCCGGGCATTTTCTTGATAGTTTCCTGAAAGAAATCCTTTGAAGCATTTGTTTTCTAATTATAACTGCTAAGTGAGTCAAACTAAACCAATAAAAGAAAATACAGAATGTTAAATTTCCTTTAACCTATGTTCTTAGTTGGCCAATCAATCTCAGTCTTCTTGTCACATCCATACCACTGGCTTCGTCTGACACTAAAACCAGAAATGTTGCATGCATTCTGGAACAACATGGAACAAAAGAAAATAGTGCACAAAACCTGATGAATTGGAGGGTACATCAAGCTTGTGCAAACGGGGCACTCAAGTAGCTCATGCACGCCATTTGTTGAAGACATGCCCATCTTACTGCCACATGCACTGGATGCTTTTCCTTGTATATTATCAGTTTCTGAAGCTGTGGTCAATACATCATAATCTGCAATTGCAGCATAGTATTCAGGATCTTCTTTGCATATGCCCCCAGTTGGTGCCATGGTTACATCTCTGATCTCCCAATACAAAGCACCCACTATTTCCAAAAGTAAAAAATTTCAGGACGAAGACCTGCTTGCTTCTCACGTGCTTGTCTCTTTAATGTACCTGCAATATAGAAATAGAAAATCACCACTTGATTGACATTTAAAACTTTTTACTAGTTATTTTTATATTCTGGTCAACGATTGCATACACAACCAATTACCTCTGGAACTATGAGGAAATTGCGACCACTTTTAAGATGGTATGCGACATATCATGAAGCATAACAAAGCATCTAAGTTGCTCAAGGACATTTCTTTGGTACCAATAAGAGGTTGATGGTGATCTTCAATGACTGCAGCTTCAACTTGTTCTAACTTTGTAGCATGAAAAGGAATTTCTGCATTCTGACAAAGCATATCCAATTAATTTCAGAAAATTTTAAGCTTAAAGTAATCTACAAAGGTTTATGGTTTCAGCTTAAGGCACCTCCTCACCACTGGATCCTCCAGAGGTACAAATGTTTGTTGAACTTGACAAAAATGTCACTTCGATGAATTACTGGCAGTTATACAAATTCCAAATTCAACAATAACATATCAACAGGAAGGATGACAACTTAATACACCACTTATGAATACAATTCCTTGTCACTCACTCTCAATCTACCAAGCTGACTTCTAGAATGTGATATCAGTAAAAGTGATCTGTAGCTGGCTAGCTTATTATTCTTCCCACTTACACCTGCTTCCAGCTTGACAATCATTAACTATTCATTCAGAATGCACCAGAATCAGTTTGATGGTAATGGTAACAGTGAAAAGGAAATTTATAGACCAAGAGCCATAGGCAGATGATTTTAACCATTTGACTTTCATAGCATGATTTTGTGTTCTCCCTCTTGCTTGTTGCCTTTAGCATTTTCTGATCAAACAACAAAAGACCCTGATACACGGCAAAAACACAAAAATTGAATGGGAAAAGGAAATGGAAGTCTTATACTCTGATCCAAAGCAAAGACCTAAACGAATGAGTCGTAGGAAACCTGAACTTGATCATGTTCATGACTGATAAAGAAGGGTTTCTCGAAAAAACTTATAAAAGGAGCATATCGAATTTCATCATCAGACAATGGCAAAGGACAAAATACTGTATTATTACACTGACTATCTAAGTAAGAAATAAGTATTGGGCTCAGCTTATGACAAAAGATAAAACACCTCTCTCTCTCTTATATATATATATATATATATATATATATATATATATATATATATATATATATATATATATATATATATATATATATATATATATATATATATATATATATATATATATATATATATATATATATATATATATATATATATATATATATATATATATAGTGCTAGACCCATGAGGAACTATCTAGACTATTAATTTACTATATATGGACAGTTGGGAGAAGAAGATGGAAAAAAAGAAGATTATATATATATATATATATATATATATATTTATTTATTTATTTATTTATTCATATTCTAATTAGCCAAGGTAATGTCTGAAAAGCCAAACAACAATAAGTTCATCTACTACTGTTCATTAATGAAAGATCTGCTGATAGTCAAAGCATGCCCTTTGTCTTTTATTGTTACCACTTATCAATTAGGTTGCTACAGAAAAGGTCAAAAACTCCACGTAAGCAGGACTAATAGAATTACTGAAATTACAAATTAGGAGCATTTGTCGTTTTTACATGCTCTCTCCAAATGTTAAATGTACTACATACTTTTCTTTTTCCGTTACATTTAAGCTGGACACTAGGTTGAAGAAAAAAAACAAATTCAAGACAGGTGTGCAATACCAAGTAAAATAAGACCAATGCGACAAAATTCATTTGGGGGTCCTTCCCACAAATCTAAGCATTCATTGACTTGTGTAGTCTGCGGACCAAGCTACTCGACCAATAGGAAACAAAGAACATCGGAGTCTAGTTTTCCAAACTAGAATGAGAGGCGAAGAGATTGAAGAGGTTTGTCCAGCACAAAATGCTTCCTTGCATGAACCACACCAAGTACGATTGACCACCTGGTTGACAACTCTGAGAATAGAAAAAGGAAAATCACAATGGAGTTGCCAAAAGGGAGCACAGACACTATTAAAAAAATCCTTTTGACTTATGAAATAGTAATCGGACTTGCTCAAGAACGACACTGCTCATATACCCAAGCTCAAGCCTTATGTTTAAATAGAGGGAGGAGTGCAACCGGTGAAGAAACAGCGAAGTTAGATGTTTTGCCATTGCACCATCTTATGCATCCATACGTTCAAGCATATGAGAAAATCGGTTAGCACAAAAGTGATGCCTAAAAATTTTGAGGTCCATAGAATGCGTAAATGATTCAAAATCAAGAAGCCATAAAGTCATAAAGAGCGGATTTCATTATGCAGCGGAGTGAAAATTCTCGTACAATGGCATGGCCACAAGGCATTCCTAGGAAATCCTCCATCCTGGGCAGATCGAAGATCATCAATCAGGCTTTACCGTTCAACCTATTGAAACTCATTATGCACCAAGGGGGCAAAGTTTCCTAACGAA
Source organism: Nymphaea colorata (assembly GCF_008831285.2). Classification (NCBI taxonomy): domain Eukaryota; kingdom Viridiplantae; phylum Streptophyta; class Magnoliopsida; order Nymphaeales; family Nymphaeaceae; genus Nymphaea; species Nymphaea colorata. Next base: position 4,552,435 of record NC_045147.1, on the reverse strand, counting down.
AATGAAGTAGAGAAATCAGATCAAGCACAAGAACACAGCGGAAATTTCCGAACAGCTAAAAACAAAATGAGGAGACGAACTTGAGTGAAAGATTTGAGAGGAAAAGGAAAGCAAACAGAAAAAGATGCAAAAGAAGGGGATATAATGAATGGCGTAATCAAGATCACCAAAAGCACGCAAAACAGCGAAAGAGCAACATTTCTCTAATTCAAAGACTCTACCACTCGTCTTTGCTTTACATCTGAAAAGTAAAAAAATTGGAAGTTTTTTTTTTAATGAAAAAATGGAAGGAACTAAAAGTTAGAACAAAGCATATCTCTTCCACTCCATCTTGTACCTCTTTAACACGAAGAAGACAATGTCAGGCCACGTTTGCGCTCTTTCTCTCTTTCTCTGTTTCTCTAACGAGTTGCAGAAATTGAGAGCGGCCTGAGAAGACTCTCTTACCCAGAAAGGAATGCAGGGAGGCCAATAACATAAAATGAACTGGCTTAGGGGGAAGCAGATGGACCTTCCCCCCTATCTTTCCCTTGAAAGAGAAGATGGCAACAAAATCTTCCCAAGGTTTTCTTTTAAGAGGTCATGGTAGTGGGTACTCTCTCCCTTCGCTCCTGCCCCTACATCCTGCAATTTTTTCTTCCACGGCATTGAAACTGAAGTCGCCGCGTTTCACCCGACTCCAAAATAGTCCCCTATTATTTATTGCAACGACTTTTCAGGCTTCTACTCCATGCAGTTCCCAACACCACTCGTCTCCATATTTTAATCCTCCCTGTGGTAGCAGAACCGAGACGATGAGACACTGATGCTAGATTCTCGGTAAGTACCCACGATGTTCGCATCCAAAGTGTTATTCTACATCCAAGAGGAGAGAAAAGGCATTTTCAAAGCCAAAAGACCGTTGGCTTTTTGACACACATCAAGGGTCGATCTCTCGAGTCTTGCCGTTGCACGCCTTCCCAAGCCGCCTGTAAATTTCCTCCATTTCCTAAGCTCACCATTATCCTGGACACGCTGGATTCTCAGGAAGCACCCATGATAAGAACGAAACAAAACAAGATAGTTTGAAGAAAACGTAGGCGTGATAAAGATGAGATTAGGAAGTGGGTCAGGTCTTATAACCTGCCTGGTTGGCCCATCAATTGGCCAAACTTATGTGGATCCAAATCCATATTATCACTAGATCTGTATCAATACAGCCTCCACCAGTAAGATTTAGACAATAAACTGGTTATGTGCACATAACCCATGTATAAAAAATTGTGTATAGGAGTTTGTAATGACTAAAATATCCTTAACTAAATACAAATGAGAGCCATTTTATAAAGATTAAAAAAACGTTATGAAAAAGTTAAAAGTCTAAAAATATTTTTTTTATAAAAAATTATTAAAATATCCAAAACGTTTCTTTTTTTTTCACTCATATTTGTTCCATGCACCATCTGGTACAGACCATGAGAGCCAATGGCAAGAAGGAAAGGAAGGGAAGGAGAGAAAAGTGAGGGAACCTTTCAAACCAATACTGAACATAGGACATTTGATTTGCACTATGCATTTGCAAATTGCCTTTTCCAGACAAGCACGCATCTCAGCTGTCCTACCCTCATTATGCAGATAAAGTTTGATACTTACTCTCATGTTTACTAGGAAGATCTTACAATTAAAGCCAGTCTTTTGTGAAATTTCCGATCATAGAGGAGACTGATCTTGTGAAGAAAAGGAAAACCTATACTTGTTTCAATTTCAAGACCAGGGGTGGAATCAGAAAATTTTGATTAAGAAACACTAGGTATATATAATTTTAAATTTAAGGGCTCTAAAAAAATGACTCAAAAATATCAATATAAAAATAAAAAAAAAAGTTTTGGAGAGTCCATGTGGACAATTGCCCACGTGTAACCTACACCTACCTTGGCAACCAGTCTTTTCTGATACTTGATGAAGTGAAATCAAGTATCTAGACCAAAAGATTGCCATTAGTCAGTCAAGGTTTTGTGTGTGTGTATATATATATATATATATATAAATAACTGTTGGTCTTAAGCGAAATAGATCGCTTACCTTTTAGTGGGCATCCGACTTTTAGCAGAAAAAAAAGGCGAAGAACAGTTCTCAAAATTCTCATAGTTGAAGGCTGTGAAGCTCATCTCACTTAACCAAGTTTCTTACTAAGCTAATTGAAATTGCTTTTGTCCAGCGAGCAAGCATAAAATCTCCGATTAAAATTTGTTTTAAGACCTTTGCTCTCTGATCTACTTTTAACTGTTTTTTTTTTTTCCCTTTTAATGCGGATCGTGATCGATCAAAGTCCTTTTAGAACGTTACGACCGTGAGTCCCCACGCAACCGAGAGCACGGACATTCTCGAGGTCCGACAGAAATTCGCAGATGAATGTCCGCGCCAATAGGTCCGACTGCCCTCGCTCATTTCGTTTTGCAGGCTTCCGGCCCTCCGCAGCACAGCTTCTCTGCTTCCTTTTCTCCTCCTTAGCAGCTCCAGCGTCACCTCCAGTTCGGTCGGATCTTCTCCCCGCCGCAGGAAAGAGCTTCGACAGCAGCAGGTCTGCTCAACCTTTTGTTTCGCAGGCTTACGCCCCTCCGCTGCACGGCTTCTCTGCTCCGTCTTCCCCTCCATAGTACTTCTCAGCAGCTCCAGCATCACCTCCAGTTCGGTTGGATCTTCTCCCCGCCACAGCAAAGAGCTCCGGCAGCAGCAGTTCGCTCCTCCCTTCTCCCCTCCGCGCAGGTGGGCTCTTCCTCTTCTCCCCTCCGGGAATTTCTTTCAGCCCTCCGGCGATTTTGGGCGTTCGCTTTTGGGCGTGCGGTTGTCATTTTTGTTGCTATGAACCCGTGCTCTTCGCTTGACTTGCTCTCTGTCGTTCGTAGGATGTCATTTTTTTTCCTCTCGTTTTTGTTTTCAGAGGTGGGATTGAAGAATACATGGGTTTTGTCACATTCGTTATTGTTTTTTGTCACATTTGTTTCTGTGTTTTGTTGCTCTCGCAAGTGTAGCAGTTTTTCACTTCTTGAATTAAGCTAGTCCTCAACATGAATCATGCTTCAATTTTTACTTCGCCCCTTTGAATGGATCGAACTGTACATACATGAATCAAGCTTGAATTTCCCTACTTGACAAACGCACCGACTCTAGCAGTGGTAGAAGTAGGTCATGTTGATCTCTGGGCTCAGACTGATCACAGGGCCCATCGCTACAGCCATTGGTGTTTCCTCATCTTGGCTGATCGGTAATAATTGATCTTGTTTACATTGTCACATTACGTTGGCTAGTGATGCAGTGGTGTTTCACCATTCAACTGGTTGAGACTGGCCCTTTCCCAGCAGTGCTCGCGAATTGTGTTCTTCACTGGAGATTTTCTGTAGTAAGAAAACTCCACCAGATCACACTGAGGAAATAGCAGAGCCATGTTGTGAACTTTTCTGCTCGCCTCTAGCATGACCAGATAATGAAACAAAATAAAAACAAATAGTGATGAAATTTGGTGTCTCCGGATTAAGCTTTTCCTTCACTATGACCATTGGAAGCAATGATTAGCAAATTGAAGCCAATTCTTTGCTGGTCCATATCACAACAAAGTTGAACAGGCTTGAAATAGCACCTGCCCCTATCATTTCTCATGAACTTTTCTCGTGTATGAGTACTGCCGACAATGTGCTTTACATGTAGCTTGATTGGTTACAGTTTAAATATAATTCACTAAAGTTACTAAAAATAACAATAGTTTCTCTTTTTCTAAATGACCAAGAACTCAATATACAAGGTTGAATGCAAATATGGATACAAAATTCATTCTGACGATGATGGAGACGAAAGGGAAAAAAGAAGGGTGAGTCCACAAGAATAGGTAGCATCTGAACCAACAGTTGTCTCCATATGACAAAAGCACCTGCTCCTTCTCTAAACGGCAGAAAGGATGCAAATTAATTAAGCTCTGATGGATTGCAGCTACATCAGCAGCCAAGATGAGGAAACATAAAAAGCGCTGGTTGAACTTAGCCATTTACAACATGAGCATTAGTGTAATTTCAAACTTTTATATGCACACTTTCCGATACATTTTTATGAACCCCTATATTTGCTTGAGTTGTTTGCATTTTATACCATCTATAACTTTAGACATTGTCCTCCTTTTGGTTACATGTTCAAGCTCTCACTTCAACGACAACTAGAGAGTGGCACACACCAAAAGCGTCAGTTATTTGTGCATGGTCATAGCAAAGAAATAAATAAACTTTCTTACTAAAAGCATCTTATGGGGCATTCATGTTCAACTCACTCGTCTTGTATTTTCATTTGTCCTCTTCATGTAATTGCATAGTCTGCATGTCCCCTCATCTTTCTTTCATCCACTCTATAACATAATTGACTACTTTTTTTACTTGTTAACATGTCCAACCACCCACAACATAATTGACTACCTAATGAATGTATTTTGCCTATGACTCTATTGTCACAGGTTAACTTTTTCAGTTCGTGCGACACGACAAGAACCTATTTGCCGTCAGCCTTCAAACCATCGAAAGGGGCGCAAAGATCGTTTTGGAAGCAAAGTGCATAAAGACATGTGAATAAAGAAAACTCGCAATGTATTAATTTTGGAAAACTTGTACATCACGAGAAAGGTAAGAAATGAGAATAATCTCAACTTGTTTACATAGAAAGGCCGAACCCGCATACAAGGATTCCCATGCCGACTATCCAAAACATAGAATCGCCAAACATGACACTTACACCGGTGGGAGGGTGCTCCCTTACAAGTGAACAAGCGTAAACAAATACTTAACATAAGAAAAGGAAGTACATAGCAAAGGAAAGAACTGTATAAACTCTAGACACATGGGAACACTATAGAACTTGTTTATTGGTTTAGTCTTCAAATGAATTAGTCTTTGGTTTATGACTAGGATTCTGTCGGACCTGACGACTACTTAGGTTGATTTTGTATAATTGGTGAGAACTATATCCATTTGATTGGCACTCTTAATTGTCCATGTCATTGTGCGTATCAAACTTTTCTTCTCAACAATGTTTGCTTCATGCTATCTTACCTTATTCATTTCAATTTTCATGTTATCTTATTTGTAAACTTTTATACATTGAAGTTCCCTTCAATATATTTCAACTATGGGAGATTCAGGGTCTTCCAAAAGGGACTTTGTTGTGGAACGATGCGCAGATGGACTACTTAGTCCAAATTTTAGTTAAACAGCCTAGATTACTGGGTATGAAAGCAAGCAGTGGCCTAAAGTCAAAGGCATACTCTGCCATAGAGAGAAAAATGATTGAGAAGTTTGGGCCAGAGTTCACAAAAAACAAGATAAAAAATAAATTAAAGTATGCAAAGCCAACAATGGATGACTGTAAAGAAATTCTAAAGACTAGTGGGTCTGGGTGGGATCCTATCAACAAGACTATTGATGTGGATCTTGAGGTTTGGGCAGATTATATCAAGGTTAGTAGAACAATGTTCTTCTACCACGAATGTCTGTTAAAGTTCTATATATATTTAACTATATGACATGTTGCAGAAATACCGTGGTAGAAGAAAATACAAGAACGCACATGAACGCTAAGTCTTGGAGGTACTTTGAAGAATGTGTTGGGATATATGGCAATTCACATGCCACAAGCAATGATAACAGTACATGCAATAGCACGTTTATGAAAGATGAAAATGAACACAATGTCAGCACGTTTGGGTTGAACTCTACGTCATTCGGGCTATAATTCGATAACGTACACCTCAACACATTTATGGCCAGTAATCAGAAACACAAGTAAGACTAAGAGAGGAAGAACAAACCTTGACTGTGAGTACTACCAATTGTTGACAAGCCTATTGCATTCCTAAACGTTGATCCTCAGAGGCATGTGTCTTAATTGATCCGTTAATGCTGGAACTAGGTAAGAACTTAATCGTTAATATTGTTAACATCTTTCAAGCAATTTGTATGATTATATTTGTGTTAATCGTTTGGTCTTAGCATAAAGTTGGTCTTCTTCCAGTACTGCTTTGCACAAACAAGCGGTGAAAAACTGATATTTTTTATATTGATGTTGTTACTATGCATACTCAAACTATGGTAGGGGATCAGGCCGACCCGGTCAGATCCGAAGGTTCGGACCAGCCCAGAACATGTGCCCCTAGCCAGGGCCCAAGCCCGACCACCAGGGCATAGGCCGGCTGGACTTGACCTTAATTAAAAAATGAATCAATAAATTTATATATATATATAAAGACAAAATATATTAAACATAATTATATATGTCTAGTCGGGTTGAGGCCAACTCTGTCCAGCTATAGTCAGGTTTGTGCTGGCCCGAGCCTTTATTTGATGGTTCAAGCCCAGCCCGATGCACACTTTTAAATCAAAAATTGGCGACGCTTGGAATCCCCCTTGTATGCCAGTTGACAGCAGTTTGCTAAGAGAAGGTTGTCTGACTGTTTCCCATTGAGTCTACAATGTCTCACAAAAGTGGCCTTGCTCCACCCCTGGATACAACACCTCACTTTCTTACACAATAGTGCCCCTAAGGGGCTGTTTGATGGTTCGGAATCTTGATTCAAGAATGAAAATTCTAAAATCATAACTCCTCGGAATGGAATCAAAATTTCATATTTCAGTTTTCTAATTTCATAAACAAAATACCCTGTTTGTTTAATAATTTCAATTTCTTAAAAAATGAGCATTTTGATTTTAAAATTCTATGATTTTAGATATATCAAATGGCCCCTAAAGGAGAGGGGAACGGGAACGAGAAATGACACTCAGAGTTAGTAAGTAGCTACAACGTCAAATATGAATGCTTCCCCCACTCTTAGTCTGTCCTTAAGACCAAACACTAGAAACACGACAGAAAGAAGATGTCCCACAAGTCTAGACCTTTTCGCTAACTTCCACGGCTCTTTCTGTAAAGCCTTCAATGGACGAACCTAAAATTTTGGAGTATGCAAACCTGCTTTTATCAATTTTCAGGGCCGCCTACTGTTTATAAGTTCAAACTAGACTTGGACGTGTCCCGTGGATATTTGGCACAGCCACTGAAGCCGTTGTCTCTTTGACCGATGTAGCTTATATTATTCGCGGATCAAAAACTTTTGAAGTTCTAAATAGTTGTTAGGAGCAATCGCTTGAGCTTCCACCATGAACCTTCAATCTAATAGTGCTGTTGCATGCATCATTGATTACTTATTAATGTGGCACCATTTCCTTTACATGCAAAGTTTGCGTTTCACATGTAGACTATCGACTGGGGAAAACTTGTATTTGTCTCCATTATATCATGTGGGATAACTTTGAGAGATGGATCCCAACTTGTTACTACGAATCTAATTGTTTCTGGCACATCAACCATGGGTTAATCTGACAAGGACTAGACCGTACTGTTGATCTAATATCTAGTGTTGAATATCAATCTATCCTAAATGCATTAAAGCAAACGTGTCTTAGTTTTAGAAATGTTCAATTCAAAATCAGAAATTAGAGTTTATGAACAGAAAAGCTTTGAGAGAGACATAGTCAATTCCCTTATTTGTCATAGATCTATGCACATATACTATCATGTATGATGCATGTGCCTAGGACCTAAATGCTCAAGACCTTAGGTTTCTAGGGTTTAGTCGAGGGGATCAAGGACCAGAATTCTTACTTAGTTAAGGGATTTGAGATGTGATTTTAAGGTGATACCAATACCCAATTTTATGGAATTCTTAGTTAGTTCAGGGATTTGGGATGTGATTTGAAGGTGATACTAAGTTCCAATTTTATGATCCAAAGCTGAATGAGATCTGACATTATGACCAAAGGATGGTTTAAGATCCAAATTGCATTCACATGATTAATAGACCAATAGTCTGGCCAAGTTTTGACTAAGTTCCAAGATCACAGATTGAAGATACAGATTGAATGAGAAAGGTCCAGTATCATAATCTGAATACCATGCATGGTCTTTGTGATCCAAATATCATAAGATCCAAGATAGATTATGATATGGATATTCTAGGGTCCAATACTATCATGATCCAAGTTTGAGCTCCAAGCATCATTAAGATCCCATACCATCATGGTCTAACTTGTAAGTCATTAATGATAGCATCATGACTTGAGTTCTTAAGATCCAAATCTATTGTGATGCAGTGTTTTGGATCCAAATTTGGCATGATCCTTTGATTTCCTACCGTTTATGAATGAGTAGATGATCTCAATATCTGATCTTCATCAATACCGAAGTTAGGATTTTATGGGTGGCCAACTAGGGTTTTAGTTATGGGGTTAAGGACTTATTTGACAATTTGAAGCCACTCTGGATTAGGCCTTAGTATGATATTTATAGGTCAACCTAGGGCTAATTCTTGATCATGAATGTTCCTAGGATTTTCAAAAAATGGTTTTAAAAAATTTGACTTTTGGAAGTCGTTTTGAAAGACATGATTTGTAAAGTATACTTTACCATAATTCAAGTTAAGTTATGGATTTCTTGTGTCCATACTACTATCAAAGGCACAAGCACAATCCTAATCCTATCTAACTTCATGTTCATACACATTAAGTTTGTAATAACTCCATATACACAAAGTCCGCACCACAATCCATGCACAAAGTTTGCAGGTCCATATATTTGAAGTACTCATTTGGCTGTGTTAAACAAGTTGCATTACACATATCAAGTTGACATGCATTAAGAGTTAGATGTTGCCTCGTTAAGTACAAAAACATAAAATAAAAAGCAGTAACATAGTGAGAAAATAGAACATTTAGCATTGTGATTTTGTCTTATGCTTCTTTATATTATAGTTCCTAAAATGTGTGTGGCTTCTTTCAAAGTGGAAAGTAACTTGTATAACGGTCCACCGTATTGTTGCACTTGAGGGCAACATGATTCATAATAATAAAAAATACTAGTAACCGTTCACTACATATTACTTTCATCGTGTTGCAACATTCACGTTACCTTCATTGCACAATAAGTATAGTTGCATTAATATCATGGTAATGAATTACGAAAATGAAAAATAGTTTTCTGAGAAACAAGAGCTAACAAGTGAAAAGAGAAAGAATTACTACAAAATGCTATAGTTAATATCTATCTCTTCCATTGACATAATCAATCTTATAGTTGTGCAATTGATTTTCTAAATGTTTTTTTGCATCATATTGTGCATGTAAAGATGTGCTCGATTGGACATCCTCTTGTAAGTTGACATTGTGGTAGAATCCAATGGTCTTCAAAATCTTTTGATATTCAATCATCAATCTTATTGGTTCAAATATAATTATATAGTATATAGATTGAGATAACTATATTTGTTTGTGTGTCAACAATAATTGTATCTTAGAATTAGGGAAACTAGCTTTTAAAATGTCAAAACAATGTTCGATTGCGTCCCTATGTGATGAATGTCTGGAATTGCATTATTCTTTCTCATTCTTAAATAAATGTCTATTTTTAAATTCTTTTAGAGGATATGAATAACCATGTATTGGAGCAAGGAATTGGAAAATATTGGCACGTCCTCAGTCTAGAAGATAATATTTACCTATGTAGAACAAATGTTATAGAAGCAGAATTTAGACTCGAGAAACTTGTGAGCATGTCATATATGAGTATAATAAGTGGTGATGTTACATTACCCTATGGAATTAAACAAAATCCAAAAGTTGGGTTTCTCTAAAAGTTCAGTTCATATTATTGCATCAGTTTTTGGATGCTTTCCATCTGGCATAAATAAAAGCAAGCTATAGATCAAACACTCATGCATATATTTATGTGAGATAAACCATGTTTTATTTTGATATCTAACATGATTTTTATTAAACTATCATTGAAATGAGTGTATCACCTATTACTCTAAGAAGATCACAAAATTAGAGTACAATAAGTTAAAATGGACTCTTCATGGAAGAATTTTTTAATATCATGTCATACAAGAAAAGAATATACCTTAAATTGCCTAAACTTTGGGTTAATTGCTATTTGTGATGGTGTATTAGTACTTGGATATTTCACAAACTCACAACTTAATTGTAAACTCCCTTTAAAGATTATCAAATTAAAATGGTTTCTCTAGAACGTTGAAAAATATATTGTAAAGCATGATTTTCATTATTTTGTTTGATGATTATAATAAAAATTGCTAATTGTTGGTCAACAATTACTTATATTGAATCTTGTAAAAGACTTTTATCTTTTAGTAGTTAAACACATGATAGAAAATTTTGTGCATCTATACGAAATAACTCACGTGCTCACGTGGTGGTTGTTTGTGACTTTAAAAAATATTGTCAACTCATGATGTGCTAGAGAGATTTGAAACATGCTTAAGAAGATTATGTAAAAGAACTCAAAGCATTTTTACATGCATCACCTATTACTGTGTCCTCAATATGCTCTGTTCATACTCATCTTCAGTATAATATCTATTGATCTAGCTTGTAAAGTATTCAACATTGCTATTTATTGTAGTACTTGAAATAAATAAATAATACATACATATATATATATATATATATATATATATATATATATATATATATATATATATATATATATATATATATATATATATATATATATATATATATATATATATATATATATATAACATAAGTTGTTTTATAAATAACATAAGTGATAACTATTTTACTATAGTGCACTTCAAAGAAAGATTAGGTAAATAAGTAACATAGAATAAATCAGGTTATGAACAATGATAACATGTTATATGTAGACAAGGAAATATTAATCATGCTAGCAAGATAACATATGATACAACATTTTTGTTTCTTAAGATGAGTGTCATGAACGCCTCTCTACACGACTCAACATTAAATTTGTCAATGTCAAGCATAATCAATTCATTATCATCTTCAATCTTCATAGTTTCATTTATACCTATAGCTATGAAATATGTTTTACGATATGTGCAACCTTTGCTTCATGAAATGCTAGTTCGAGCTTGTTTTTGTTAATGGTATTCAACCATATGCTCATTTTTTGCTTTAGATGAAGAGGTAAAATGCCAAATATAATATAATAAATCTGACACCTTAGACCTTTGAAGATATAATTCACCTTATCGTTAAGTTGGTCTTTGAGAATAAGATCCTATCACACTTTCTTTTACATTCTCTATATTTGCATTATAATATGACGATCTTGTACTTTGATTACTCAAACTTCAAGATGTAGGAGTTGTAGAAATTCAGTTTTGAAACATCATGTGTTTCTTAGTCAAATGTATATATGGTGCTTATTTGCTTATACATTTACTTACATGCATCTCAATTGATCCATAGGTGCAAGCAGTTGAATTTGAACGAATAATATTCATTTAATCCATTAATTTGAAACATGTGTGCTAGTGATCTTTAACATTAGGCTTACTCTATTATAATATTGTTTGCACCCCTCCCACACAAAAGTAGGGAAGGTCGCGTGAAGTAACAGAAAATTGAAATTGGTCTACTTTTTAAGATTTTGAGAAAAAGTGATCTGCCCATCAATACAAGGTTTGGCAATTTCTGCCACCTTTAATAGTGGTAGTTAGACTAATGTCTAATATTTCTTAAATTATATAAGTCATTTGATTGGTGATCCTTCTATATGATTGTGCAAAAATTTGGATTTAGATATCAAAGTTCTTTTGATCTCGTTTGGAAAGCTGGAATTTTGATCTTAACAATTGAAGATTTGTTTTGGAATTATTTTGAACTGTGGTAATTTTTGAAGACTTAGATAAGGACTATTGAATTAATCCTGGAATTAGGATAGGGTAATTGGAAATTGGAAAGTTTAGAAATTGAAGGTTTAATTTATGACTGACTTAAGTTAGATTTTTAAACTTCTCAAAATGAGAGGCAAAACACCAATTTTGGATTCCATTTCAGAAGATTCGAGGTTTGAAAAATTGAGACATAATTTTCTTTAGAAAATGCTGAATTTGAAAACTTCAAGTTTTGGAATCATTTTGATATTGAATTGAGTATTTTTGCTGTGAGATAAGTGGCAGATCCAATGTTGTTACAATATGACTAGGTGACAGTAGCAACTTGGAATTAGTGCCATTATATCTAGCTGACCATTTATGTGCTTGTGTAGTACTCTCTCATCTTGCCATGCATAACTTAGTTTCATTCGTAGAGACATGATGTTGGATGGTTTTAAAAATTTGCAATGTTGGACATCGTCTAGATTCATTCTTGATATTTTTTTATCAAGAATGCGCTCTAGCGCATAGTTCAAGAGTTTGACTTGATTTTGAAAATCAAAACATTTGAAGTTGAGATTTTGACATCCTTGTTTGAAAAAAATGATTTATAAAGTTCTAAAGACCTTTTGGATTGACTTAGATCCAGTCATAGTTTTGATTTGATTGATTTGACAAGCTTTACTTGTCTATAAAAAGTTGATTTCAGATTTTTAAGCTGAAATGTTGATGGATTTCAATTGAAATCCATTTGGTTTTTTAATATTGGTTACACTTCAGTCATGCTTGAGGACTTTAAAGTGTTTTGGGAACTTAGGACTTATTCATAAGTGATTGGATACTTTATTTAAATATTTTTGAACTAAAAACATGTGTTTGAAATTCGAATTTTCAAATTTCATTGATCTTAGAACTTTGAAGATAATTGGATATATTGTGAAATCTCATTTTGGACAACCCATCTTGGATTAGCTTTGGTGGCATTGTCCTTCCTTAGAGCAGCCAATTGTGATTTTGAAAATGTGTGTGTGTACACTACTATTTGTTTTAACAATTTCCCTTTTGCAAGATTGTAGTGATTTCTGAAAATTTCAAAAATAGTGAAGATTAAAAGAAAAGCTCATTTTGATTAATTTTTAGCCACATGCAAGATGAGACATGTACTTGTTTGAGCAAATCCGATCTTTACTTGGACTAAAATTGGTTGATTAGGATTCACGACACCTTTGAGAGGCGATCGTCATGCATTCTCACGTCCCTCTCTCATACGTCACATCAATGTAAAATAGGAAAGAGAGTATATTTGCACTGTGTAATTGAGCTGAGCATTTTTCTTTTCGTTTGGAGATTTTTTTCACCATGGTTTTGCATGATTTAGGACTTTCAAAATCTGGTTTTTGAGCCTATAAGTGGATCAATCGAAAAGCATAATTTTCCATGTTCAAAAAATGAGTTGTGGGTAGGTGTTTTGCCAACTTCACTTAATGCACATAAATGTACAAAATTAACAGTGTCAAGGGAATTAATACCGCTTTAGAATTATAAACACAAAGTTATCATGTTAATTTTGTTTCGGGTTTCCTTTCACGTTCACACTCTGAATAGCTTTGTACAACTGGACTCAAGCTATCCTTTATCTAGCTCATCTTAATAGTACCAGTTTTTGGATCCAACATGTTGAGGCCTACCATCTCGAGTAGAAAACCAAATATGAGGGGCCTAGTGTAAAAGAAAATGTAGTCCATATGTACTATAGAGCATGGCATATATCTTAGTTCTTGATAATTGTATGTTAAAGTTTTGTCCAAAAGGTTCCTTTTCCCAAGACTGTCGTTGACTACTGTGATATAGGTAACTTAGTGTACTTAAGCCCATCTTGCTGATCAAGAGAGGAAACAAAAAGAAGCACTGAAAATACACAATCAATTGTCCAGACATTTTCACATCTTTTCTACATCAATATTGGAATTTGAATTGTTTAGCCAAATGCCAAAGATCAACTTATGGTAGAACACACTTTTATGGTTGACAATCATTTTTCTAAAACTTTTATAGCTTCAAAAGTGTACAAATAACAACATCAAACAAGAATCGAAAAAATAGAAAAAGGAAAATCATGGTGGAATGAGATCACTACCTACTACTAGAGGGAAAACAGAAATGCAGCTCAAGTAAATGCAGATTACCTAATCCTGCAACAGCAAACGATGTCATTTCTTGTGCCATATCCCTCGTAGCATCTTCACGTTGTGAGGTTGATCCCGATAAATAGAAAGAAGTATGCAGTTCATAGACCTACAATTGAGCATCAAATCCATCAATCTTCAAAAGAAATGCATGTTTTTGTTCCTACGTTCACAAATCAAAAGAAAAATAATGTGTCACTCTTTGAGATGGATTCCTTCACGGGTTTCATTCATCAATGGATTGCCTCAATAAGGATCCCTGACACCTAGCGAGTCTCCATTGTCGATCAATGTCCACTGAGAGGCAATAGGACAGGTTTGGCCCATGCTGCTACAGGACACCGCCAAAAGCTTGGCCATGCTACTTCACATGAAATGGACAGACACTGGGTTTTAAAAGCAAAAAACTGGGAGGAGGTTGGCTTTCATAAAACCCAGCTTTCCAGAAACACGGTTTTTGCGGGTGTCGTTCAATCGCCCCCATCAAAGTCGGAATATTCTTTTGAAGGAACGACGTAAACATCTTAAGAGGAAGAGCAAAATATTCTTTTGTCAATGTGTTCTTCCCAGGAAGGATCAGCCACAAATCGAGTCGAATCGGAGTCATTTTAAAACGATAAACATTAATGGTGTATTCATTTAAAAAGAAGGTAAAATAAAAATTTTTAAACAGATAATAAAATCGATGAGAAGATGGCAGAATTGCATCGGGGCGGCACATCGAATCAGGTATTTAACTTATTGCTGTCGATTGGAATCGAGGGACTTAGGCTGATCTGTTGCTGCTTTTAGTTACACGCCACCGCCTGCAGGCTTCGATGTACAGACGGAGACGACGAAGGTGAAACATCTTCATCTTCTTTCACGGGAGCTCTGGGATCTCTGGTTTCGTGGCAGAGTCTGGACGCTGGCTCTTCGCCCGAGAGAGTCCCCCGGCTTCCGCCATCGCCTCGCTGTCGCCTTTCTAATGAAGACAGGTACAATTTCGTCGTTTTGTCCTTTATGGAAGCCATAAAGGTGCCGGTCGTTCGCCATCACGATCGGAAGGAAAAAACAAAAAAAACAAAAAGTGCATAAAAAAAGAGAATAGCTCTTCGGTTTCAGGCTCCTGCCGTCTCCCAAGTCCCAACCACGGGGCCGCGACGGAACATCCTCCATTAACATCTCCGGAGGCATGCTCGTCAATAACAGAGTGATCAAGGGTTCCAGTGTCATTTACAAGCGCCCTGCGCCCGATTTATGAGCCCCGCAATTAGTGCAGATTCCCCGCGGAAAATCCCGAGATTACCACTGTGAGAGTGCGGCAATCGTCTCCCTCTCTCCTTCTTTCCCTGCCCCTCAGCGAGCCGCGCATCGCCGGTGGGTCCGTCGGCAGCCAGGAATCAATGTCGGGCGGCGTGGGGGAAGCGTTGCTTGTGAAAATAGAGGACGATCGCGATGCCGGCGAGGGGGAGGAGTGCCTGTGGAAGGCGAGGGACCGGTTCTTCCACAAGTTCCCAGCCCGGCGGCAGAATTACGAGCTCGATCGATCCATATTCCGCCGCCGTTCTCTCAAGCATCGGTCCATAGGTACGCCTTTCTCATTTCCCCTTGTGCCTTGAAATGTCGGGGATTTCTTGGCTTGTTGCGACGCCATCGATTCTGAATGATTCTCGTTCTCTGTATCCACACGGTTTTTTTGTGTTTTCCGAAGCTTCAGAATGATCGCCGATACGATAAATCGCCGCCGCTAACGACATTTAGAATATATCGCCTGCTTTGAAAGAAACGATCATGCATTTGGCATGATGAAACAGTTTTATCGCCATAAAGCATTACTGGATTACATACATGGCGATAATTTTCCTGTATTTTGTTTGGAAAGGCTTTGAATCACACTGGATGATCAGGTGAATATGCGTGGGTTGTCATGGTGCACTTTTTAGTTATTAGCTGAAGGATTTACTCCAAGTAAAACGAGTTTTTAATTTCCCTTTACTTGGCTGAGAATAAGATGCCTGCGTCATAATAGTGTTGAGGTCATCAATGATTCTCTCGTCTAAGAAGAGGAAAAGTTTTACCCTTTACAGGTGGTTTTAACCTGTTGCATCTGCTTCTAGAGTCAGTTGTCTACAACTACCGACCGTTTGTGTTCCGTGGGTATCAAAAACATTGTGAACCGCATAAAAGAATTTATTAATTATTAGTAAAAACAGGAAGTGAAGGTCATTGGTAAAAACTTCAAAATCATATTAATGGTCGAAAAGGTGGGTGCATAGGGTTACACAACAAGTCAAATCAATTCAGTTTGACTCGAATTTACTCAATAAAAGCTCATGCTCAACTCGTTTATAAATTAACGAGTTGAACTTTATAAAGATACTCAAAACAAACGACGAGTTGAGTTTGAGTTTTAAGAATTCTACTCATTTATATCCGATTTGATTTGTAAACTGATATTTTATGTAATATTGACAAAACCAGTTTAAGGAATCACTGGTTTTAACTTTGTGGGTAAAAACAAATTTTTACAAGTTACACGATCTAATGCTTACATAAATGATTTAACATTACATGAGTTAATGCTTAAATGAATTAAACGAGTTCAGTTGGAGGTGGATTTTGCATAGTTGAGTAGAGCTCAAACTTTTATATATATATATATATATATATATATATATATATATATATATATATATGACTTTGAGAATTAATACCTCATGGCCTAAAGTTTTTGACTCTGGTATTGAAAGGACCAGCTCACCATATCCATATTGTCAATTCTGGCTTACTCACGAATATTTTTGTATGTTTGAAAAGAGAATTTTCATTTTATACACCACCTTTTGAGTTTTGATCGCAACCACGCAAATAGACTTTATAATGTATTTCTTATAAGGGCGTAATAAACAGGGAGCAGGTTATAGATTCACCCATAAGAGGGACGGGCTTTCATATCCGTTCCTCTTCCGGGCGGAACACATAATTCGCCTTCCTACTAAACTATAGTAATATATTTTATTTTTTCAGAGGAGTTGATAAACTACGAAGTGGCAACCACTTTTCAATTAAACCAAAAATCATGTAGAATCATAAATCTTCCATGTTCTCATATACTAAATTTATCTCTTTCCATTATTTGATGTTGTAGTCTAAATTTATCTCAATTCCTTTTTCTGATAGTTGCAGCGTAGATTGAAAAACAATTTGAATTTAAAATGTTAACGTAAGAAAATATGTTTTTAAATATTCAACTTGGAGAAAGATTTAACTTTGAGACTCCTTTTTTTGGCAGCTGTCAACATTAAAAAAAAATCAGTTTTTTTGTTTTACAATGGCATTGGAGATTTTATCCACGTTCATCGCTCTTGATCGGATAGTAAGAAGTATCCGTGCCTTTATATAACAATACGGATGTTCAGTCCAAGAGCGGGCAACTCATTTGCTCTCAATTTAAAAAAGGATGTTTTTTTTATATATCTAACAGTACCGATGTTTAGCGCACCTGCGCTCCACTCATTTGCTCTCAATTTAAAAAAGTTTATACGGCAACCGGCAGTTTTGTGTACTAGATTTAGAGTTATTTAGAAACCAAATGCTTTTGAAAGACCAAAAACACCCATTAAAGGAGACAAGAAAAATCTCTATTAAAAAACGCATTTATTTCTCCCTCCTTTTCTCTCTCACATACACACATACAACTAAATGAGTTTTCTTGTTTCGGATCCTCAATCTCTTTGAAAAAAATAGTTTCATTTTTATTCTTTCAACTTAATCTTTATTGTCTGATTTTCTCAAAATCAGCGGCACAGATAATTGCGATTGAGTTTAGGGAGTTTAGTGTATAAAGGTCTGGTGACTTATATATATATATACTAGTCCACTTAAATTCTCGATTAAAAAAATATTTTTAGAAAATATGAAGATGCTAACATGTTTATGAATACCAATTTAAACGAAACATAGTTAGGTCTAATTTCATGTATTTATTTTTTACTATAAAAAAATTGATGTTATAAAAGTAGTCAATTTTTTGATAACAAAAAAATATATTTAAACTGAAAAATAGTTAACTATATATATATAAAATCAAATCAATCTTGGACTTGGTTTAGCTAACTTGTATTTATTTTGTTGGTATCCTCGTAGGCTGTTCCAAGCCTCCTTGGGAATCTGCAGTCAATTTGAAGAGAATTGGTATTCCTGAACATCCTTTAATCTTTGGTTTGGGCTGAATCGGGAATTTCTAAATCTGGGTAAAAATATTATTTTTCAAAATTTTTATATAAAACTAGTGAAATTTAGGGCCCTTGGGCCCCTCTTTGGCTCCACGCCTGATCCCGGGAACGCTTGGAGTCAGCTGCCAAATGATCCCAACGATATATTTTCTTTTTTTGTATTTTGAAAATTTCTTTATATTTTATCTTTTGTCTCTAGATGTTTTTAAGTAAATTAAGGCGGACAATATTAACTATTTGCCGATTCAAATGACCTTGGTTTCTTTCTATTGAAATGATTATTTGGTTGTTCCTCTTGCTATTTAATTTCATTCAAGAAAACCAGTTTTATAAGATGAGGCTTACGTGATAAAAGCCAACCTCGAAATGTAATTGACAGTTGAGCAATCAACACGAGTCAGTGGACCAAATTGTACAGCGACACCCACTTCTCCTCGGCCGTGATCGCTTCGTTGGGGGACCTCCTTAAGGCCGCCCGCCCAGACGATGACTTGACGATCCTCACCACTCATGGATGGACCCAGCTTTACCGTGTAGATGGTGGTGAAGGACACCTCCAGTGGTACTCATGTCCTCTTCATCCGAAATCAGTCGTTCTCTGCATCTTATCCTCTCCTCGTTGAGGGTGATCCATACATTTGCCAAATCCTCTCACGTCTGTGACTCACATCCTTCCATGTATATGAGTGGCAGGAGAGCTTCATTCCTTCTTAGCATTTATTCATCCCACACGCACGATACATATATATTATATTATTGGAAATGACTTTTTGATTCCTAAATACGCGTAGGAAGTTATTATGCATTTCTTTGTTAAAGTAGTGCTGCCAGGTCTGACAATATCTAAGTGGTTTCTCCACTCTCCGGGAAAATTTTAACTTAAAAAACTAGTGTTTATTTTATACTCTCTAATCGTATCCACTTTGTCTACTAGCTAAAGGTCGTTGCTTGTCGAGAATACCAGGTCATCATTTAAGGCCTCAAATATAGAAGAAAACATATTTTCCTTTTGGTCTTGGGTGCCCTCCAGTCGTTTTCCGTTTGCATGAAGTCAGAGCCGCTACGTTAGTAATTGTTATTTTACGGTAGCCAAAGAGAGAAAAGGTTTACAGGGAACGTTATAATGGCATAGAATTTCTCTTGAACTTCACGTTCTAGGAGGGTTTTGGTCTACTTGGAACAAGGCATGAGGACCTCCAAGTTGAAGAATATCAGGAGTTGTATGCGTAGGTACTGTTGTAGCACGGTTTTATTACATATCTCTGATACACCGTGATTTTGAGAGTTATGTCTTGCCCAAGAAAAAGGATTGAGTAACTAAGTTAAGGCATGTGAAGGGTTCTTTACTTCACGGCAACCTTCACATTTAATATATATATATATATATATATATATGGTGGCCTGGTCAGACGTGACGGCGTCCCTGAGAAGGTTGCACTTGCACATGGGTGGGGTCATGCGTTCTTTGGGAGGAAAAAAACAGCCGTACGAGAGTAATTTAGTGATCTCCTTTTTTATTCAACATTTTCCAACTGCACTTATAGACAAGACAGGGCCGGGGCGGCTCTTTGAGAAAGTTTCTCAAAAAGTTGAGCGCCTTTTTGTTGTCCTTCAAAGGTTAAGCGGCGGCGATAGTTAAAACTTGAAAGGCATTTTGTAAAATTTGCTTTCTTTCATTTTGAAGAGGAAGAATACTTGTTGCATCCACGTTTATTCGAATCATACTGCCTGTCCGGTTGGCTTGACTCATTAGCTAGAACAAGCGGAAAATAATTGCGAGTTGTTAGCTGCTTTTCTGGAAACTGCATTCACCTACCCCCTTTACAGGCGGTCTTCATGCAATTTAAACATCTTTTTAGTTTGGACACCTCAGGAAAGGTTTTTGCAGCCTTTGAGGACGACAATGTGAACTTTGCAAAGAATTTACGTTTCGTAAGATTATTATAGACTTTCAGCAGGAGCATGCTCTTGGCAATTATAAAAGATTTCGTAGTCTGACTGAATGCAGAAGTGGGAAATGTGAGGCGCATTCCTTTTTCTTGATGAACAGATATATTTGTTATATGCCTCATGCAAATTTTGACGATGGCGGCATGTGTTTCCCTCCTTTTTACTCAAACAAGAGTTACCTGAATGATTCTAACAGTTCTGCAGTGTGTGATTTAACTCAGAAATGACGTCGCCAGACACTGAGATCCCTGAAGTCACGAACAGACTGTCCTTCACTTTGGATTACTCTTGCCGTCGAATCTATGACACGTCGTACCCATCGATTTCAAATAGCTTCTGCTGTCAATTGTATACCTACTCTTGCTGTTAAGAGCAATCGTATCATCGATCTATGTACGCCACTTTTCATTACCGCCAAAACTCAGGTCACCATTAATTTTCAGACCAAAGCTTTGTTTTTGTTAATTAATAAATTCCAAGAGCACATCCAAAAGAAATACAGGAACACCCAATTTGTTCTTAGAAATAGCTCTATTTGCTTTATTGGATGTGAGATAAAGTTTTGTAGTTTATAAAATTTTTAAGAGTTAAACCATCTAACTACAATTGGCATCAACTACTAAGCACAAGCTTAAGCAAAACGATTTTGCAAGTCGGTTTCTATATTTACAGAGATGGAGAAGACACCCTGGGATGAAAATAAAAATTTTACAGAAGTTGTGAAGTTAATTTTCCTTCTGCAGGTATTTTCATATGCCAAGTTACAGTCTACAGAAGGAGTTCTTACATCCTTACCTTCAATTAGCTTGAACTAACATTTACAATGCATGATCTTTTCTCCACTGCCCAAAAGCTGCGTAACATAGATTTGATAATTATAATAGCACTAGTAAAATGATAACAGAATGAAGACAGAACGTCTCCAGAACGTGCAGATTGTTGGTCCTCTGACCACCTGGGTCAGTCTTACCCGATGTTATCATCAGTGCCCCATGATCATCACCCCTCCTCACCACTAAAGGAAAGACAACTTCTCACGATATCTTGAATTTCATCACAGATTCTTCATGGAATCGAAAATATCAGGTTATTTGCGTGCTACGTGATGGAAATAGACTCTAGTGCTTCATGGGATGAAAGCTTTTGTGCCTTCGCGTGAATAGCGTTCAAGAATGTCATTTGTGAAGCTGTCCATGCCGGCACCCCGGATCGTACCTTTCTGGTCATTGATTACCAGCCCCACAATCCCTTCTCTTTGGTAAACACGTTGTCTTCTTGCAGAACGAGGGGACAACGAAAGAATAATGAGGAAGATGGACACGGATGAATCATTATAGTTGATAAAAAGGAAGCGGAGACTAAGAGCGAAGAGAAGGAGGTTCGTGGTTGAGCTTTTTCTTCGTTTTCCCTTTCTAGGTGTCGAAAATGGAAGCAGAAAGAGTACCATTGATCAATGGGAGTGAGTTTCATAGCAAGCGACCGAACAGTCGGAGGTATTCTTTGAATTCTATGAGGGAAGAGTTTATCAGAGGATTGCCGGAGAAGGTGAAGCGCAGTCTTGATCCAGAGCGCCCGTCTCATATTGATTTATCGAGGACCAAGGGTCTGATAGAAGGTGAGTATTTTACCTCCAATCGGTTTTTCTGGTCCGTAGGGATCTTGTTCTGTTGGCAGATGCATGCGTCATTTAGGAGAAGCAAAGAAGAGCATCTTTCTTTGTTGGATTCTCTTTTCTTCTCGCTTTCCTGAATTCCTTTGAGGGGAAATACAGAAACTGTCTGAAAAAGTAAAAATTTCTATTCAGGCATCTTTCTAGAGTTGTGGACAGTGGAGGGATGTGCTTTGGTACGTCTGGTTGATGTTTAGCCCTGTTCTTTAACTGAGAAAAATTTAAAAGTAGATAATGGGAAAGCTGAAGAATAGTTCTTGGCTTCTGATCTGCACGGGACATAATTGAGGAATTAGTTATCTGCCTAATCTGTTCTTTCCACCCTTATCTTCCTCGTACTTGAGCTTTTCCTTTTTCCTTTCCCAGTGCAAGGAATTTTCCCATTTTAATAAAGTAATGGTAGCTGTACCAAATATGATAAAATTATATGGTGGCATAAGCTTCCTTTTTTTTTCTTTTCCCTATATGTTCAACATTCATGTGCGTAACAGGATTTTGTTCTCGAGGATCTTACAACAGATGTTGATATTGAATGGTGGCCCCACGTGTCTGCTATGTGATTAAATTCGTGATGGAGCACATAAAAGAACTTCACTAAGTGAAAACCGAAGCCCATGCTCTTCATTTATGAACTTTTATTTGCTTTGCAGAGGACATTTTGAATAGTGATACAACGGGAACTTAATTGTTTCCTATTCCTATTTGCCATAGGATTTGTCTGTTAATCGTCTGTTTATGATGAACACACAAGGTTGATTAAGTGAGAGCGACTTGATTTGGGCTGAGAGTCTAAAGAATATGAAGAAAGTATGTCATTTTCTGTTGGTTTTAGAAAATTTATACATTATAGACTGGATCTGTACGAGGTCTCTTGTGATCATATGGGGCTAATGTTGATGGTGCGGTGCCTGAGGGATGTTTGTCTTCATTAGCGCCTCAAACATCTCGTAGATTTCCCCACCACCTTGCAGTTGGTTTTCATGATTTCATCCTTAAACTTGCAAAAATCAAGCAAAATTAAATGCAAGGTGAAGTGACACTTTGAACTTTTATTTCTTATGCACTGTTCAGATCAAGTTTCTTCTTGTGATTGAGTTTCATTGACAAGCAAGGAATGGTGAACTGTGCAGTTGTTTTGTCAGATGCTTCAATTAAAAATTTTAACCTTCTTTCCTCCTTAGTGGGTTACAACCACTTCTAGCTATATTCTATTTGCTATAGCTGATACCGTGTTAGTTGCAAATCAGTTTTTGCATCATATGTATGGTCTTGTTGGCACATAAAACGACAATTTCGTGGTAATCTTATGCTATTAACTTTTATCATGATCTCAGGAAACTGATGAGGACTTAAGGTTCATCTGTTTTACCTTTTCCTTTTCCTGATGACAAATGCCATATTAGTAATGAATTGTTCATACATTTGGAAGCCACTTACATACAAGAATGCTTCTCGTTTAAGCATGACACATCTATGAATGCTACTGTACAATATTTTAAAATTCTACCTTTGGTATCAGGTGAGAAAGAGTATTATCGACAACAGTTTGCTACCTTAAGGTCATTTGAGGAAGTTGACTCATTACCTATGAACGACAATGATAGCACCGATGAGCTTCGAGACAGACAAGAAGAATTTGCGATCAGGATCTCAAACATTGCTAACGTTGTGTTGCTGGCAATGAAGGTATGTTGACCGTCCGTCCATTTCCCCACGGAGAAAAGGTCATTTTTTGTGGAAAAAAGGCCATAGCATTATATGGTGACTATCCTCTGGTGTTTGATGTGTAATTATGGATTCCATATGATAGCACCGTAACCAAAGATTGTTTTTTCCATGAACAGCTCTGTTGAACTTGAACCCCAATTGCTAACTGCTAATTGTGTACCTTTCATCTGGTATATTTTTGAATCTGACATAATACATGTTAGTGATAAATGGAAACAATTACCTAACACTTAGGTACATCATTTGAAAAGGTTAGGGTGCTGCTTTTGGAGATTCAGAAAACTGATGAGCTCAGAAAACTTGCTTGTGATTCACACAGTTTAATGTTGATACTTAGAGATAGAAATTTTTGTTGGATATTAAACTAAAAGCTGAGAAGATTGAAAGACATTTCTGCCCCTTATGCTATTTAAGTGTGAAAGCATGAAGAAAACAATGGTAGTAAATTATCAGATAGTAAATACTAAATAGTATATATGAAGAGATGGGAAAAAAAATGAAGCAAAAAATTGGATGATTGTGAAACAGGTCTACAATGAACTGAATGAAATGCTCATGCTATATAGCTAGGCATGAACAGATGTTCCATGAAAATGGAAGTCTTTTCTAGTACCTCAAAGAAGAAGGATTCAGTTTAAATCTGCTGGATGCCAGCTATTGTTCAGTGGCTAAAAATTAAAAATCTGTCATGAAAAAGCATCACCACTAGAGCATTACTGATGGTTTATAGTGCTGTAATAATTCATGGTATTTTTAGCAACACTTATGGTGCTTTCAACAACAGAGTTGTTAATTTTTAATCACCCAACAACTATCCACCATCTGGAATATTTGAATCCTTCTATTCTATATATATAAACATATGACAGTTCAATCCTGCCAGATACCGGATGCTGCCAGACGACTAAAAGGTGTCATGAAAAATAGTCACTGAATTAGCATTTGCCATGGTTTATAATGCGGAGACAGTTTATGGTAGTTTTAATGACTATTTATGGTCCTTCAAATTTTTAAATCTTAACCATCTGACACATGACAGCATTGCCATTGATTTATATATATATATATATATATATATAGAAAGTAATTATCCCTATTAAGTGTGTCCTACTCCTTCCTTTCAAGCCATTGATGAAACCCATACACCTCCCCTCTTATCTGCCCCTCTCTGACGAGAGACTAACCACTCATTGAATAGAATTTTTATATATGTATAGAACTTTGTCTACTCAATGTTTGAATATTCTCTGTTTGGGGAGGGGCAGGTGTATGGGTTCCGTTGATGGCCAATTGCAGTACCTCGACTTCATAGAACTTCCAATTCCAAAACCTATTTCTAACACATTTATTTCAAGATGGTATTTGGAAGTTTGAAACACCATATTTGGTCGATGTCTATGTCATTGATTAAACAATTTGAGTAATTAATTGCGCTACTTCTCTTGAGACAAATCTTCTATGAAACCAGCTTAACTGAGATAAGAGGATTCTGTAAAACTGTCTATCCATTGCTTATGACCAAGACCTGGTGGAGAACAGATATATAATTTTATGGTATTTAAACTGTACCCTTGTATGATTTCTCTTGAAACATGTACTCTCCAGAGGGTGTGGTCATAGGGTGGACAATTTGAACACTTCACTTTCCCATTCATTAGATAAAGAATATCACAAATCTTTTGTCATCTGCTGCAAATTTGACTTCAACAGCTTGGACTCTGATCTTGGTGATTGCAGAAGATTCACATAACCAATAAACAGATGACAAAATTGTTGGGATGAAATTTGGATTTTTTTTCTGCTAATTTTCACAAGGGCATCTTCAATGCCACATGCTTTTGTTGTTTTAGCTTTCCTGTTATGCTAAGAAGATCAAAGTGAATAAGATGGTATACTATTGAATCAGTTTGTACTATGACAAATGTAAAAAAATGGCAGCCCTAAAGTTATAGTCTTGGTGCAATCGTCTTGACAAGTTTGCTCAAAACAAAGATTAAAAAATATGAGGAACTGGCCAAGGATAAATTGATCCTTTGAAACTGTTTCATGGAATGCCTTGACCTACGGGTTTGAACTTAGGTGAGAAACAATATTGAATGTGTTATTTGGTGGGTCCTAGATGAACATACTGGTATATATATATATATTTATTTATTTACACACACACACACACACACTCTCACACACACTCTCTCACACACACATTCCCACACTCATTAGCTTTACACTTGCATGCATATTTCTATGTGGACCTTACTAAAAAAGTGAATGGATTCTTCTGGTAAATATATTCAACCAACTCCAATACTTTTAGCAATTTACAGACCCTTTCACAGATATCACCAATATTTTTAACATAGCATGATATTTTCAACTTTTGAACCTGAATGCTATTTTCTCTAACTGAGAATTTCATAATTTTCTCTATTTTCCTTTAGGGGCCGTTTGAAACTTTGATGGCTGGAAATATGGAAATGGAAAAAAATTTCCAGAAAAAAATTTCTGGAATTGATGAATGGGAAAGAAAATTCTATATTGCCAAAACCACCTTGTGTTTGTTATAGAGGAATTATTTTTCTGGAAAAAAAATTTTACGTTTGGTGGAAATGGTGAGGAAGAAGGGAGCGAGGGGAGCGAGGGAGGAAGAAGGAGGAAGAAGGAGGAAGAAGGGAAGGGAAGGGAGGAGGAGGAAGGGGGAGGAAGGAGGAGGAGGAGGAAGAAGGAGGAAGAAGGGAAGGGAAGGGAGGAGGAGGAAGAAGGAGGAGGAGGAAGAAGGGAAGGGAAGGGAAGGGAGGGAGGAGGAGGAAGAAACCCACGGTAAGCCCTTCTTCTTCCTCCTCCTTCCTTCTCTTCTTCCTCCTCCCTCCCTCCCTCCTCCTCCTCCCTCTTCCTCCCTTCCCTTCCTCCCTTCTTCCTCCGCGCTCTTTCCCTTTTTCCTCCTCCCTCCTCCCCTTCTTCTTCCTCCCTCCTTCCCTCCTTCCCTTCTTCCCTTCTTCTTCCTCCCTCCTTTCTTCCTCCTCCCTCCTTCCCTTCTTCCCTTCTTCTTCCTCCCTCCTTTCTTCCTCCTCCCTCCTTCCATTCTTCCTTCTTCTTCCTCCCTCCTTCTCTTCTTCCCTTCTTCTTCCTCCCTCCTCCCTCCTTCCCTTCTTCTCTTCTTCTTCCTCCCCGTCCATTCTTCCTCCAACGGTCACAAAAAAATTTTCGGAAAAATTTTTCCACCCTTCTGGCTGGAAAATTCTTTTCGGAAATATATTTCTCTTATCACCTCCAACGGTCAAAAAAATTTCTCCACGTTTGATGGAATGAGAAAAATTTTAAAAATTTGAATTTTTTTTCTTTTGCTACAGTGTTTTTCCAGCCCATCAAACGGGCCCTTAATTTTTAAATTTACAAAATTTTCCTGGGAGAAAAATATTGAAAGAGAACATCCAGGAAAAACCCACCTATGAATGCCAATTGCAACTATGCTTCACATGCACAATGACACAATACACACAAAAGGAGCAGATATTTGGCTAATGAAAGCACACTTACAAGGAACAAGAACAAATAGATATTTTGTAATAGCTTGCTAACTCTCTATGATGAAATACAGATTTACGCTACTATAAGGAGCAAATCTTTGGCCATTGCTGCTTCAACGTTGGACTCCTTACTAGATTTGATGGCAGGTGGAATTCTCTACTTCACACATATGTCAATGAATAACATAAACATCTATCAGTACCCAATTGGCAAACTGCGTGTTCAACCAGTTGGAATTATCATTTTTGCTGCCATCATGGCTACTCTGGGTATGTTATTTCCACTTTTTCTTTGTTTTATCTTTTGGCATCAGTTCCACTTTTTCTTTGTTTTATCTTTTGGACTTTGGAAAGCCAATTAAAGTCTAAGAATACCTGCTTTTGAAACCGAAGGCGGCAACTGTTGTTACTTGTTAATATCTGTCTAAGGGATCTCATAGAGAAAATCTAAATTGTTGTTACAAATGAAATTAGAGCATCGACTGACCAATAATTTTCCTGGATTAGCCTAGAGATTGAACTCGTGATCAAGAATATCACTTTGAATCCATAGTGATGAGTCTTCACTGAAAAAATTATTGCTGTATAAGACAACAGCCTTCCAGATTTATTTGGGTATGATCCTTTAATTGAAGTTTGAACAGGCTTTCAATAGGATGGCAAGGTTAAACATCAGATGCATAAAAAATTTTCAAATGGTTTTAATTTTGAATCTAAAAAAGTTGACTTGAAATATGAAAGAAGCAGAAGTGTGGAAGTCCTTGGATCAATAACTTCACTCATGTTTGCTTTTCCCCAAATTCAGCAATTCTTGTTTGATTAAAAGCACTTGCCAAAATGCAGGTGTCTGAAGTGACAAGAAAGTTCTGTTTTTGAATGCCAGTTAGTTTGTAGGACTTCTTATTGGGCATTATATGGACTAATTGATGCCAGTGTGGCTATGCCAATTCTATCTTCAAGTTAATAAATCTACTAGTTGATGGGCAGGCTTTCAGGTGCTAATTCAAGCTGTAGAAGAATTGCTCAAGGATGAATCTCCATCCAAAATGACTTCATCACAATTGGTGTGGTTGTACTCGATAATGCTGATTGCTGCTGTTGTGAAACTTGCTCTTTGGTTTTATTGCAGACGCTCAGGAAGTGACATAGTCCGAGCTTATGCAAAGGTTTTGCTTAAATGACTGCTCAGTTTTCATATTTATCAACAGATATATCTCAAACCAAATCCTAATATCTTTTTCCTTTCATCTGATTATTCAGGATCATTACTTTGACGTCATCACAAACATAATAGGCCTTGCTGCAGCTGTTCTTGGGGACAAATTCTATTGGTGGATAGATCCTCTTGGGGCCATTCTTCTTGCAGTTTATACCATATCTAATTGGTCTAAGACTGTCCTCGAAAATGCAGGTCTGTTGCTCCTTTGATTTTGATGAATTACTATAAATGGTGGTTGCCCTTGACCTTCTTGTTGTGTGAGAAGGGGCTGATGACATTTAACATCTGTTCTTGCATCCAGCAGCACAAAGGTGAGACAAATTTGATCAAATTTAGGAAGTTAATCAGGAATACATTAGGGTTAAAATCTTTATTAATGGTAATCTAAAACAAGAACACATAATTTGATATTGTTTTGTTCATTATTCTGTATTTCCAGCAAATGTGTAGGTAAGTTAATAATATTCAATGCTGCTTCTTTCAGAGCATACAATGACCAATTAGATTATGTTTCAGCTTCATTAGTAGGACAGTCTGCCCCACCTGAGATGTTGCAGAAGCTGACATATCTTGTCATAAAGCATCATCCTCAAATCAAGCGAGTGGACACTGTTCGAGCATATACATTTGGTGTTCTTTATTTTGTAGAGGTTAGCAGTTCACTTTTTACAGAATAATGTTGCAAAATATCTGGATGATTCTGATAATCTGATTACTGCTGTTCCAATATTTCATAACTTTGTTCTCACACATTTTTCTTTGGCTTCACATGTGATCCTTCTGCATCTTGTAGTTTGTTTTTTCTATGGCATGTTAAAAGACAAGGACGATTAAAATTTTTTGATCAACTTCGTATTTTTTTCATCTTTTTCATTCTATAAGCTGTCTTTAACATGTCCCATCTGTTGGTTCTATTTATTTAAATCTCCTGTGTTCTGGCATAAACTTGAAACAAGATAATGCCTGTTATGATTCAGCCGTATTTGACCCATTGCTGATAAGATCTTTTGGGTGTACATGATTTGGAATTTCACTGTAGTTGATCTAGTCTTCCTCTGGCCTCACTGCATCAGCAGAATTCCAGTCTGTAATACTAATAGACAAGTTCTGTTATATCCAGCTGCAAGTAGCTGATGCTCATAGGATACTGCTCAGTCATCTGGACTGCTTTTTGGTGTTATTTTGTGGAGTTTTTTGCAACATAAAAAAGGCTTTTCTGGGACTAGTTTCTTTTTTCTTAAAACATTTCTGTTGCGGACCTTGACTGTTAACTTGACTACATTACTTTATAGTTCACAAATGGTAGGGTTTAGGAGTTGGAGAATAAGAGACAACTGCCTATGAGAGCTTCACCACTTGTCTGGGTGTAAGGATGTAAGAGATATGGCTTTTTTGGGAATTTATTGTGATTCTGTGAATAATCCAACTGATCCAAGTCTGAACTGTTGACATTCCCAATTAGGAAGGTAGACTTCAGACCTTCATGTTGGAGGAGGTTAGAGGGTTCAAAACCAGGGGCACTTATTCTATTCATTCTTTTCTATGCCTCCCTAGTCTAACTAGTAAACAAAAGTTAATTGTGCAGCTTCTTTTTATCAGCTTGAAGATCCACTTATTAATCAATGATTCTGAAACAGGTTGACATTGAACTTCCAGAAGATCTGCCCCTAAAAGAAGCACATGCCATTGGTGAATCTTTACAAATGAAGATTGAGAATCTTCCTGAGGTAGAGCGTGCATTTGTTCACCTTGATTTTGAATGTGATCACAAGCCAGAGCATTCTATAGTCAGTAAATTGCCTAGCAATCAGTCTTGAAGTTGGACAAGGTTCTTTTCCCAACTATACAGTGCCAAGATATCCTTTGTAGCAATCAATCTATAGCAACCATTATCTGTTGCATTTTTGCTTTTCAAGTGGCATATGATGTGTTGGATGATCACTCTGGTTTTCTCTTGGGCTTGGGCAAACCCAAACTTGATTTTTGTGGATGGAGCTCGGGACTGATTATGGCAGGGCAGACGTTCCTGTCTAATATTATTATCAGCCCCGAAAATTTTGTTCTCTATCTCTCTCTCCTCCCCCAACACACACACACACACACATTCTATGGCGTTTGTAGGCTTGTTCTTCAGGAACATTTTTTAGAGGCAAACGGACTTGGTGAGAAACAGAAAGCCAAGGCTTCCCCTAATTTCCCTTACTCCTAGTGTCTAAGACTGTATTGGCTTACACAAAAGGTTGATGCCAACGGAAGTCAAACAAGGAACTGAACTACTAGTCATTGCTCCAAACATCTATGCCAAACCCCTTCAGGCTTATCCCAAGACTTCTAGAAAATGAGTTTGACAAGAAAGGTAAACTTAAGAAGAAAAACATGATCGAGTTTCATGACACTTAATATGATATTTGACTTTCAGGACGTACTTTGAAATGAGTTGTTTAGTAGTGTAATTTGAGACAGTCTATCTATAGCTTTAAAATTTTCCCTTCTGCACAGTTTTAAAATGGACAATTGAAGCCTATGAGGTTGCAAATAGAAAGTTGCATACCTCGCGGATACAGACCTGAAAGCGAAACGGAAAATTGTACAATGAATATTCAGCATATGTTGTAATCTACCTAGCATCTTTCAAGCCACTGTCCTGTCCTTGGCAAGTTGAGGAAAATGACTTCCATGCAAAGTGGCCGTAAATGCCTCTTGCAGCTTGGTCACAAAGTGATTCTATCAGGTGTGGTCGTATTTACACAAATTCAGTCCAACAAATTTAGATGGAAAAATCTTGAAGAGGGTTTTCTCATTGTCATTCATCATGAGAAAGGGGAAGGGAAATTACTATCTCTTTCACTCCCACTCTCGCACACTATCTCTCTTCCCCTCTCACCTTCCCCACCCCACACTTCACACACACACACACACACACACATATACATATGAGTGGGGAGAGGGAGCCAACAGTTTTGTCCCTCTCTTCCAATAAGAAATGGGTCAAGTTGTGTCAGCTCACATAGACAAACTTGTACTCAAGCACAACATTATCTCACTCACATATAATGATCAAACATTTAATCACTTTCTCCTGACACATTTTAGCTATTAAATCTTGTATCCTAGCAAATGAGTTATGCAAACCTCAAACTGAAAAAGAAATATATTGTATGTCAGATTAGTGCAATGCAATAACTTATATGCATCAAAATAAAAATTTAATTTATGCACATCATGAACATACCAGATACTCAACGTGCCCCAGATCATATTCATCTTGTCTTAAATTAAATTATTTACGACTCAAAGAGACATGCTAAAAATAGTAGCATTAATTTATCTCTTTAAGACATAATAAGAAGTCATAGAGAGCATTAGAAAAAGAGAGAAATAATTTCTCCCTTCAAAACATAATAAGAAGTCATAGATATGATTAGAAAGAAAAAAAAGACACTTAGGTAATGTTTGATCCCTTGGAAATATAGAATATGAATGAAGTTTCCAGGAACTTTAGTATTGGAATATGCGGAATGTGAACCGTCATCTCTATTCTAATTCTCTATCGTGTGTGATGGAATGGAAGTTTTCTTCCAAGTATGTTCTTCTCTTGTTTGATAGAAAGGAATTAAGATTCTTGTGACCTCATGCTGGTAATGATGGAGCTCAAGCTCTCTAAAGCCCAACAGGAAGAAAATTAATGAAAAGATTTTCATTCCACCCCTTGGAGTAGGACGAAAATTTTCATTCAACGAATACAAATTTCATCCACTGTTTGACAGGATCGGAACCTGTTTCAAAATTTTGAATTTGAATACCCCATCTACAATAAAAACTATGGGGGATCAAACATGTTCTTATGGATAAGTGGAAAGCGATCGAAATGAAAGGAAAGAATTGAGATAAGGGTGTTTGGGTGAAGGAAAATGGAGGAGGGAAAGGAAAGAGGTATGCAAAGTTGTGTTTTGATGGAAGGAAATGGAAAGGAAGAGGAGGGAAAGCAAAATATAACAGTGTTCATTTACAATCCCTCCAGAAATGAAGAGATTTAGAAGAAAAAAAGAAAGCAATCTAATCTCAAATGACTTGTATGCTCTTGCTGCATCTTTGGGCATCCATCACCTGAGACGAGAGAAAACTCGCTGTCACTACCACTCTCTTTGGATGGAGGAAAATAGATGGAAAGGAAAGAGGAAGGTGTGTTTGGATGGAATGAAGTAGAAGAGGGAGAGGAAATGAAATGCAAATGTGTGCTTGGATGGAGGGAATGAAAAGAAATGGAATGGAAAGAAATTGAGGTTTTTGGTTCATTTTTCAATCCCTACAAAAGTGGAAGGATTTGAGATGAAAAGGAAAGGAAGTTATTCAAATGACAACTCTACCCTCATCATTTTAGTTTTCCATCCTGTGCGTGTATAAGCATCGTCATTTTGTACAGGTCATCAGAGACTGGTGCAACACAGCTTCTCTACACTGTACACAGTAACACAGTGCACAGTTTCCTGCCTCCCTTCTGAAATTCAGCAGGCTTCTTTATCGAGGAGTCTTAGTTTACCTCTCACAAGCGTCCATTAATTCTTGCAGACTTGCACCATATGCTGGGTTTGAGATACCTCTCACAGGCATCATAGTTTGCCTCTCACAAGCGCCACATAGTTAGAAGTTGAAAGAAAAAAAATATTTTATAATGTCATTTTTGTTGTGATATTTTATCACTGCTCAATAAAAATATGTTGTATATTTTTTCTTTAATAATCAATCTCAAGAAATGTTGTAAATATCGGGTTCCTATTTCACATAAAAACTTACAAAAATGAAACTAGAAGAGGCATTTTAATACCATCGATCCTTATATTCTAAACTTTTTATTTTATTTCATAAGTTAAACCCTTATGGTATCTTATTTTACACTTTAATTTTATTTCAAAGCAATGGGAACTTAAAATTCAAGAACAAAAAACAAATATGATCGTATGCAAGGCATAATGAACATTCAAAAACTTTATTGCATGAAAAATAATACACATAGTGAATTGGTTTCAGAACATTGATTTGAAATTTTTGGGCACTAGAAATCGATTATCTATATGACACATAAATTCAAGGCATAATGAACATTCAAAAACTTTATTGCATGAAAAATAATACACATAGTGAATTGGTATCAGAACATTGATTTGAAATTTTTGGGCACTAGAAATCGATTATCTATATGACGACATAAATTGTTCTTGTGATATGCCAATGTAGATAATTAGTTTTCAATGTAATTTCATGAGAGAAATGATACAATTTAACTAAGATAACCAAAATGCATCACCTATGCATATAAATATAAACATATATGTTTATATGTATGGACAATATAAAATCACCTGTCAATATAGGTGGATTGTACATGGTAAAAAAAATTTTAAAAAATTGGATGAAAGTTTTTAGAAATTAAATATTTAAGAAATAATTTTTTTGTATTTTTTAGGGTGGTACCTATTTAATAAAAAATCGATACAATATATTAGTTATGTGATATAAATTTAAGTATATTATATTAGTTAAAGAGTATAGGGGCATTATTATAAACCGACTTACTTTTTCTCGTTTTCTTTCCTTTATATATGTTATCCAATGATTTTAACACTTCTTTCGTTTCCTTTCCTTTCTTTCCAAACAAATAGTAATTCATTTAATTTCCTTTCCCTTCCCAATCTCTTTCTTTCTCATTCATCTCCTTTCCTTTCCATCTGTTCTTTCCCGACCTTTTTCTTCAAATCCATCATCAAACCAACATTATTTTTGTTGTCGATTATAGGTTGTTTTGATTCGTTGAGATGTCTAGAAGAATTTACAACCTCCATTGTGAATGTTTAAATCTATTTCACGTAAAATTCTAAGTTTTTGCAAGAGTACCTTTCCACTGTTATCAAAACTACTGCTGGTGGTAGTTTTGATTTTAATCAATTTCTTCCACAATAGTTTGATCTTTTCATGTCGATTTTAGTTAAAATCATTAGAGGTACGCATGTATATTAAGAAAGGCCATACTTGAGTAGGAAAATTGATCGACAAATGATGTCGGGATGAACTTGTTCCTATGGATGGCTTTGTTGACATACTCTTCCAATGGAAAATCCAATTGGTATAATGTTTACAAAAACCATTATAAATCATATCATCAATTGCATCCTCCAGGCTCTTCAACATTGTCACACTTTACACAATGACATCTAATCCTGTCATTTACCATTACATTGTTTACTACAGTTAATTGCACAAATCAAGAACCCCAAGAAAATATCTTTTGGCTGGTCCTATTTGTAATATAGAAAAGGAACATAAAATATATTTTATGATACAAAAATAATGACATAAAAATTCAATAACTGACCTTCAAAAGTATCAGTTTTTACTAATCTTACTTCATCAGACATGCGATTGCTTTTACTTGAAAATGGAAACAACTTTATCAAAAGGTTTCATTTCTAAGAGAAAGACCCATTACAATGTTAGAATTTTTCCATCTGCAATCATTTTCTTCATATGCAAATGATAAGTTGTGCAAACTAAACACACACACACACATGGTGATTCCCTGTGACCCTCCCATCAAGGCCACCGGTGCGCCGGGCACCCTCCTTTCCGCGGCACATTCTATGAGAGACCCAACCTGGCATATATTTGCTAGTTGGTGTGTTGTCAAGCAATGAGTCAAGCAGCAATGAGAACAATAAGCAACAAGACCATAAAATCATCAACTATATTTAGGCAATTAATTTGACATTGCGAACTGATAGAAGAATGGGGGTTCATTTGTACATTTAATTAGAAAACTAGGGGCAGCCAAATCTTTGTTTTAATCATTAGTGGTTTCGACATGGTCTGCAACTTTGCAATCAATACTAGATCTACAAGGAGTTCCTTTTCCTTCTCAATGAGTGATCAGCTCCCATCCAACTCGTTAGTTCCCAAACAAATTTCACTTTGTTAGTACTCTTACGTAAAACTCTGATCTGACTTAATCACCAGAGCTGGGTAGGCATCAATTTAATGAGAAAATATATTCTATAAATAATTATATATAGTTCAAGTTTGATCCTAATAAGATCCAAGCTTGCTATTGAACCTGACCACTTTGATTTTATAAGCTCAAGACATAGATCGGATGCATGATATTCTAGCTAATTGTCGAGACTGAGGCATCTTGTATTATTGCTAGCATGCAATGTAAAAGGCACATACATGAAATTCCAAAAGAAGACTCAAAGGGCCCATGTACAGTCATGCCTGTGCGCATGATGACATCCATCATATTGTGTAGTCCTCTGTACAAATATTTCCATTACCAAAAAAGAAAAAAATTCAAAACATGTAGAAGATTAAGAATATTCAAATGTCTACTAGTGAATATCAAGAAAGATGCTTCCAACACACCTAAAGAAGATGGAGCTTGTGAAGATATGTTATCCAAAGGACACTTCATAGTAGTGCTGGAGAATACCATAGAGATCTTAGCTACTCGATGTACAACATAGATATACACAACTTTGATTGGTTTTATGACCAAAAGGTTTTTCGATGTTTTCATTTCTGCAATATTTTGAAACCATCACTATATTTTGCAACATTGTTAGCTGGACTTTAAATGGCAGTGACAATTAGGATATTTGCAAACTATATGAGATCATCGACTGGTTTACAGCTAGTCAAAATTGGACACAAAACAAGAGGTGGACCAGAAAATTGGCCTATGAGTAATGCAAATATGATGAACAATAGCATGAAATCGAACATCAACTCTTACATGCAATCAATATTATACTATTGACAGCTAATCAAATTGGATACAAAACAAGAGGTGGAGCAGAAAATTGGCCTATGAGTAATGTAAATATGATGAACAATAACATGAAATCAAAAATCAATTCTTAGATGCAATCAATATATATTATCCACCCAATGCTTTTGAAGCCTTCTGCATTCTATAGGGACTCAAAAGAAGAAAGTTTAGATCAGGAAATGTTTGCTCATGTAGTTCCTTCACTGAGCACAACATTATGAAGAGGAATTTGTATGATTTCACATCCCTATTCCTATCAAACGAGAAAAACCGAAATCGAACAAGAAATCCTATTGTTAATAACCGACATTTTTTATGGTAATTCGACCAATTGCTTTGGGTTCATCCATTGGTTTCTTACGAAGAGAAGAATCACTAAGATAGTACTACCTACTCATTATTCAGAGGTTAATCATAGAACACCAAAAGTTGTGGTATCTTATGGACTTGACATAGGTCACATCCCCCATGACATCATATTGAAAAATCCAAACCTTCCTCTTCGGAGCAGAAATGGGCGTTGCCAGAAACACTAAGAAATGATCCGTAGAGTGGCTCATAGGGACATAGCTATCAGGAAATTTGTAGATCCATATGCAAATGCACAACTGGGACTGGAAGTTAGTTATCTATCAAAAAAGATCCCTAATTAGATCTCATGTCTCAACTAGTACACGGTGATACAGCCACCTTAAGAGACATGGTTTTTTCTTATTCACTTGTTATGATGGCGAAGAGGTTTTGAAGGATTTTAGTGCTTTCAACTTCTCTTAAGCACACTCACTTTGCTTTGGCTTGAAAAGACTACTTTTTAGACTATAGGGCACAAGTTCAAATGCACCAAAGAAGGAAGCAATCCATTCTTGCTCTTCTTTGTCAAATCCCACCCTGCGCCACAAAAGACCCAAGCAATGCAGCCCTCATATCTTCTATTTAGCATTAGTAGTCTACTAGGGTAATGCCCAGAACAGACAAAGAAGTCACAAAAGAACTATGCCACAGTGATTGCTAATAACTCCAACGACATCCTTTAGGCATCAGGCATCACGATGTCCATTGTCACAAACTCGGCTCGAAGGTGACAACCGGCAATTCAATTCCTTTCTATTCCCATGTGGTACCCTTTATCCACAAATCCAGTTACATGTTGAATCAACATCCATTTCATCCACCTTCCATTCCACGGCAATCTTATGACTCAAAAATTACTTAGCCATGACACGTCATAACATGCTTTTAGACCATAATGCGTTCTCGCACTCCTTCCTTGGCAGAATTGAGAACTACTCAACCATACCCTTGTATTCATAAGTGGTTCATGCATGTTGGGGTATGCTTCCAATTATCTTTAGGAAACATGCCACTTCGGCATTTTCCACTTGATGGAGGATTTCAGTTTTTTGGATGTAAGTTGTTTGGACGCCATTTCCTCACACTCTCTGAGTGATTTTGTGAAGATAAATTCAAAAGAAATTTCACAGTGTCTTGTTTCTTACACCGTTAGAGATAATGTGAAAATTGGATTCTTTAGTGGTGGTGGGATCAACCAAGATGTATGTTGTCTAATTCAACCTCATACTCTTTCTTGCAGACCCATTCGACCCAAAGGTTGCAACTAATGAATGTGGTTGTCTCCTTTTTTGAGCACAAATGCAACAAAGATATGAATCAGGTAAATGAAAATTCAAAAGAAAAGTTTCCAATTCCTCCAAAGAATAAGCTTTTTCTACATCCATATGATCTACTAAAGTAGATCTATATTTCTCATATAATGAAAGCATATCTTGGACCATGAAGTCCCAGAAAGGTAGGAACTCCAACCTGTACGATGCTTTATACAAATGGACCTGCACTGTAAGCAAGCTATGCAAAAAACCACTTCTTTTTGGAGGTTCCACAAAAACAACTTGGTTGAAATAGGGTTCCACTAAGAAATCATGGATTTTGAATTTTTGCCATTGTTTTACTAGTTAAGCCACTAGAATGGAATGAGATAAGAATATATGGAGATCTTTCCTCTGCTTATTCATAACAAGCTTTCCCTTTGTAGAAAACTGATTCTAAATGGCAAAATTATCCACTCTTTCAAATCCTCGATCTCTAAAGAAGACCAACTCCTCCTACTCCCTCTTATCCTTCAGGATAGGATCATTTTTTGTTTTGAAATCCACTACAACGTCATATGCAAAGCCCACAAAGCTCTCGCAAAGTCATGAGCAAAGCACTCTTGGCAAGTACTTTGTGGGTTTTTCCGTTGACTGTATGAGTGCTTTGTGAGTTTTGCCCTTCACTTTGCGAGTGCTTTCTGCAATCATGTTTTATATTAGCTTAGCAAAGCCCAAAACTCACAACTTTGAATGCACGAAAGCCCTCACAAAGCAAAGTGACAGGGCTTTTTCCCTTAAACAATTTTGACGTTGTGAGTGCTTTGATCACACATTGAAGATATGATTTACTAATTGAACAAAAAAGGAGGGATTAATTGGCTGATTGATAGGGAAGGTGGGCATCGCTGACTTACCCACTACCACTAGCTTGCTTAGTAGCTTGAGAGCAGGAGTTCCCTCCACCTAGGAAAGCAAAAAATGGATGATCATGAGCCTTTAGGCTACTAATCGTCAATGTCACCGAAGGGAGACTCTGATCGGCATAACATGATATAGCGAGCCCTGCCCATTTCTTACCGTCCATCCCAAAGTCATCTCAACATGTTTTTTTTGCATAAAAGAAATTTGTTGGATCCTCGTAGTAGAGGTGGTTTTCCACCATTTGCAGCAACAAGCCTCATTAGTCATCAGAACTATAGGAACATAAATCCCTATATCATGGTTGGAATAATACGTCAGTAAGAAGTTTTGTATGCATTTACGAATGGCCTCTCGAAGCTCATCTTGATCTTTATCCTTTTTCCTTGATTTGTTTGGGGGCTGCTTCTCCACATAAAGCTTATGAGGTGCGAATTCTTTGCCCCTCCATGAGTACAGACCTAATATAAACATAAACTAGAACTAATGGAACCAAAAGCAGGACCAAACTAATAGTCAGCAGCATGGACAAAGATGGATTTGTGAATGAAAAAAAAAACACGCTTTCAATATGAATAGAAAGAAATGGGGGAATGGCAAATTGCTTCAGTGGGCTGTTCGGCACAATCATAATCAACACTTTTTGCATCCTTGTATTTTCTCCAAATGAAAAAGGAAAGAGCCGGTTGGCTTGGTCCTACCAAGAAAGGCATGGGAGTTCCGTGATTCGACTCTGAAGTAATAAGAGAGTAAGTAGGTGAAAAAGGAGCATACCTCATCTCTCTCCTTTCAATGGCCAAATGTTTCCGTTAATTTCTTTAATGAAAATATCATAGATCTTTTCACGCATATTGGACACTAATCATTTGGTATAGGATGTTGAATTAGGTTGAGTCGAGTCAAATCTACTTCGCCTTTTTCCCATTGCAGAAAAGAGATCCCTTGCTCTTGCTTTCCTGAATGATAAATACAAAGTCTGGAAGGTTGAAGGTACTATGGATCCTCTGACTCATAGGGTTACCTTTTCAGGTCTTGCTAGTGTTGCTTGTAGGTCGTGACGTGGCTCGAGATGGTCATCTCTCCTTGTCCCCTTACCGATGAAGAATCTAGTCCTAGGTTGATGCTCTACTGCATCTGGCCCATTTACTAGGCACCTTTGCAAGGTAGAGAGTGTGACAACGTACATGCTTATCTGGCCTTTCTCATCAGTTGCAAGGTTTGGTGGCCCAAAATTAACTTGGTTGGCTTCAACAAAAGGCCCTACCTACAGAAGCCAAGTTCGCGAGGCTTCTCTCTCGCCATAGGGAATCTCTCTCTTGCCTCACTCTTGTGACATGCTCTGTTTCTTTTCCCCATTCCCAAGTTAAGGTGAGTTCTATGCATTAGTTTGTGGATCGTAGTTTCACACACTAATCCCTACATGTGCCCCATAGTAGGCTGGATGACCTACCTAAACTAATCATCTTAAGGAAAGGCTTGGCTTCAAAACAGTACATGGATCTTCCACCTCATACGACTCCTCCTAGGATGGTGGTAGGCCCCACTAAAAAATCTTTCATACGTGCACGCTAGCTCACCACTACTAATGACGCTTTCGAGTAAGGAGCAGGCTAGAATTGGCTTGTGTTATTAAGGTTGTTGTACACGACCTCTCCTTTTTTAATGATAAGTACTTTACAAAAACTACTATGATCAAAGCAGTCCCCAGTGAAATAAAAAAATTGGCATCAATCAGGCCCCTTCCGTTTGAGTGGCCCTAGCCGTTGCTCATCTAATAACTCCTCTAACTTAAGAGTATGTCATCCATTCCATTCCAAAATACCATACTCGCTTTCCACCATAAAAGCATCAGGTCAAATAGATCGCATAATTGGTGGCATCAGCGCAACCCCTAGCATTGGATGAGTGCAGAGCTAGAGCAAGGAAAAACACTCACAAAGCGAAAAAAAATACTTTACACAAAATACAAACTCACAACTTCAAATAACTTACAGTCACGTCACATCACATCAAAGCAAACCCCTCTTGTTAGTTGCATAAAGCATGCAACTTTGAATGACATTAATGCAAGTGCAAAGCACACTCACTTCACTTTGGCTCTAAAAATGTGTTAATATTTATTTTTAAATTGAACAAAACACTTGCAACTTTGAATGCATTGACAAAGCACTATGCTTTGCGGGTGCTTTGTGGGCACTATAAGACAAAATGACATGATAACTAAAGGGAAGCCAAAGTGAAGCCAGTTTGCTTATCTTATCAAAATGATGAACTAATTCCATTCAAAGTTGCTATTTCTCTTAAGAGTTAAAGCACTCGCAACTTTAAATGGCATTAGTGCTTTTGACTTCTCTCAATCACACTCGCTTTGCTTTGGCTTGAAAAGCTTTTGATAAGCAAAGCACCTGCAAAGCATAGGGCTTTGGACAAAGCACTCGCAAAGCAACAAAGAAAATTGTACAAAACACTTGCAACTTTGAACTAAATGACATTAGCTTATCGAAAGCAAAAGCTTAGACTTTGCTTTGGCTCTGCCTATAGTACATGAGAAACTTTGAATCACCATATTACTAGTGACATGATGTGACGTGATGTTTTGAAGCTGACAACCTGCTTCTCATTTCAAGGTTCTCACTCTATCATTTGCTCTTGACAATCAAGTCTATTATGCTGGACGACAAGTTTGCTTCTCGAAAAGGGAAATATGAGGAATTATCTGCCCCCATTCTATGATGAATGAAAGATCATTTGGTTTCATATTCTGCAAATAACTTGATCTATATCATTCTGATCTCCATTATGTCGTACTATATATCAATTTAAACACTTTTTTCCATAATCCATTTTACTCCTAGTTAATGTGATGCTAAGCTGCTTCACACAGATGCGCTTCACTTGGCCACATATGGAACATGTTTTGAGCTAATTGCATCCTTAAGCGGAAGGTCACTCATTCATCGCCCCATCAGAGTCAAGAGCTATCTATCCAAGAAAATACTAAATATGATATTCCATTTTGGCCATCACTAGCCCTTCGCCTGGTTGTGCAAGGAGCATGCTCGAGGGGCCTACAATGCTCATCACACACTCGCATCACCATCTTTTCTTCACTAATGTTTGAC
The DNA here is from genome assembly GCF_008831285.2 of Nymphaea colorata. Lineage (NCBI taxonomy): Eukaryota > Viridiplantae > Streptophyta > Magnoliopsida > Nymphaeales > Nymphaeaceae > Nymphaea > Nymphaea colorata. Next base: position 4,510,751 of record NC_045147.1, on the reverse strand, counting down.
CCAGCTCCTACGCCTACCACGCGCTCGCACGATCACATGGCTAACACAAGCCTCATATGAACCTGAGGAGGGCAAGGTGAAGAATGAAAGGTTCTAGGTCCAATATGATATGTTCTAGCTAATAAGGTCTCAAAAAATTCCATGAGTATGGTCAGATGTTTAAACCTTACGATCTCATAGGGTTCTGATATGCTCCTTGACTTGTTGGTTTTGCCTTCCTGGTGTATATTCAGTCAAGTCCTTTTACCCTTCCCATAGATCAATTAGTGTTGAGGTCGATATTGCAAGACATATACACAACTAAATAGATAGAGACTTGAACACTATGCCTAAGCAAGCCAAGTAGAAAGGTGACACATTTTCTAAAGGGTGAGAGTGAGCAGTGTGAACAATAGAAGAGAGTGTACCAAGAGAAGCGTGTAGAAAGGTTAGTGAACTTCTATATACTATCACAAGCGAAATAATGAGCCAGGAGAGAGTGAAATATACATAACGAACTGCTAAAGAGCAGGATTGGTTTTCCTTTGGAAAGAAAAGGTCAAGTCTGCATGTAATCTTGCTCTAGCAGATCCTTGTAGTTCCATCTATGTTGGAGGTATTTCATTCATATTCTTCTTGTGTCTATCTGATGCAAAAAAATGCAAGTAATAAATAAAAATCATTGTATTCTGATACCAAAGATGGATAGGAAACATATTTTAAATGAACTTAGGAAATAAAGAGAAAATTCTAATGATAAAAAAATATGCACACGATCTAATCAAATAGCTATATTGTTTGAGGGTCGAGGGCATTTCCTTCGTCAATAGAAGTCTGAACAAGTTTAGGGTGGAACGCATAGAGGAACCCAAAATAACCAATATACGTTTAAGAATCCCCACCTATGCCTAGTGGATGATATGTAGGCGGCGAGGGAATAGATCGATTCACAACCTGAAGACTCACTAGTGAAACTACCAGAATAATGCTCACTTTTTCTGGCCAAGCTTCCAACGAAGCTATTTCAGTCAATTATCTTGGCCTAAGATATCTGATGTCAGAGGTAGTCATTGTTACCAGATGCAATTGAGTTTGGTTTAATCAAGGTATTTGTGCAAACCGGTTCCTCATCTGCTCTGCTAGTTGGTTGGGGGTAGGGACAAGAAGACGACTATCGAACATCGGGAGATTCTCATATCCTTCTGATTCAAAGAATTTCAAGGCTTGGTGGCAAACCCAAGCCATGATCATAGTAGGAAGACCATGAGTGGTGAAGGCCCAAGTCTTCATACAAACCCCCTGTGTCACTCCGTTGGTTCATTTGCTGCTTTGGAATGCCAAGGGCATTGTTTTTGATAAAGGTCTATTATGAAAAAAAAAGACAATGGCCAGGCTGATGAACAAGATTTGATCCACTTTTATGAGCATAAAACTCACTCTTTTTTTCTATAGTGAAATAGGACTCATCCACTCTTTGGAAGAGCATTTTGGTTGTTTCATGAATCCAACTATGGATAGCGAAGAATGAGTTTATCATAAAGCAAGCAACAAAGAAAGCCATTTTTTCATAGCCTTGAGCCATTTTTTCATAGCCTTGGTTTCTACGTTCAAAACAAAACATTTCCATAAATAAAAGCAAGGCTTGATGTTAGTTTCGACCACCAAACTGCCCTAATACTGTCTTCTAAATATTCAAAATGAAACCAATGAAAGAAGGAAGCCAAGGAGGTCAAAAAGAAAGTCAACCATCTTTTTTTCTTGGCAGCCAGGTTCCTAGATGCTTTTATATCTATCAAACCGAAGATGTTCAAGTCAAAGAAGTTGTACATGGAGATTACTGACATCAACATTAATGGCCCTCTTACCTGCACCGAGCAGGGCATATGGAATGACAATTGACTTCTCTAGATTTAATGAAACCCTCATTTTCAGAATCTCCATCCATGAGTATACCTCTTGCATCCATGAGACTTTGAAGATCATTTTACCAGCCAAGGTGAAAGTACCTTTCCTATCCCTAATGGTGAATCCCTACCAATACTCCACTTGTTTACAAATGGCATAGATACATAACTTTAACCATCCAAAAAAGGGAGGAGCCCAGGTTTAAAAATCAAGCCATTTAAGATAGGCCAGATCCTACTAGAAAAGTGATATTTAAGCAAGAAAATCTATTCTTGAACAACCCAAAAGATAGTCTCTACCTGAAGCACCTTATTTTTCTAATATGAAAAGATAGTTGTGTCCCAATCTTTCAAATGGAGACTTGGGCAGCAAGGTTCCAACCTTGAGATATCCAAGTGGAGTTAGAATGCATATGAATTCCATTATGAACTTAACGAGGAAAAGGGATGCCAACCTTCTACTTTTATATGAATGGTGATCCCATATTTCTAGAGCAAACATACACTACATGAGGGAAAGAGCTTCATAAGATAAGGACACCGACTTACCACCTAGTGTGTAGTCAAGCTTTCTTAGCCTATGTTGGGTTAGTAGCTTGTTGTCGATTACTAGCACTTTTTAATAGGGGAGCATTGGGAGAGTGCCCTGAAACCAAATATGAAGAAGGTCACATGCTTCCCCTCGCCCTATAAGAATTTGAACCCTCTTTTGTTCAGTAGTTTCTACCCTTATCATACACCCAAAAAGTGGTCAATCATGTCAATTATTTAGATGAATGTAGCATCTTTCAAAAAAGAGAATAGCTAGATTTATCTTCATTAAGAAGAAAAAGCGAGTCAGAATCCCTTGACATTGCTTCAGATATTTTGAGACTTAGTGTAATATGCAGATTAGGGTATCTAGATTTAGTGAGGAAGTTTTGAAGGCTTTACTGCCTTTCCAAGGATAAAAAAAAAACCTCATTTCTCACACCCTCACTTACCATCGGGAACCCATCTCAAGAACTCGCATACTCTTGATTAAGCACTTCCAATCCTAAGAGCCAAGGTGTAGATGCTTAACAAACCATGGGAAAGATTGAAGGAGGTATTTACTATGCAACACCTGAGCCTACAAACTTGAGGAGTTAATCATAATCCCTGCTCTCTTAGTCATCAGTGGAAGATTCCTATCAAGGAGTCATCAAATCCCAAACCTGCCTTTTTCTTTTAGCTTACAGACCTAAATAAAAGTTGTGAAGATATATATTTGATGGGTGTCAATAGTACCTTGCCATAAGAAGGTTCACATGATATGCTCAAGCTTTTCAAGAACCAAGGCAAGGAGAATAAAGGATGGAAACCAATAACATGGGTTATTACGACACATGGATTTTGTCACTTGCATAGCTCTTGAGTGACCATGAAGCGGTTTTATTCATTCTCATTCTTTTAAATATGTATGATCATGTTGTTCATGCTTCTTTTTCTAGGCCTTTTTGTTGTCATTTTCTTTTTCATTCATACCTACTAAAGATGCTAAAACTCAAACACCTGTGACTTATAATCACTTCTCTTAATTAGATACAAAATGAAATCTACCTTTGAATATTTTGAAGCAACCATGACAATCATTATTGTTCAATTGCTGGATATGAATCTACAGCTGTTTTAGGCACTTGCAAATTGAATCTTTTTAGTTGATGTGGTGTCGTGATTTTTGGTGTCCTCATACATATTATCTGCAGAAACCTTAGGAGCTTATGTGCAAGTGTGCTTCCTATTTGTCCTCCTTTGTCCCCTCCCTCTTTCCCTATTTGTCCTCCTTTGTCCCGTCCCTCTTTCCCTTCTTCCTCTTCGTCTCTCCAGGATAGGGCTGGCAGTTGACGTACATGAAGAGAAGGAAGGGCTCCTTGTATGTCAGTCGAGCTACAAGTAGAAGCAATCAAGCTTTGGTCATTCCATTTACTCCTTGCTGCCAGTCCATGCTTATTGTCATGCTGGCAAGCAGATTTTTCAGGTGGTTTTACCTACTATTGGATTTGAACGAATGATTCTCGCTGTATGAAAGCCATACTTTAATCATTGAGCCAAGTAGATTGAATAAAGTAAAAGAAAATAGACCAACATTGCAATGAAAGAAAGCCACCAAAGTGCAAATAGAGTTCTCAATTACTGAACGCCATGCGCAACGTGAAATTGCTTAAAGGAAAATTGAAGAATGACATAAGGGAACTAGCAACTTTCAATGTTGTCAAGGCTTTGCACAAAACACTCACAACTTTAAATGTACTGATAAATCCCTATGGTTTGCGAGTGCTTTATGGCACTATAAGACAAAATGACATGATGAGTAAGGCTAAAGTGAAATGATTTTGCTTATCTTATCAAAATAATGAGCTAATTCTATTCAAAGTTGTGAGTTTCTTTAAGAGCCAAAGCACTCACAACTTTTAATGGCATTAGTGCTTTTGATTTCTCTTAATCTCAGTTGCCTCCTTTGGCTTGAAAAGCTTTTGATAAGCAAAACATGTACTCACAAAGCCAAAAAAAGAGTGCACAAAGCATGCATTGGCAAAGCAAATTCATGTGTAAAGCCTTATGCTTTGTGGGCTTTGCATGCTTTTTCATGGCAATAGACAAAATCCCTTGAAATTCTTACCTTTCAAGGGAGCAATGTCATGTTAAATCATTTTCCTCTTATAGTGAAAGTGCTCACAAAGCATAGGGCTTTGCACAAAGGACGTGCAATGTGTAACAAAGAAAATTGCACAAAACACTTGCAACTTTGAATTGAATACATTAGCTCATCAAAAGCAAAAGATCAGACTTTGGTTTGGCCCTGCCTATAGGACATCAGCAATTTTGAATCACCATATTGCTCGTGATGTGACATAACTTTCGCTCACGAGTTGGCTAGACTGTGAGTGTAGAGTATAGACTCTGCCTACAAGAGCAAAGCAAAGCGAGATTGGATAATTGGATGTGGGCAAACTCCTATTACGTCTACATGAAAGCCTACAACTACTAACTATTAACCATATAAGGGCAACACTTTTCGCAATGGGATGGAAAGCATACAAATAACTTAGTCAATTGAAACCCTTCTTTTTGCCTCTCATTTTGTATGTTCTTTTATGACGTTTTCTTAGTTGATAACTATGATTCTGAATTTACATGGGAAGGCATACAATGAGGATCTTCCAGAGTGAACTATGTAAGCTTCTTTCTACGAGTGCTCCTTCTGCGAAGTGAGCCTACAACTCTTACTACGACACCTATAACATGCTGTGAAAGTTGTAATTGTGAGCAGAATACAACATTCATCCGTAAGGTAGATGTGTTATGTAGAAAGCTACACAAATCAAAGTACAACACCAGTCAGCTAAGCAAACACTTGAAGTCTTGTTTCTCATCGGCTAGCATAGATGAATAGATGAAGCGAGACGTCATTTGATGGAGCAATGAGCAAGCCTTTCTTCGAAAATGTACTTGGCACTCACTGTCTTTATTTTTGCATTTGCTTACCTTTTCCTATGTATGAGAAAGTTAGATGGAACATTGACTAGCAGGGTGCTTATATTTGCTTACTTGTATTTCTCCTCCCATGCTTCTTGCTTAGATTGGACTTGTTTCTATTCATTGCACTATAAAAAATCATCTATTTTTTCATGCTTTATCACCCTGTGTCCTTCTTCTTAGTTAACTAAGTTAAGTGAGTCCTTATTCTCAATGAGGCGGGCACATGTTCCTATGTTTATTTACTCTACCTACTCGTCTTTCTTTCTTTTTAGGCTGCTGCTTGAATTGCATGAATCTCCCTGCTAGGCTTGCATAGCAGTAGGAAAACTCATGTAGAAGAATTTTCATCACTTGTAGTTATAGCTTGCTCTGCACAAACTACACGTGTAGGCTACACTCGTAGTTCTGAAAGGGTAGGCATCACTTGCAAGAAGGCTACGCTCGCTATAGGCTAGGTACACTCTCTGCTAGGCTTTGTGCTTGGTAAAAAAAAAAACAATGAGCCCTTGAATCAAATCACCCTAACTAGGATTTGAATGTATGACCAGTTAGTTAACAACTGACCACTCTACCACTGAGCTACGAGGAAGAACTCCTCTATCTCATATACGTATTAATGAGTTGAGTCTCTTATATACATATTAACCTTTTGTTTAGGAGCCAAAAGAAATGAAAGAATAATAACAAGAGAGAGTAGAGTGGGGAGAGTCTCAGTTTATAGACATCTCAACTTGACTTCTACAATGCCTCAAAGAAGAAGAATGGCAAAGAAGAGGTGGAGAAAGACATTAGATTTACTGACTCGAGTCTACCAACCCAACTCTGAGAAAGGGTCATAGTTTTATTCTCATTTTGACAATAGTCATCAATACTAGCTGAAAGAGGAAGGAAAGCCACCCACTGCACCAAACCATCAAAGATAGAAATTCTCTTAGGATCGATGATTTGAGTTTGGTGAGTTTAGCATTCTACTAGCAACTATAAAGAAAGTAGCCTTAGACATACAATTACTAGGCAACTTCTTCTTTCTTTGTCTTTTGCTCACTCCCATATGAACGTGCAAGCAATTTAGAACAATCATTACCCTTGTTGACTATTTCACCCCCTTCCTTCCACTTTTTTTCTTTTGAAAGAGTTCTTCCTACTCCAATGATGAAATGAAGACTGACTTGATTAGGAGGAAGTTGCACAGGATCCAGAGCTATTAGCTAGAAGTCTCTTTCCTTCCATGCCTACAGCTAGTTGGGCATATGTATATAATGGACTCGAGCCACTCCCACCCCTTCAATAGCCATTATCGATTGATAGAAAACCTACCTCTTTCCTGTCTAGTAGTCGTCGGCTTTGCCGACCATAGGTGAAGAACGAAATGCCTATTGCTTTGTCTATCACATCAGCAAACCCAATTCATTCCACATGGTCCAGTCTGAATGGACTTCATGAAAGTAGGAAGGACCAACTATAGATCATGCAATATGTGGCTTTACTTTGTCACATTTATTTCTTAACATTTCCAATTCAACATTCAACCAAAAAGGTGGCTGACCCAATCACACAAGGGAATTTCTATGGTCTTGCCCCAACTAGTGGTAGCAGAAGAAGTAGAAGCATGAAAAGGATGTGGATATGGATTCTACACTTTCAAGTCGAGATCAATATATTCATCTATCAAATTTTTTTCTTCTGGCCAATGAAGAAGGAGATAGGATAGAGATGTGCCCAGCATGAATAGATCCTTCAAAAAAGAAGTTCTACCCATTTTTGAGAGTCCAAGGGCCTAAAAGAAACCTTTATTTGTCAATTGATTGTTACCAATAGCAATATGGATAAAGCCTTAGGGAATGATCGGTGTGCCATTTCGAAAGCTTGGAACAAGATCGTTTCACTCACAATGCTAGAGTTTTCATCGAGCTGGCCAACAAACTTTGACTGTCTTATCCCTGGTGCAAGGCAGGGCACCTTTTGTGTGTGCTTAAGAAGTCATATGTATGTTGGTGTGTAGCAAAAATTTGTAGCATCATTGAGGCAGAAGTAGGTAGGGGCCTTGTATTAATAATTGAAAAAAGAGCCAGGACAATGTCAATTGATGAGCAAAGCTCACTAACCACTCACACAATGAATCAACAAAGCACTAGCAAATCGAAGCATGTCATGTCATGTCATGTCACGAGCAATATGGTGATTCAAAGTTGCTCATGTACTATAGGAGGAGACAAAGCGAAGTCTGATCTTTTGCTTTTGATGAGCTAATGCCATTCAATTCAAAGTTGTGAGTGCTTTGTGAAATTTGCTTTGTCACCTTATTAGTACTTTGTGTAAAGCTCTATGCTTTGCAAGAGCTTTGACTATAAGAGCAAAATGATAGGCATTCAAGTAGTTTTGAGTTGAGATGGTCTTTTCAAGATAAAAAATGGAATCGTCAAGATGGTAAGGAACTGCACTAGAATAGAAAAGAGACTCTATCACTAGTCTGTAGCCATTGAAGGAATTCTCTTTGATACATCAACTTCACCTATAACTGCTGACTTCACAGCTCTACTTGCTTGTTATAGTTAGACACCAACAAAAAGGGATATTATTGGTCAAATTCTCTCTCCTTTAGCTCCTATATCAGAAAATGTGTTGGCTCTATCTTTTGTTCCACTTGGCCTCTTTCACTTACAGAATAAATTGGCCACCTCTTTTCTTCGGCCACTTGTCTACTCTTCCTTACTATTTGCTTGCCCACCCTTGCTTGCTATCTACTTGCCCTAGAGCATGGAACTAGATCTTCAAAGTTACTTTCATGCATTTATCGATGCGCCACTAACTATAACAATTGTAAGAACTTCTCTAAAGCCATAGATGCTTGAAAAAAAACCTCAAGCCTTGGAGAGGGGACAGGCTTGGCTTAGCGATAAACCGAGATGGTTTTGATGAGAAAAAAGGTGGGAGGAAGTGGGTAAGGAATAGTCATGATGGATGGATTTCAAGCCAATTATAGCTTTCGAGCTCCAATTAGCAAGGATGGTGCCAACAAGACAAAAGTCACTAACTTTTAGTGGCCCTATCAACTCTCTCTAGTGACTATTGACCTACTAACCAAACAACTAGATATTAATCAAACCCAAATGGTGATTCAAGTGTAGAACATTTCTCCACTAGTGAACCACTCCCCTTCGGCACTCTCCTGAAAAATTCCCTCATCTATGATAACATAAATTTGAATCAAACCAACTATAAGCTCCTTGCTTCGTTTGACTTGTCTACCTTACATGGTTCCCAGAAAAGATTAATTTCTTTCAATAATGTCCATGGACTGAATAAACTGGCATAGAACTAACTAACAAAAATGGAGGACCATAACCAATCTCAATATGAATTGGAGTGGGTTCTCAATGACATGACTTTATAATACTATATCTCTCACCTACAAAGGAAAGACAACAATGTTAACCCACCAAGAAATGCCGAGATCACTCCCTTGAGGTAAAGCACATCATAGTTGTTCCCACTCAAGCCAATGGGAGCTAGAAAGACTACCTCATTTACATTTACACATAGAGTTTATAACAAAATGTTTTCCTCTTTTTAGAGCTAACACGAAGGTTTTGATGCTTTTACTGATGGTCCTTTCTTTGTGTTGTGAAACTAGTGACTGTTTTCTGTTTTGCTTGCTCTTTCCGTTCTAGTTTCACTCATTTTTTCTTTGATGACCCAATCCCGCAAACAAACAAGGAACAAACTCAAGCCAACCCTGGAATGCCGATAATGAAAGCCAATATAGATTAGAAAGGCTCAACCCTCTTCATTGACCTTTGGATGCCCAAAAAGGTCCCTAAAATCACTCAAGAGGTTGTTTTCTGTTCTCGAGTTTGTCAGGCACCTTTTAGACACTTTAGCTAACATGCCATTTTGTTGAAGGAACTACACCTTCAGTTCCCTCTTGAGGTCATCTCAATAGCTAATAGAGACCCTTTTAAATTACTTCCTCATGGGTTCTCCACCAATGCTTGGTAGAGAGGTACATGGTGGAGGTATTTACAACCTCAAAGGCCTTTTGCATCCTGCATTGTAGCACCATGGCTCGGGGACTCTCACTCATGAAGAGTCTCCTCTACTAGTTGTGCCACTGCCATCTTTAGGGCAGTTGACTCAGCCACAATCTTTTTGATCTGGGCCTTCCTTCCTCAATGGGTACTCTTTGTGCCGCTGCGCAATGGAACTCGTCTGCCAAGTCTTGGATAGCCTTCTCATAGGAATCCATTCTTGTTCCCAAGCCATCACTGATCCAAAGACTCGATTTCCTCCACTTGAGCTTTTAAGTATGTAACTCTTTCTTGAATACCACTGTGAAAAGTGTGTTCTCCAATAATACACGTTCTAATGCCATATATCGCATCTTAGGGACTCTAAATTCAAGCTCTTGTACCTCAGTTGATTATACGATCTCCGTTTTTCCAAGGTGCCTCAAGCCTTCCTTTTTCTCACTATCAAGCAAACCCAAACCCTTTTGAATCCCAAATAAAGACTGCTCTCTAATGCCACCTACCAAGCACCTCAACAGGTACCTTTGGTCAAATGGTCAAGTGATCACCGCAATTCCAATGTTCAAGAAAAAAACACTAAACACCATCTTCCTTTACTTTGCAAGCATGTAGTAGGCTTGAGGCGCCTATCCACCTGTATGTGTAGGAAGTTGACGTCAAAGGACGTCCACAGAACACACTATAGAAAGAGCTTCCCTTATGGCTTGTTTTATGCTGTAGAACAGGCAGAGTTTCATTTCATAGGTATTCCCACATTCTTGATTAACTTGGTTGCATTTGACTTTTTTTCATCTTTTCATGGTGGATGGCTATGAGTAGCTTGGTATTAAATGTGATTTCCTAGGTTATTCACTCTTTCCAATGTTAATGTTTAGAATAAAAATTCACATCATTCACCAAGAATGAAAAAACTACTATTGAATCACAAGTAGCATGAATATAACCAAAGACATGAGACAAGGGTCAAAAGAAAACTCAAAAGGAGGATTGGTGAATGTCACCCAACAAAGTGTTGGACTTTAGATCTAGATCCACCATGATCGCTGAATTCAAAATTTATATGGTAACCAAAAAGGAGTTACATAATTGTCCGCTTATGTCACCCACGATTTTGGGTGGTCGCAAAAAGAGATAATGAATAAGAGTAAACCATATGAGAAAGGATGGACGGTATATCTTTGATGCGGTAAGAGGTTGTGGGCATAAAGGGTTTTCTAAAAAACTGTGAAAATCTAGTCCTTGTCGAGCCCAAGAGTCAGCGACGAGATGATCTTCACAGCGTGAAATAACAAACTAAGCTATGCATACATTGCTATTTCTATGTGTTCTTTCTAGAAAACCATGAAAATCTAGTCCTCATTGAGCCAAAGAGCCAACGACAAGTTGATCTTCACGGACTGAAATAACAAACTAAGCTATGCATACATTTCTATTTCTTGCAAGTCATGCTGCCAATGGGTAATTCAAGTTTATTGAAAACATGCCTCACAGTTCTAAAATCAAGATGTCCCATCTGATTATGCCAATTGCCATTGAGGCCCGTTCTCCTATAAGTGATGTTTTCTGATGAGCTGCATCATACTGCTTAACTTGTTGTAGCTTTAGCTGATATAAACCTCTTTATTTGCTCCTTTCAGAAGTTTCTCCTCTATTGTCCAATTCTTAACATAGCAATGATTTGAGTCAAATTTAGAACAACATTATTGTCACAAGCAAATTTATGCACAGATAGTAGATTTTTGGAAATAGTTGGAACATGCAACACATTATTTATGAAAAATTTGGAGTCTGAGCTATAGAGAGAAACATTACCAACATTCTTGATCTGAAGACCAGCACCATTTTCAACTCTTAACTGATCTTGCCCACAATATTCCGAGTGCATAGACAAATTGTTTATGTCTGCAGTCACATGATGGGTAGTGCCGGTGTCTGGGTACCAAAATCCTTCATCGGTTTGAGGTGTAGTTTCCATATGATAAGCCTCTGGAGAAGATGATTCCTTTTGAAATTTGTAGATTTTATAGTTCAATGCACCATGTCTTGTTTTTCTGCAAGCTTGACATATAGTTCGACATTAAGAAGCAGAGTGTCCACAATTACTACAAGCATGACAAGAGAGCATCTTATCTTGAGGACGGCTTCCTGAACACCCTCTTTGCTGCTTAGTTTTTCCTCGGTAGTTGTGATTCTTAAAATTTTGTCGATGCACCATATTGGCTGATGGATCTTCAAAGCTTTCAGGTTTTGAAATTTTAGATTTCTAGATGAGAAGTAAAGAATATAACTCTTCCAAATTTATGGGATCAACTCGAGTGTGCAAAGAAATTTTTAGAGCGTCATGTTCCTTTGTGGGGAGACCAGAAAGAATATTCATAACAAGGTCTTCTTTGTCGATAGGCTTGGAGGCCATAGCTAACTAATGAGCTATGCCTTTGGCCTTATGAAAATATATTCTTATAGAACTAGTTCCCTTTTTCAGATTTGTAATGCAAATTTAAATTGTTGCACTTTTGCTCTAGACTAAGTAGCATAAATATGCTTTATGGTGGTTCAACCTTTGTAAGATGAGTCAAGACCTACAACTTGACTATGTACTACTTCACTTAATGATGAGATGATCCAACTCAGTAAGAGTTTATCACTTTGACGCCATTCCAAAAATGCTGGATTCAGAATAGTTCCTTGGCCATCTTCAGCAGGCAAGAACTCATTTGGACACTTGAACAATCCATCAATGTATGCCATCATATTATAACTCTTAAGCATAGGTGTAAACCGAGACTCCCAAAGTAAATAATTGTTGGAAGACAGTTTTATAGATAAAAAATGCTAAAGACTGGTGGGAGCAAGTATGATGGAGGAAGTCAGACCTAAAAATGGTAGATTCATGGTATCTGATCCAGATCTTGGTGAAGCTGCAACTATGTTGTAGGTGTTCCCTTTTGGTGTTGATGATTGAGACGCCATTGATATATGCTGGTGCTCTGATGCCATGCAAAACATCACACCAAAAAATTAGAGAAGGCAAGATGTAACATGGTACAACCTTTTTAGGTTTACGTCCACGAAGAAATAATTCTCTTGCTTATTATTTTCTCAAGTCAAGAGAAGTGTTTTATATGCTTAGTTTACACATTTATCAGCTCCCCAATTATTGGGATTTACTTGATTTACACAACCAAGAGTTTTCTCATTTTGTGGAATAGTTACTAAACTGAGATTGTCTTTATCAACGTCAATCTTTCCTTCAATATCTCCTATGTTATCTTCAGCGACAATATTGGATTTGATTTTGTTGTTGCCGAGTTTGTTGTCGACAATCTTTCCTTCAATATCACTTGTGTTATCTTCAGCAACAATATTGGATTTGATTTTGCTGTTGCCAAGTTTGTTGTTGTGTGCCTTATTATGTCATAATGTTATGCTCAATTCATGATAATATAATGTGTCAATATGAACATTATGAGGCAGCACGTCGTATGTGGATAGCTTCAAAGACAAGTTTGGAGGCACTTCAGTTACTAAGCTTAGAAAGGTTGCAATCAAATTTAATTCATATAGAAAATAGTATCAACACACAATGAATCAACAAGCGATAAGACCACTACCAAATGATTGGGAACACATGAAAATTAATATAACTCATAATGAGAGCATAAAGACTTTTGATGAGATTTCTCATCACCTGGAGCTGGAATATGTGTGCCTTGAGGCTGCTAAGTCCAACAATCAGGCCTGCATATCTGAGAATTTTAGGAATGTTCATTGTCATAACTAGAAGGGAGGATTTGATCCAAAGAGGTTCAGGGGCAACCACATTAAAACATAGAGCAAAAAGAAGTATGACGAAAAACTACGACGTCGCAGAAAGCACACTGGAAAAAGGACAAGGAAAAAATAAAATGTTCTAATTGTGGTCCGCTTGGTCACTTCGCAAGAGAATGCAGCAAACCTAAGAAGGTGCATGAACCAGATAAGGTTTGCATCTCGATGACCTAGTCTGCTTATTCAGTTGTTTCTAGTTGTGCTCTAACTGTTGAATCTCATTCTTTATGGATTGTAGACTTGAGAGCAATAGACCACGTAACACGTGATTGTATCACGTTTGTCGAATATTAGAAAATCTCAACTAAAAGATTGTGGTTGTTCCTGGGAAACAACAGTCGTGCAGAGGTTTGTGGTATAGGAACCTGTCAACTATCTCTATATAGTAGACAAAGTCTTCTGCTGCATGATATACTATGTGTTCTTGATATTCGACGAAACCTTGTTTAGTTTCCACTTTACTAACTTTTGGTTATAGATTTATTTTTTAAGACAATTCTGTTATTGAAAAACTATGTGATCTACTATGGTGTTCTATCTAACGGTTTCTTTGTGTTGGATATTCGTTTTAATTCTTGCTATGTGAATGGTGAATATTGTAATACATATATAAATGTGAATGAATGTGTTAACTTGGCAGGCTCACCCGAGGCATACTGGACAAAAAAGGATAGATAGACTCGCATGTGAGGGATTATTGGGGTCCCTCATGAAATTTGACATGCCAATCTATGAACATTGCTTAGCAGAAAAGTCAACACGAAAACTATTTGGGAAGGCAACTATGGCTGATACTGCATTGCAATTATTTCTTTTAGACATATGTGGTCCTATGAGTGTAGCTAGTCGACACGAATGTGTTATATTTTATTACGTTTATTGATGACTACTCTAGGTATTGGAATGTAAATCTTATTAACCATAAAATCTGAAGCGCTAGATTGTTTCAGACGCTTTATGAATTTGGAAGAAATCCAACTTGATCAAAGAATCAAAGTTCTTAGAACAGACTGAGGTAGAGAATATTTGTCTTTGTCAGAATAGTTCAAGGAACTGGGTGATGAGAAAAGAATAGATGGACAATTGACCAGTCCTCATATTCTACAACATAATAGAGTTGTAGAAAGAAGAAATAGAACCTTAATGGAAACGGTCAAATCTATGATGGCTTAAACACAATTGCTTATCTCTTTTTGAGGGAATTGTTTATTGACCACGACACACATCCTTAACATGTTCCTACTAAATTTGTTTCATCAACTCATTATAAACTATGGATAGGCAGACTACCTGACCTTAGCCTTCTAAGAACTTGGGATTTCAATGGAATATGTTCACGATCCTTCTCATCTACATGGAAAATGGGGTCCACGAAGAACAAAATTCATCTTTATCAGATACTGTGAGCACTCTAAGGGATATGCATTCCTAGGTAGGGCTGCACACGAGCCAAGTCGAGCCCGAGCTTGCCCAGCTCGAGCTTGACTTGGCTCAAAGGGCTCGAGCTCGAGCTCGACTCGACTATATATAGTCGAGCTCGAGCTCGACTCATTTAACTCGTTTAGTTTAAGAATTAAACCAATAGTCGAGCTCGACTCGTTTAACTTGTTTACTGAATCAAACCAATTGTACTAAAATAGCTTCACAAAAATGGAGTGCCTTGCCAAGCATGTGGCAGACACAAAAATGCAGAAGCCAAGAATTCTGGAACATGTATAAGCATTTCCTACTTATGATACAAGCAATAGTGCATGACTTCATAGAAAATTAAGAATTTCTACAGCTAACAGTTTCATCAAAAAGATATATAAAACCACCTGGCATTAATTATGTTCAACAACCAATAATTTTTGGAATACATTATACATACAAGCAATTCCTGTATCAAGTTCGGGATCACAGCAAGAAGCATCTGAGGGGCACACTGGAAAATTTCAAAAATAATTTCGTGATAAACTTCTCCAAGTTCACTGCCTCTAGCTCCTCTATCAATAAATGATGATTCCAAGAACCTTCGGACAAAAGGCTCAAGCTTTTCTATGCAATTTTGGATGACAGAGACTGCAAGCCTGTAGGAAGCAGGAGACACATTCTGCAAGTATGAACATTTCAAGATCCAGGGTTAGTATCTAAAAACCTGAACTTCTATCTACTATGTGAAAACATCAATAAAATAACCAGTAAAGAACTGGTTTTATCCTAACCAACCAAACAAGCCTTCATAGTGAAGTGCACAGAAGCTAGCTGCAGAAATCTACATGGTTAGGACCAATAACTGTCAATGACTGAAGGCCACTAGGCCACTAACAGAACTTGTACCAACCTGAAGGTTTGGCAATGAAGCTCAAGACTCTATGAAAGAAGTTTCCCAAATTCTTCAAAAGCTCACCGTTCTATTTCGCCTGCAAATCTTTCCATGTAAACAGGGTATCTGACACCTAGCAGATGCAATATTAGTATGTTAGTCTATATGAACAAAGTTATGCAATCATGATTTTAGGAACAACGAAAGTAACAATGAAACTTCTTTTAGTATTGAATACCTCAGGCCGATTAGTTAGCAAGTAATAGCGCCATACTTCAACAGGAATATTTGTACTCGTTGCATCATTTCCAAAAACACCCATACCCTTACTTTTGGGAAATTTCCCTGCAGAAAATTTTGATGAAAATAACAAATAGGTCAACCAGCAGAAAGCAATGGACAGCAGAATGCAACCATAGTTTTACCTGTTAACATAGAGATTATGTCATTTCCCAATTGCAAAAGCTTCACAAGCAAGGACTTGGACTCATTTTCCACATGCAGAAGCTTCAGATGAAGGAGTTGTACTAAAAAATTCATCCACTTTCACCAATGGACGGTAAAAGGCTTTTAATTTTTGAATTAGAACAGCCTCCATATACAAGGCAACGATGCACCAGAAATTTCTGAAAGAAAGGAACAAAAGGTATACATATCCAAAGACGAACATGAATGATGCAAATCAGTATACATGTGAGGTTTGTTAAAAATGAGTTTGATTACAAAATGATTCATTCTGGTTCTCAAACAGCTAGTATTTGTTTTCGTCACACTTGATTAGCTATCCCTTGACTTCTTGAGGATTCAAAACATCTTTTCAAAGTTTAAGAACACAAAGTCAATAATGCAGATGATAATATTTAACATGGCTTGCTTGATAAAGAATCGCCTAGCAACAGACCAGAAAATGACCTAGTGCCTAATATAATAGCGTAACCAAGTATATGATGTTAGCAGATTTGTTCAATATAACAAATGGAAAGTGTATCAATCAAAGAAATTCTGAAAGATTATTCATAAAGAATTTATTTGTAATCCAGGAAAATGGTTAATAAAAAAAATCAAGCACGAGAATCATAAGATAAAGAATATAACCAATAAAAGTTTGATTGAATTATCATTTTCTGAATCCGCATAACTCAATGATATCAAATCGGGGCAAGGAAGAGGGCTAAATCCACAGAGTAAAAAATAAAAAATGTACGTTTCATGGAAACAGAGCTGTACTTGTTCCTGGGCTGCCAAGAAAGGCCAAATGACAACCATTTCACAAAGTCTGGCCCTGGGGTTTGGCTCCAGGTCTGAAGCCCAGACTAGTCATTATAAACAAATACATATACATCAATAGATATTTTAGATAAGCAAAATGAATTCACTTATGACCTGAAAATAAATTGCCGAAAGAGACATGGTATATCATAAACAAATCAAATGACTGCAGAAAACTAGCCCATCAAATTCATTCCAAATGAATGGGACTTCTACATAATTAGCTTGTTCAGAAGTATGTAAAAATATGTGAACAAATGTTTTGAGAACCCTCTCTCCTCTCAAGGAGCCAAAACTTAAAAATGAACCATCCCTTTCTCTAGCCACAATAACAGCAACCTCCTGAATAACATAGAAAAAAGGCTATGTCACATTATTGCCAAATTTAAAATACTGTTCTTAAGAGGTAAAGGAAAGTTAAGAAACGGTATCACTAACTCGAATTCACATACTCACTTCATATAGAAGCTCTTCACACAATCATGAGTCATGAACATTGGACATCAAAACAGAAAATTGCAGGGGGCAACTGAAACATACACTAGAATTACATTAGATCAAGAAAAAGAAGAAAACAAAACAACGAGAAAAAACAAGCATTACTAAGAGGCAACTTGAATCATTCTAATGATATATATTCACTTGATTCATCCTCAACCTAAAAGAAATACATATAGTCAATTAACAAATTATTCACAAAATATTTAATGAATACAATTTCTTCAAAACATACTTACTTTTGTTAAAACTTCATGCATTCAATCACCATCATTCTTTACCCAATAACCCAAACAAACCAAAGCTTCAACTGTTTTTGGCATCAATGAACTACAACTATCATTAACAATTCGACCTCTTGTACTAAATGCTTTTTCTGAAGCAACAGAAGTTATTGGAATTGACAACAGATCACGTGCCATTTGTGAAAGAATTCGATACTTAGATTCCTTATTCTTCCACCATTGCAAAATATTGAAAAAATCTTCATCACCATTATTATCATGCTTAATCAATCTGTCCTCCAAATATGTGTCTATCTCAGATTTGGTGACCTGAAAAGAAACATTCTCAGCTTTACCTATGAACTTAAAAAATAGTTTTCTTCCACCACGTGGTGTCTCGACTCTCTTGACCTTGAATACTAGAGGAATGAGTTGATGCAGTAGAAATATTGACATCCACTTCATTTCTTTGAATGTAACTTTCATAAACATCTTGTAAAGATTGTTTTATCATTTGCATTTGTTCTTCCCTTTCTTCTCTTGACTGGTAAATTCTTGAAAAGACAAATTCTGATAATGTGAGTTTCATGCGTGGATCTAATATGGATGCAATAATCATTAACAAGTTACATGATTTCCAATATTTATCAAATTTCTCCTTCATTTTCACTGCCATTGCCTTCATAAACCCACCTTCATTTTCAACCTTTTCCTGCAATATTTCTTTAACTCTCCAAATTTCAAGAAAATACAAGTTCGCTGTTGCATAAGATGACCCAGAAAATAAAGTGGACACATCATAGAAAAATTGAAGAAAATCACATATCACTGCTATTTTTTCTCAATCCTTAGGTCCAAGCAACCATACTAAGCCTGGGTCTTTCATGCTATATCTTGCAAAAGCATCTTTATATGCAAGAGCTGTTTTGAACATAAAATATGTTGAATTCCATCGAGTTGGTACATCTAACACTAACTTCTTTGTCGTTGAAATTTTCAACTCTCTAGCTGCAGCTGCAAAACCATGGATTCTTGAAGGTGAAACTTTGATATATTTTACTACATCTCTAATGCTAACGATTTCATCTATAATGGCACTCAACCCATCTTGTACCATTAGATTCAAAATATGTGCACAACATCGCACATGAAAAAATTTACCTCCATAATACAAGTTGATGCCACTTTTTTTCATGTTCTCTTTTAATTTTCTAACAAGAACATCATTTGATGAAGCGTTGTCAACTGTAATAGATATATTTTTTTTAATCTCCCACTCTGCAAGATGCTTAGCAATTACATTTGCTAAAACTAACCCAGTATGAGGTGGCTCAACTTCGGTAAAGTTGATGATACGTTGTTGCATATTCCACTCTTTATCAATGAAATGTGCTGTTAATGCCATATATCCAAGTTGTTGGTTTGACGTCCACATATCTGTAGTCAAAGCAATCTTATCAACACCCTTCAAGACAAGAAACAATTTTTTATTTTCATCTTCATATAATTTTATGACATCTCTCTTAACTGTCGTTCTGAAACTGGCACCCAATTAAGAAAACCAAGCCTAAGAAGGAACCTAAACCAACAATTATTCACTATGGAAAAAGCATGTTCTCCGGTTGCCACTAGTTTTGTAATTATCTCTCTTATTGCTTGAGCATCGATGTTGGAACCCATTTCCATAAGCTTCTTCGTGACATTTGAAGTATTCCCATATTTAAAACTTAAAATCGTTTGCTTTTTGTTAGCAAAACATGTCAAACATTTGTATCTTCTCATTGATGATGTAGAACCTCCTGCACTTATCAAAAATAATGTACTGCAGTACTTACATTTTTTTTTTGATACAATTTATAATGACCTCGTCAAAATCATTCCATATTGTAGAAGTCTTTGACCTTGATCTTTTTGCACCACTTATACATACTTCAAGAGCATCTATTGAAACTCCTTCATTTTCAGTGTCTTGCGAATCCATAGGAGTTTCATTAAAATAATGTACTCCGATTGGGACATCATCTGAACTCTGTCTCGAATCACATATTTGTTTTCCCTTATCAATGATATTTCTTCCTAAATTTGTCATTCTTCAAACTAGTGTTTTTCCCTTCTGATCAAGCTATTCTCCTATTTGAACATGAAGTTTAACAGAAACATATTACAATCTAAGGGAATACCAACAAAAGACATCCTTACAATCTAAGGGAATACCAAAAGAAGACATCCTTACATAGACAGAAGACATCCTTACACAGAATACCAAAAAAAACTACTTCATCATTGGGATAAATATCATAAAATGCAAGGGAACCCAACAGTCCAACACAACCATGAGAACAATATTTATCATTCAGAAGCCATGTGAACTAGCAACCAACTAATATTTATCATTTACAAATGGAGTTGGTAACTTTCCCAATTCATAAGTAGTTAATTGCTTGGGAAGGACATAAGTGGAGGTCACTTATTATGCCTCTCTTCTACATTGCATGTAAACAGCCTAAAGTACTTAAAAATTAAGCAGCTCATAGGCTACAAATATGTGTATGTATTTAATACACAATTTGTAATTAGAGCAAGCATTGGGGATGCCTTAAACCATAAGGCATCTATTGCCAACTTCAGTTGCAACACCCACCTATAGGAATCTATATATATATATATATAGATTCCTATAGGTGGGTGTTGCAACTGAAGTTGGCAATAGATGCCTTATGGTTTAAGGCATCCCCAATGCTTGCTCTAATTACAAATTGTGTATTAAATACATACAACAAATAGTATGTATTTAATACACAATTTGTAATTAGAGCAAGCATTGGGGATGCCTTAAACCATAAGGCATCTATTGCCAACTTCAGTTGCAACACCCACCTATAGGAATCCATATATATATATATATATATATATATATATATATATATATATATATATATATATATATATATATATATATATATATATACATGTGAAAGTTAGGAATCGGCTCTTGCTTTTAAGATACGGTAAGGGATCTAAAAACCACAAATTCAAAGTTAGTTGAAAAGGAAAATAAACAACTAACTAAAGAGGAAAGAACAAAACTAGAATTTCTAGTATAACTGAACCACACTTGGTTTTGCTTGCATGCATTGATTGATAAGAACACATTCACATCGATTTATTTAAAAACATAATACAAAATCAGTTGTCCTATCAGAATTTCATATTTATCTCAAGCTTCTTTTACACAAATTAAGAACTAGCTGCATACAGCAATAGTTTAACAAAGCAATAAATGAACAAACAGATAACTTCTAGGATGTACAACATCAAAAACTTTAATTATTCTCTTCCACAATAGTTGGATTCAAATAGGGTTTTAAGATAGATATGGGTCAGACAGAGCAAACAAACATTGAAAGCTTGACACTTTTTCAAGTACTTCCCAAAACATCATGGGTTTGATTATGAAAAAAAAAAATCATCCCAAAAAAGCAAAAATGGGAACCATTAACATCAATTATCATCCTTTACCATGTTGTTGATCAAGGCAGTCCTTAAGTCAGTTGGATGTTGAAAATGAATGTATTAAGGTAAATTAAAGGAAAAAGTTTACATGGAAAATAAATTGCTATAGCAAAAAGGATCCAAAAAATTATGTTGGCAAGTTAAATAAACTATACATGCCTGATTTCCTGGTTTCAAAGTATTTTCTTGAAATTCAGAAACATGGAATTCACAAATACAAAAGAGCTTGTTTCAAGCAAAAGGTTCCAAAGGACATGAGAAAATCAAATTGTTTCTTGGGAATAGAAGTTGACATATAGAATATGAGCTTGTTCTTCCACGACAAAATGCTTCCTTGATCTCTTAAAAAGTAAAGTAAACAGATATCAGTAATTGCAAGTGTTTATTGACTATTGACCCTGCCCATCAAAAACTTGATGCTAATATTAGGTTTTATAATCATCCAACTCAATAACATAAAACTTGTTGGCATGTTGCAATATTGACAGTTTACTTATAGCATGTTCCCAATCAAATTTCCCGATTTATACATCAGCCAAGACTCGCTATATAGGGAGGCTCCAAAAAAAATCTTGTGATACCTTAAAGGGAACATCTGTTGATGCCTTATGATATCAAAAAACAGACAAGGTGAAGGCATAGTCATGGCTATTCCTTTTTCATATGTGGATTGGACAAGAGATCCAGATGAACAAAAGCATTCCAGTTTTATTGAGTTCTGTTATAAATAACTTAGTTTCCTGGTCAAGTTACAAACAAAAGGCAGTGGCTTGATCGATAAATAAGATTCAATACAAAGGGATGGTTGCACTAGTACGATTTATGCAATGACTCATAAGTTGCACTAGTATGATTGTCATTTCCTATTTATACTGTTACATATTATGCCCAATTCATTCTATGTAACTGTTTGGCATTATAAAAAGAAAAAAAAAAAGAAGTCAGGCTTTCCCACATCAGGAAAAAAATGACAGTTCTAAAAAGAATTTCTTCTTCATCATGTTCCTCTGACATACGTAGTCAAATGCAATAGCCAGAACCTAAGCAATGTACCTTCAAAAAGGGCTAGACTGGGATCTAGTGCAGCCTAGGCAGGCCAAAAGAATAACTCGTAGGGAAAAAAGGGGCAGACAATATTGAGTTAAAGTTAGATTGTCAAACATGTGTGAAGCACAATAACAAATATTGCAACACACATAACATATCCAATAGCAACAACGAAATAGCAAAATATGTAACTGTGACATGTCCTAAGTCCTAACATTTAGTAGCCAAAATCGCTAGGCAGGCTTAGGAAGTGGACCCTCAAAAAGGGCTAGTACAGACAACAGAATATAAACAACATAACAGTATATAAAACAGTAAAAGAAGGAAAGAATAGGAGGAAGAAGTAGAGAAAGGAAGAAGAAAAGAAAAAGAAAAAGAAACCAAATTTACATGTATTTGTAACCGAGCCTACAGATGTGTATAAGATCATTGTAAAGATCATTGCTCAAACCTGAAGCTTCTTTTGAACTAGTAGACCGTCCTTTGCAAACAACGATACATTAACATCAGCAAATCAAATTTAATAAAGCCAGTCTGTGCAAGTCAAAAGTAAGAATACACACGTAATATGCACTTGTGTATGTGAGAAAGAGAGAGACAGGTAGGGGCTCGAAGGAAGGTACTTGAAAGACGCTCAACATTGATCAAAGCAGCAGGTCACCAGAATGGCGAAAGGTCTCCGATACAGCTACAAGACACCATAGAAACCAAAATCCCCCATCAAACGCGGGTTTAGACATTATGAGTCATAGAGCAACCAAGAGAGAGAGAGAGAGACGAAAACAGAGAGAGAGAGGGAGAGATGGACGGCAGAGCCACACCTGGAACAACCACAATGGAGAAGCTGGTTGAAGGAGGAGAAGGACATTGCAGTCTCGCATAAGCAGGTTGACGCCAGAGAAATGGGACACTTCCAGAGTAGGATGCGCGGTGCGGCCTTTGAGTTGGATGTCACTGGAGAAGCGGAGATGCGGCGGGAGAGCACACTGACGCAGGGCGACAGCCGGTAGGAGCGCAGAGCACAGGCAGAGAAGAGAAGGAGAAGTCAGAGAGACTGAGAGAGGGAGAGTCGGAGTCGGAGAGAGGGAGAACGAAAAAAAGAAACATAGAATGAAAAAAAGAAACCCTAAACTTTTTTCCTGCCTGAGAAGAAGTGAGACAGCTGAACCGGTTTTTTTAAAACTGGTATGTTAATCGAGCCAAGTTGAGCTTTAACGAATCCACTAGAGTGAACTCGAGCTCGACTCGATTAGTTAAACGAGTTGACTCGTGAACTCGAGCTCGACTCGTTTAACTAATGAAGCAGCTCGAACTAGCTTACGAGTCGAGCTTAAACGAGTCGAGCTCGAGTAGCTCGACTCATTGTGCACCCCTATTCCTAGGAGAAAATAGCGATGAGAGTACTAATGAAAAAGATTCACGAGATGCCACATTCTTGGAGGATGAATTTTCTATAAAGGGTGATATAGAGAAAAATATTAAATTATATGAAATTAGATGATCTGGAACAAGTAAATAATATTGTTCAAGAAAATGAGACACACCATGAGATGTGTTAGTTGCTCCTAGATAGTGGGAGTAAACCTCATATAGAACAGGATGTCAGCACTGTCACAATGCTTCATCAAAGTACATGGAAGAGTATTCTGCAACGCAAATTTGATGTAGAAGGATAAGCTATGATGGTATCTCTTGATGATATTGACATTCCAAAAATTTATGCAGGCTAAAAAAAGTGCAATGGAAAAAAAGATCAAATCTATGAGCACCAATAAAATCTAAGAACTTGTTGATGTTCTTCTAGGATGAAGAGCTATTGGGAACAAATGGGTTATGAATATAAAGAGAAATGCTCAATGGTCCATTGAAAGATTTAAAACTCGCCTAGTTGCAAAAAGATATAGACAGAAAGAGGGCATAGACTAGAATGAAACTTTTTCTTCGATAGTCAATGTGACTTTTATTTGCCTCATGCTAGTTATCATCTCATATATGAATCTAGAATTATATCAGATGGATGTGAAGACATCATACCTTAATGGAGAATCAGATAAAGAAATTTACATGGAACAACTAAGGAGTATATTACCAAAGGCTATGAGCGCAAAGTTTGCAAACTCAAACGATCCATTTATGAGCTGAAGAAATCATCCAAGCAATCATATTTGAAATTTCATGAGGCCATCATTTCAAATGGTTTTGATTTGATTGATGAAGACCATTGTGTTTATATGAAATGACAAAAAGAAAAGTTTGTGATTCTCTCATTGTATATACTATTAGCTAACTTGGAGTTACTGAAACCAATCAAGGATCAATTGTTCATTCATTTTGAGATGAAGGACATGAGTGAAACAACATTTATTTAATGAAACTAAAAGAGATCACTCAAAAAGACTTCTTCCTCTCTCATAGGATTCATACATAAAGAAGGTCCTTATGCGATTTAATATGCAAAGCTGCAAATCAATTAGGTACTCTAATAGAAAAGGGTGACAGTCTATCAATAAAAATGTGTCCATGAACATTAGATGAAAAAAATCAAATGTCATGAGTGCCACATTCCAATGCAGCAAGCAGTCCAACATACCTAACAATATGTACACAACCTGACATTTGTCATGCAGTTGGTATGATCAGCCAATACTAGTCAAATTCTTGATATGCTTATTGAAAAGCAGTTAAGAGAATTATACCATACTTTAAAGACACTAAAATTTTGACTCTATGCTATCAAGGTGGTATATTGATGCAGATGGAGAGGAGACCCCGATGAACAAAAATCCACATCAGGATATGTGTTTTTGCTTAATCATAGTGCATATCTTGGTGTAGGAAAAAAACAAACTTGTGTAACTCCATCACCACAAAAGCAGAATTTGTAGTTGGATCTATGGTAGTGCAAGAAGGTATTTGGCTAATGAGACTATTTAAGCATCATGGGATTGTCATGGATGCAAATGTACCAATAACTATCTATTGTGACAATCAAGCGGTGATCATGTATGTGAAGAATCCAAAGTTTTATAGTAGAACTAAACACATCAATACCAAATGTAAGTACCTACAAGATATTTGTCCAGAAAGAAAAAAGGTTGTTACTAGTATATAAAAGTTGAAATTTTGTGTGACAATTCCTTTCAAGCATGTCACGTATCCATGTTAGGTTGTGTAATTAGGTACCTACGAAACACATTGCTAGTGTATTCAAAAAGCACGTTATGTCAACGGGACTTACTAGTATATAAAAGTTGAACTTTTGTGTGACAATTCCTTTCAAGTATGTTACATGTCTACGTTAGGTTGTTGAATCAGTTAGAGATTGTTTGCTCATATGAACTTATCATCTAAGGCAGTATGCGAAAGACGAGCTAAGATGAGATGAACAAGACCTAGAGACACTTACTGATAAGTAAGACATGTTTTGTATATTGAGATGTCAATGAATCTTAGACACAGTGCATTGGTGGCATCTTGTACATATTTATATTAACACATCACCTTGATTGAATCAAGATGAGGTCTTACACTAAAGATCGTAAGACCGACATGATCTTATAAAATAATGTATCCATGGTACTGAGATATGACGCCTCAGATTATCTTAATTGGATTGAGAGGGATATCTTCTAGAACTTGAGTCGACCTCTAGAAGATGTAGGACTTTCGGTAATTTGTATTGCAAAATTTAATTATCCAATGCATGCACAAATCTCACAATGATGAGACAACTTTACCGTAGTATGTGAGACATACCACATATATTAGCAGTATTCAACAAATTCAACCATATATGGGAAATGAAGGATGATCCATGCTCCTTCATTGTATGGGTTTCATGGATACTGAGTTTGACATTAATATATGTATCCAATTTTTCGCCCTCATGAACTTTCAATAGCATTTTGCACTGAAGAATTAATGATGCCTTGAGTGTGCTGCCTGAAGATTATGAATGATTCGGTCTGATGGGGCATATTGGGAAAGCAACTAGTTTTGATTTAATAAATACATGTAGAAGATGAAGATCATTTATTGTTTCACATATGCTTAGTATTTACTGTCAAATACATGTAGGAGAGGAAGATAATTTATTTTTCACATATGTTTATTATTTAATGCCGACAAAATTGAATTGTCTAAAGGATTGGCTAGATTCAATACTAAATAATATAGGCGTATAAGAGTTCTGAGTCTAACGTGTTCAGCATTATCATATGAAGAGAGATTGAATATGTTGAGACTTGTGAAATTGAAATTTGATCTAGGGCATAGTAGATTAAGCCACTGTGCTACACTAACTGATACACAATTAGTTATTTGCATCCATGCACGCGGGTTGCACAACCCTATCACTAGTATGTTGTTCAAGGGTAAGTGTTTATATACTTTGGGAATAGAATAAACAATCTACCCATCATGTATGAGTGAGAGAATGTTCAATTTTAGATCTAGGTCAGCCGATGATGGTTTAGATCCAAAATCTATACAGTAACCCCAAAGGAGTTACATAACCATCCGCTTATCTCGACCATGATTTTGGGTGGTTATTGAAAGAGATAATGAATAAGGAAGAGTAAACCAAATGAGAGAGGACGGATGGTATATCCTTGATACAGTAAGGGTTGTGGGCAAAGAGTTTTTTTCAGAAAACAGTTGAAAACCAGTTCTCGTTGAGCACAAGAGTCAGCAACAAGTTGATCTGCATGACCTGAAACAACAAATTAAGGTATGCATGCATTGCTATTTCTGTTTGTTCTTTTCTATCACAAAGAGATTTAAGGGTAATTAGGCTTACAACAAATGAATAGGTTAGTTCTCCATGTTGGTTGCAAAAAACAATTTGATCACTAAAGAAGGCATTGATAACCCCAATATTGCCTTTCATAATATTAGAAATGTGGTGGTTCTAACAAATTAAATAGTGCAATGCAACATATATGCATATGATATGAATTTTCACCCAAGGGAGAACTAACCAACAAAACCAATGAGGCAGATTTTTTTTTTTAAAGGCCATAAGCTTTCCAGCAAAAGTTCACTAAGGCAAAATGTAATTTGTATGGGTATAATATAAATTTTCACCCAATGGATAACTAACTAACAAATCACCATGATGTCCAAACAAGCTTAGACCCCTACTAATTTCCATGGAGAGGTCAAATCCCTTATCACAACTATACAAAAGAGCCCTACAAGAGTAGATTATAAGAATGCATATGCTCAAATGGGAAGTAAAACCGAGCACATAGAGAAAGGAGCTTTTAGTAAAAAAAGAAAAAAGTCAGTGTATGTTGGGTAAATTCTAACGATGGTGAGACAAAATCAGCAATTTCTGATAAAAACTATTGACATGAGAAACATAAATATGGTTACTTTGTTATGAGAAAATGTTCAAGGTCTAGGTTTGATGTACATCAAATTGAGATCTACAAAAAAGATACAAGTTTAATATCCATCAGCTTCACATTAACTTAGATAATGACTTTGCTGAACTTAAAAGCGAGTTTGACTCAAAGTCCAACAAATCTTCTTTGTCTGCCCGATGCATATCCAATGACAATAAAAAACAGAAG
This sequence comes from Nymphaea colorata, assembly GCF_008831285.2. Lineage (NCBI taxonomy): Eukaryota > Viridiplantae > Streptophyta > Magnoliopsida > Nymphaeales > Nymphaeaceae > Nymphaea > Nymphaea colorata. Next base: position 4,483,079 of record NC_045147.1, on the reverse strand, counting down.
TGGATAAGACGGGTTCTATTTATTCAGCTCCACATTAAATTGCCTAAGGTCTACATGTTTGACCAGAAGCAACCTTTTACTCAAACATCACTGGGTGGTACCTGCATTAAGGAGAAACCTGAAGATCCTTGCTTCCAGAAAAAGTGTCATGAACTGGACAAGACCAAATCCACCAGTTACATATAAGCAATAATTGTAAGGCAGAACCTATTTTCTGGCATCTTGTGCATATTCCAATACTTCGCATTCAAACAAAGATGATTTGGCAAAATAAGGTTGCACAGGATTTTTCAAACCTTGCCCCCTCAGCCAATGAACTCAAATGAGCATATCCCACCAGTGAAGATAGAAAAAAAAAATCTATCAAGTATTTGGGGAGTATAGCCTGCAATGTATATTCATGGGCTCTAATCATCTATAGCAGCTAGCACGAGAAAATGACAAAAAATGAAACGTTGGAATCCTCAAAAATACCAAAATGCAATAAAAAAAATATTAGTGTTCCCCATATGTTAGTAAAACCAATATTGCATAATTTAACTACTTTGTTCGAGAATAAGATATGTCTTGCCTCAAGGGGCATAGTGTAGCTGGTTGAGCTAGGGGTCTGTACTAAGGCAGGTCTCTAGTTTGATTCCCGTGGGCGTTATGTTCCTGTGTCTTAAGGCGATAGGGCGCGACATTTAAGCTGAAGGGTGCACCGTTGCTATCGCTGACAACGACGCAGCTCAGGACCCCGGAGGCAGGAGGAATGGGGGAGCCTTCGGGCCTTTTCGGGCAGTGGGATTAATACCCCTTGCTCACCCGAAGAATAAGATATGTCTTTCCATATAAAAAATATATTAAACCCAAAATCTTTTCATGAAACATTGGAATCCTCAAAAGTACAAAAATGCAACAAAAAATATTTGTGTTTCCCATACGTTAGTAAAACCAATATTGCATAATTTGACTACTCTAATCAAGAATAAGATATGTCTTTCCATGTAACAGAAAATCGTTTCATGAAACGTTCGAATACAAAAATGCAACAAAAAATATCATTGTTCTCCATACGTTAGTAAAACCGATATTGCATAATTTAGCTACTATGATCAAGAATAAGATATGTCTTTCCATGTAACAGAAAATATTGTAAAACAAAAAATCTTTTCAAAAAGTTCTAAAATCCAAAGAATGCAGAAAAATTGGACAATAGAATTCCATCTTCAAACGGCATGCTTTAAATGAAAAAACATTAATACCATATATGAATTTCAGAAATAATTGCAGGAAAATTTTGATTGAGCAATGAGAAGAGGCACAAGCTATGAAAACCAACACAAAACCAGCAAACTTGCACAAATTAATCTAACATCCGAGCAGTAGCAGAGCCAGGAAAAATTCTCGGAGGAACTTTGCTAGCTTGCAGTAGATCCTTGCATCCTTGCATGATCAGATAGACATGAACCTTAGGTAACAAGACGATCTCATCAATTGCACCGTGAAAGGGGGAAATCATCCAAATGCCAAACAAGGGGGAAAAAAAAAGCCAAATATGTGTCATTTACCTTATTGGTCGATGGTAAAAAAAAAAAACAACATAAACGATTATTAGGCGACGGAACTCCTTCAACAGGCCAGGCCAATGGTTGATCGAACTTCACAGCAGCCCGTGATGACTTTGGCACCAACGTAGAAGCCAATGGGTTGACGATCTTCACGAGCATAAGTTTTGGTTCGTATTTCACTCCCAACAGCCATGAATGTTGCCATAACAATCAGGTTTTTTGGAGAAATGATAAGGCAGTTTCCTTTCACACTCCCGATGGCTTTGCTTAGGGTACATTTGTTGCGCTGGAAATACACTGTTGAAGAGGAAAAATTTTCAAATTTTTAAAATTTTTCCGTTTCATCTGAAAAAAAAATTCAACTGTTGAAGAGGATTCCGGAAAAATATTTTCCGAAACATCTTTCCACGGTGAGAGGTGAAAAGATTTTTCCAGGTTTTTTTTGCCCGTTAGGGCATGCACTCTGGCATCTTTTTCTCTTTTCATTTTCATCATCAGTCGTCCTCATGCTGCTGCTGCCTCAATCCCCTCGTTGTGTCAAGTGTCATGTAAATCTAAAAATATGTTTCTTTATTATCAAACTAATAAATAATTTTTTAGAAAGCTCAATCATCACAGCCACATCAAAATGAGATTTTTCTCATTACTTTATACCATGAAACTTATTTTCCAAAATATTTTTCCAATTATAGGTTTGGATCCATCAAACGGACCCTTAATGGAAGAGGCTGGACGAAATGCCAACAGCCCTCTGCCCATTAGCGGTTCAACGAAATGGCATGGTGTATTTATGAGATAATGGCTAAACTGGGGGAACATAAACCACCCACTAAAAGCAATAAAATAAAAATAACTTTTAATTAACAAGATCATTATAAAAATAAGAAAATCTTTTTAATTCCTTGCAAAAAAAAAAAAAAAATACAAGGGTTACATTAACTTCGGTAGAGTTGTGTACAGTACACCCTTCTCTTTTACTACTCCATGAACCTGCCTAAAAAAATGGGATAAATACATAAGACACCATAGCAAATATTTCACAAATTTGCTCCATTTTGTAACAATATGTTACTGCCACCAAATGGTTTTCTTACAATTCAAATCAGTTTAAAATTTCACTTATATACAGGTGTGTGCCAAGCTTTGCCTTTTCTTAAAGATTTCCAAAAAAAACTCATCTTTTTGTAATTTCCTTGTGAAAGGCCACACTCTATTAACTTGAAAAACAAAATAACTAGTTAAAATGCTAGAAGCCTATTGTAATTTAGTGATAGAGGGTGACTAAGAAAATGTTGCTGCTAACATTTTACATATATCACGTAAATTTAAGACAGATTCCTTGAAAAGTAGAACTTTTACAGTTCTTACTTGTAAGGAGAAGGTAGGCCCAAAAATAATAAAAAAAAATGCATATGTAATCAAAATATCAAGCAAAAAGATTATTAGTACTGGTTTTGGAGTTCTCCTTGTCCTAACTTGCTGGTACTCTTTGATTAGTTTGGCCCAAACTAGTCGATCTGCTATAGATGCACTTCCAGTGTTCGATTGAGCCCCTATTCTATACTCATTTATCAAATCCAATGACGAAAACCTAAACTCAGTCCAAATTAATTATTAGCATGGGTTTACTTCCCCGGGGTGATTGGGGGCATGAAGAATGTTTGTGCGGGATAAAAATTTTGTCCCTCGGCAACATGTAGTTGGGTACAAGGTTCGTGATGGGTAGGGTTTGGACTGGTTATTTGACATTTGAACTGGCCTGTCAGAGTTGAATATTGGAAATCCAACGTGAACAATCAGCTCACTGAAAAACTATTTGTGCATCACTGAAAAACTATTTGTGCATCACTGATGTCTTCCTTATTAGCTTTTAGTCCGTCACCAATAACTATTAAAAATTCTTGGCACGCTAGAGGTTTTTGAGATGTTAAAATATAAAATGTTAAAGGTTTCAGATATGATTGGGCATCGAACCCTTACTAGAAAGACATAAAGTTGACTGTTGGGTTTGGCTCGATAACTAAGCGGGCCGAGCTGGAACCGCTATCAAGAGCTTCTTGTTATATATAGCCCGGCTTTGACAAACCTTGAGCCAACTTGACCCACAATGCAATACACTTAAAAAGTTGAATCAGCAGTCCAAAGCTCCCAAGTCTAATCGCATTTGGGTGGGCGACTTGCTTCTTATGCCCAAGATGGTGAAAATGAAAATGCATAAAAAACAACCTAATTCGTTTGTGTCAAGTCCGAAACTAGTTACCAAAGTCCGGGTCCGTCGCTATACGGTTCCGCCCAAAATCCAGGGCGAACTCTTTCCCTCGGAGCGATGTACTGCAGTGGAAGACCATTCATCGTGTATGATGGACGGCTGATCACGCATTCGTGGGATTAAGTAACCACCATGGAATTCACCGTCCATCTCGGAAATGGACGGACATGAAGCACGAGACTCTACAGGGGCATGCGACGAAGAGGAGAGGGGCATCCGATGCGATGCGACGCGCCAAATTAGGGTTTCGCTACGCTCCATCTCTCTCTATAAAACCCCTCGCCGGCGCTGCATCCTACCACAGAATATGAAAGTCTTATCAGGCGGTTCGTCTTCTCCGCAAGCACTAGACGTGGATCTCTCTCTCTCTCTCTCTCTCTCTCTCTCGTGTCACGTTTTGATTCTTGTTCCTTTTGTTTCTGTTTTCCTCTCCACTGGCTGGCAGATCGTGAAAGCAGATGAAAAGCAGGGGCCGCTTGTGATGAATATGGATTGTCCGTACCATCAGAGGTGCTGGTCGAGAGATCAAGCACCGGTGATGTCTATTTCTCTAGCTTTACCCTGAGGCTCCCCTCCTCTTTCTTCTCCTTTCATCCTTCAAACACGATTTGTTTCTCCTCTTCGGTTTTTTGTACCATTGGTTCCTTTTTCCCCCTTCTATCCGATTTTTCTCCACTCTGTGTTTCTTTTAATGACTTCTCCGCCTTTATTTTTTATCGAATCTTCGAGCGTTTGTGTTTTCCTTTTTTTCACGCTTGGCAAGGGCAGTGATGAACTAATAAAGATACCATCAAACTCTGATATCTTACATGAGGGACTCAAAGTGCCTTTTATCTTCTGAGCCTGTTGTGTATACATCCTTCTCTCTCTTTTTGATTTTGTCTGATACGTCTATGTTGGTTTTAACGTTTTGGTGTTTTGAGGTTTGATGGTTTTGTATTTATTTACTTGGTGTAAAGTGGGGGCTTACTTTTCTCCGAGAGGTTTTTTCGCTTGTGGTGATTGTGTTAGGGTTAGGGAAGGCAACAATTAGAGTCTCTGGTGTGCTTCTCTCAATAGCGCATTCAGCGCTGTACGTTGCCGACAGGAATTTTGAGTCTGAGATTCTGGGAAATTCTATGTTCTGCATCATGGTCTTTCCATTCTGATGATCCTACATTCTTGCTTCCACAGAAAGGAAACGCCTTGTTGCAGCAAGGCGCCGCAGTATTTTCATTTCGAAACAACCTTTTCCTACCACAGTTTTTCAGTACAAAGCCACACGCTTTTTGAGCAAATCTTATTAATCTTATTGATACATATTTTGAGGCATTCCAAATTTCTGTAACTTGCACCAAAGTTTTGCAAAATTAGATTTGTGGAACTCGTGCATTTTAAAGCCAACGGGAGTTTTGCTGATTGCTTCACTTTCAGGTGCCCTAGTTCATGATTCCGTGAGATTGGCACACCCATGCCTACCCTAATCACTTCCTATAAGATTAAAATGTTGAACCGCACCATTTTCTAATGGTGGGGACGGCATTGGCTCACGGACACAGCAAACAAGAAAGAAAAAAGTTAAGTGAATTAGACAAAAATGTTATCTCACGTTGAAGGCCTAATCTAACAAAAAGATGTAAATCGTTCAACACAACAGCATTGGAGGCCAGAATCCATATCCGCAATCGGAAATCTTTATGGAACCTCAATGGTACAGTAAAACTGTTCTAACGTTTGATATTCAAATGAACTCCAAGGATCACAAGTTGATATTTCACCTTTGAAATATATACAAAAAATTATTCAGGAAGTTGACCTTTCTACGCTTAGTTTAACAACATATCATGCACATCTGCAAAGGACTTGCCCTGAGGAATAAGGGTGTCTTCAACAAATTGAGGTCAGGTGAATAACGTTTCGTTAAAACACACAAAAAAACTGTATTTTCCAATGTAACAAGTAATCATTAAGAATACTTGTATGGATACTGGTGTGGATCAAGAAACGAGAGATCCCCAAGATAAGATTTTGGGGGGAGAGGTATCCATGGGTGCTGACAGTTATCAACAAAGGCTTACATTTGTGCATTGAAAAAAATGTGAATTAAAAGAAAGATGTACTGAGAAACAAATGTACTCTTGTAAACCCATGATCATTTGAATTTATTTAATAAGAGTACCACGCCTCCACTTACTGATCACAATTCAACGTGAGGGTAGAGAAAGGCGTCATGGACGAAGCCTTTCCTTCAGCCGAATCACGTATTCTGTATGTTGCTCGTTTCCTATTCAAGTTGTTTATTTTCATCCGGACTCTGTAACATCCTGCATCTTACAATTCATATCCTTCCTTAAAGGTGAGTTCATAAGGCAGAATGTAGGCATATACCATAGCAGGGGGATGTAGGCATTCTAGAGACAGCTAAAGAGAAACGTTTACGGTATGACCTGACAATGGTCGGCTCTTGCTATTTATGGTCACGCCTAAAAATCATGAATACCTACCATCGAGTCATGGACTTCAGTTGAACAGGACGCCAATTTCTCCAGTTTACTTCTGCTCCTCTGGAGTATACATGCGATCCACCTTTTATAACTTGTTCAAAGAAATTTGACGGGTTTCCCTCATTCTGCAATCACATGGATGTCAAAAAATATTTGTTTCTGAAAAGAGAAACGCTCAACTTAATCTTCTAGCCTTTGTGGTTGAATCAGAATACTTCCATCTTTAATTAAAGGTAATCAAATCCTACTGGCAAAAAATAAAGGACGACTATATACTATGCCTACAGCTTAGACATCCCTCGAAATCCAGAAAGGCAGTAGAAGCACTTGTAATACAATACTGTAAAACATTATATATCATTGCTGAGAAAATCTAAAATATGCAATAGATCCAACAGCGAATAGACTGGCCTTCACCTCATGTACAACCAGTAGCAAAAATTTTGAATTTGGGGTTCACAGTAATTTTTAATTAGCTGTACTCGGGACCGCAGGAAGCATCTAGGGATGTGCTTATACCATCCATAGCTGGGTGTGGAGATCATTTGACAAGGTTATAAGGTGTTCAATATGAACGTAAACGTGCCTAGCAATAAATTAGTAGCGTGTATATGGTTATGGGATATTATAGATAATGGGAAGAAAATGTTTTCTCCACTTCCAGTGTTTATCCTTCTCTATATGTAGCCAAAAAAAAAACTGAATGGTACAAGATATGGTCTGCATAGCTAGTAATCCTAGCAATATTAGAGGGCTACACAATTGTTCGGACTAGGCCAGATGCATTTATTTATTGAGCAAACTTTTGCCAAGAAAGATGCAAGCTGCAACCATGCAGATCTAAGATGGCCGCTGATCAGTTCAGACCTTTGACAAACTTTGGCATAGCTCATTCCCATCTAGGGATGTGATATAGGGTGCTTAAAAGTTTCTGACTAGAATAAACCTCAACGGTCAATGTTCTAGAAAATAGCCCTGAAACTTCTAATCTGCAGCTTAACATAGTAAAACACCTGGTTAGAGCAATAAGTTTGTTACAAGCCATTATCAGTGTGAGAAGTGCATACTTAAAAGGCTTTTTCCTTCTGAACCATGTGAAAGCACTTGCTATTCTACTAAATTGGTCACAGTCTCTTAATTCTCATAACTAAATGATGATTAAAAGAAAAGATACAGCAGAAGTGCAACAGTAATCAAGGAATTAGAAAGAAGTTGTGGACCCTTGAATGATTATTGACAAAGGAGCTTGTCTTCCCAAATCATAGCGTACTTCCCCAACAAGGTTTTATCCATGTAGATTATTGAGAATAATAAATTACCGATTTCTCCATTAAGAAAGAAGTTGGCAGACTACATGGAATCTTGCTTGTTTAGAAACTACACTGAATCTTCTAGGAGAGAAATGGAGAGTAAAGCCAACTACACCAGTGAAGGGCAGGCAGGTGGAGGACACTGCCCTATGTAACTGCAAGTAGAAATCTGATTAAGATGACAGGAACCACAAGATTATCATGTGCAGATGTCTTAGATCAAACAGTGTACGAAAAGATTCACCATGTTAACTGTCTTTTATGAAAGGCCTATCAAGTATAAACATCAAAGAAGAGTTGATAGAAGTATATGTCATTGTAAACTACTTGTAGTAGGGAAAATATGCACACAAAATTTAGTCAGTCCTGCGCTGGAACATTATTATCTGGCATTGGATCACTTCAACATTCCCTGGTGGATGAAAATGAGCATCATGGTAACAGATCTCAACAGATAAGAAATGTCAGATTGACGGGCAGAGCAGTAACTAACATTGCCATGTAAAACCATGCAATCCTAAAGTTTCCGTTCTCATACTTTATTGGTTCCTTTCAAACCTATGTGGCAGACATTGTCAAAGAAAACCGATGCTTTTAACTGGAGTTTCCTCGCACTCTATTTCGTAATGATTTATAAGTTTAATGCTGCAGTTGGAACATAGGCAGCACGTATTTTGCTCGTTCTGAGCATAGGTATCCATCATCAAATTCAATAAACGGAATGCTACCAAAGGCATACATAAATGGACACACTACACGAAACGGCGAATATCTCAAACTCATGAAAAAAGAAAGAACTCCTTAATTATTCATCAGTTAATATCTTTTACCACTAAAAAAAATTATACAGAAGGCAAAGCAAAACTTATTAGAACTAAACCAAATCAGACCGTCTAGGTCCGTATCTCCGAGTTTCAACGAAAAAAGCAAGGTGCTTATCTTCGACGAGAGCTAACATCGCCAAAGAAAAACGAAGGGAAAAAGAAAACCCTAATTTCAACAGATCATACCGCATAAGAGAATATAGGAATTCCAAAGTACCCATACTTGGAGATCAAGCCGTCAATTGCTCTTCGGATCCGGCATCGGGAACAAGCCCGTATTCGCAGCTCCCCGCGGGGGAGCAAACCCCAGGAACTTCTGCAGGTTGGTGCGGATGCTGATGGAGCAGAGGAAGTAAAGGAACGCCATGGAGCAATCGGTGGGGTCGTCGCCCGCCAGACCCCGGTGACTCATCTTCTGGAGAAAGCCCACGGGGGAAAACGGAAGCTTCGCGACGGGCTTCCCCTCGAAGAGGGAATTGAGGAGACCGAAGACGATAAACAGGACGACGGCCACAACGGCGCCAGACTTGAACTTGGAGAGGGAGAGGTCGCGGCTCGATTCCTTAAGGCTGGTCTCAACGCGGTCGATCTTCTTGGTCTTGGATCGCTTGGCGAGGGAAGAGGTGGAAGCAGACGAGGCCGATGAAGAGGCCGAGGAGGAGGTGTTCTTCATGATCTCGAGCTTCTTGGCAGCCTTGTCGATGGAAGAGCGGAGCGATTTGTAGGAGGAGGTGCGGTAAATGAGGAGCCAAGAGATGCCCTCGCAGAGGAATGCCGTACACACGGAGATGCCCACCACCACCAAGCTATCTGAGTATTTGGAACTCGCCATCATCATCTTCCTCCTCCACCCCTTCCCCTCGTTCTCTCTCTCTCTCTCTTTCTCTCTCTCTCTCCCTCCCTCTCTCTCTGGTTCGCCGGTGGGCTCACCAATATATTCAAGTAAGGTTCCTGAAACGCAGGGTGTGTGATATGGCATGGTGCTGGGCTCGGTACCGCGCTGGGTGCACCCGGGGCGACAGACAGAATAAGTTCGTGTACGCCAACATCACTCATTTGATTAATAACTCATTTGGGGGACGTTTGATGGTCAGAAATATATTTCTCAAAAAAGATTTTTAGAAAAATTGTATATTTTTCCGTTTTTCCAAAACAGCTCTGTTTGTCATAGAGGAAATATTTTTCTGGAAAAAAAAAAATTCGTGAGGAGGAAAAGGGTGAGGGAAGGGAAGGGAGGAAGAAGGAGAAAGATGGCCATCACCGATGATGGCGACCAGGGCGTAGATGGAGAGGGAAAAAAGGGTGGGTAGCAGGCCTGCCCTTTCTCCTTCCTTTCCCATCAGCCACGAATTAGAGGGGCTTCCACCCCTCTCTTTCTCCGATTGTGAGCAGCGGATGCCGCCGGCAGAGGGTAAACCCTCTGCCTCCTCCCTTCTTCCCTTCTTCCTGCTCCCTTCTTCCCTTCTTCCCTTCTTCCTTCTTCCTTCTCCCTTCTTCCCTTCTTCTTCCTCCCTCCTTCCCTTCTTCTTCCTCCAACGGTCAAAAAAAAAAAATTTCCGAAAATTTTTTTTCACCCTTCTGGTTGGAAAATTTTTTCCAGAAATATATTTCCGAAATCACCTCCAACGGTCAAAAAAATTTATCCACGTTTGATGGAATGAGAAAAATTTTAAAAATTTGAAATTTCTTTCCTCCACTACAGTGTTTTTCCAGCATAACAAACACCCCCTTGGTTAATTCGTCTTAATAGTAATATCAGACATGCTCACAGTCACAATCCAGGTGCACATCAAACCATGATATCAAAATACATGAAACTAAAACGTTCAAGTATTTGAGGCCACACGTGGGTGCACATCCACAATAGCATGGATACAAAAGTTAATAAAATAAAAGAAAACAACAATGTGCAAACACAACTATCTCAATCTCCCAGCCTCTAGTCTTGATCTGTGTTGATGCAGAAAGAGCGCCTTACCCATCATGTGGTCCTAAAATATCAAGTTTACTTCACTAAAACTAGAGAATCCCTTGTAGATCGCCCCAATATATCGATTCATATGCAGATGACATTTCTCCCATGCACCATATATGCCCCTGGGAAGACTATTTACGTTACATATAAACAAACTTAAGATCGAACAAAAGAGTTACCACTGAGAAAGCTCATGAGTATTATTGGATAGTTATTGTATTCAAATATGCTTGGTCAAGAAGGAAACACTCATTTATGTGTATACCCTATCCATATGAATTGATAAATCAAATGAATGAATGATTGAGTGAATTTTGATCAAGTGAATGATTGAACGAATCTATAGTGGTCGATAAATGATTGTGGGCAGTCAAAAGGGCCAAGAGTGACTGATGGGTGATACTAATATGCCACCTGAGGAGGGACCACCGCAATAACTTACATTATTAACCAAAAGAAAGGAAGTGCCATATAGAAATTCCATTAACGCCTAAAATTTAACAAATAGGAAGAAAAAAATTATTTCCCATCCTTGAAGGGAAGAACATACTATCTCAGCTGGGGTTGCAAAACAAGGTTAACAAAGGTAGCATGCAATTTTTTGTTCCTATATAACATATTGCATATGTGGAGGCATCTGGTAGATAATACCTTTGAGGGCAACACTACAACAAGGAGCATCCAACCTGAACATATCTTAAACATGTCTAGAATTTTAGAATCATTATGTAAGCCTACCTATATCATTAGTAATTTCAGACATTGTGCTATCCGATAGGAATTTCTATTAAGTGATAAATTAAGTTAGATATTTTGTCATTTCATATAGTGATATGGTATTTTTTATGTATAGTTACCAAATCTCCTAGTTCAGCCAAACATGTCATTACATGATTGTACAATACAGGAAACCTTATGAGTTCAGAAGTACTATCTTATTATATGTCATTTCTACCAATCTCATTTATGATCATATTAACATAGAACCAAAGTGATCTTTTTTACATTTAGAGTAGCTAGGCCCATCAATGATTACAAATGCTAATATAAGTAATGACATAAATCAGATATGGATGTGTAGCATAAAAGTTACATGCCGTGTGATCATAACATGTCTATCTGATCCTACTTTAATTTTTTATAGAGATCAAAAGCTTACAAGTACAAAATTAAACCAAGAAACTTTCAACTGTATTATGCAAAAACATTAATATGTGTTTATTACATATGAGCAATCAAAATATAAACTTCCACTAAACTAGCACATCATCAAGTGACAGAACACTCATATGAGCACATGCTCATGAAAAAATATTGGGTGTTAAACCCTCAATGAGCATATCCACAATCATGACACTTGTTCTAGTATGCACTAAAGATGCTTGACCATTCTATATCTCTTCTTTAATAGTAAGACAATTAATGTTGATGTGCTTTGACTTTGATAAACTATGATTATTATTAAAATATTACATTGCTGATTGTTACAAAATAGCTTTAGTGGTCTTTCAACAACATTCACAATATTCAACCATGTGACAAAAATTCTATAACCATAATATATGGTTAGATGTCTCATGATATCTTATGAATTTTTCAACCATGTGGAAGTAGCTACTAGTGTTTGCTTTACATTTTTTTACAATAGCTCATTTAACTATGGATATACATCACCGAAGTATATTTACGACTATCTTGGCATCTAGCAAAGTCAGAATTTGAATACTCACTGATCTCCAACTGATTTGAATTCTTATATGTGTCCATGAAATCCTTTGTTATTTGTAAGTATTGCATTACCCATTTGAGATCCATGCTAAGATTATTTAGATATCTACCCAACATACCAACTATGTATGCAATAGTTGGACGAGTGTAAACCTAAGCATTCATGAGACTTCTCATAGTCAATTCATAGAGATTCTTTTCAATTTCTTTAGTTTCAACTTCATTTTTTGGGCATTCATTGAGACTAAATTTGTCTCTTTTAATAATAGAGATATCTCTTATCTTACAATATTTCATGCCATACCTTTGAAATGTCCTACCAATGTAAGTCTTTTGTGATGGTCCAAAAGTACCTTGAGGGTGGCCTTGAAATATTTGGATCTTTAACATAAAAGGTGCATTAAGATCTTTCATATCAAAATTTGTTGATAGAAGTCTATCAATGTTGTGCAATAAACATGTATCGTTATTTGTAAGTAGTATTTTCTTGTTGCACAAGAGTGGAAAAATAAATTTATTCCTATAGAACTTATGGTACACACACTCATCAACTATATTAGATTCACCAAGTAAAACCACAACCTGTTGAAATTTGTGGTACCATTAAGGGAAGCTTGATTTAAGCTATAAATGAATTTCTTAAGTACATGCAATTTTCTTTGCATCTCCTGAAGCAAAACGTTCTGATTACACCATATATTGGTCTCATCAATATCACCATTGAGAAACAACGTTTTAATGCCCACCTAATGTGGATTTGAATGAAAATGAGTCAAGTGCCATAGTAATCCTAAAAGAGTCTTTGGATGAAACTGGAGAGCAAGTCTATGTAATTAATGTCTTTCTTAGTAAAGTCATTTGCTACAAAACATGCTTTATAGAACTAGATGTTAACCAATGAATCCATTTTGTTTTAAATATCTACTTGCAACCAAATAGGTTTCACAACATTATGTAATGAAACCATGTCCATTTCATGTTCTTGTAGATAAACAACATAATAATATAGAATTGCATTTCTCCTTTCTCTAGTGAACCTTTTAGTGACAACTTTTCACTTTCTTGATGTTGTGGAATCGTTTCAAGATCACCACCATTACCTTTATCTAAATTTGTTGATAAGAAAATATCAAGAATGAAGACTTGACCACTACCTATGACATTATATCAAGAATGAAGACTTGACCACTACCTATAGCATTTATATGATGTGGCTCAGGTTATTCTTCAAAGGCAATGTCTCTAAACTTGTCATCTCCTAAAGCTCAACATTTTAAAAACAATGGGTGTTTCCTATTTCGAACAATGACTTATTACTTGGGCCATAGAATTTATAACCATTGGACCTCTCAAAGTACTAAACAAAATAACAATTAACCATCCTGAAGTTTCATTTCTTTCAGTTCGACCTATGTGTCTTTGCTTCAAATGAACATCATCAAACATGAAAGTGCCTTATACTAGGCATTTTGTCTATCCATAATTCATATGAGGCTTTTGGTATGACTTCAATTGATACCTTATTTAGGATGTAAGTTGTAATCTTTAATGCCTCTCAGAGCGACTTTACCAAGGTACAATCATTAATCATGTTGCTTACCATATCCATTGTTTCTCAGCTACACCATTTATTCTATGAGTACTGAACATGGTATATTAAGGGATTATATTGAGACTATGAGCATGATAAAACATTATTTGTCATTCCAAAAGGTTGCACATATGAATCAATTCCAAGACATGTGAACCTTGACGGTCACCTATTTTTTTAACGGTTTATTAATTTTCTCTTTATGCACTCAATGCAAACAGGGAAGTTTGCAAAATGAGAGAATAAAAAAATTCCATTTGACACAAACCTTTTAATTCTCCTTTCAAAAGTATAGCCTAAGCACCTATCCTGCAACATAATTAAATTATCATTGACTATTTTTTGTTTAGTGCCACAAGACCCAATATGCATAACTTTTTTTTATATGAAGTAACCATATTAGCCAAATAAACGTTATCGCTACCAGATGGAGAACTAGTGTCAATTAAATTTGAATTCACAATCAACTTGAATTTACTATCTCCAAATGAACATGATGACAAAATTTGCCTTCTAAGGAAATGGAAACAAAATTTTATTTAAAAGATGGAACTACATATATCTTTGGCAAATTCAAATAACACTTAGTTATTAACAATAACAAATAATCTACTATGGCTTCAACATGTCCCATTTTACCATCACCTATATTGGTGAATCTTTCAGTATCACTTGATAGTTGGCAGTTTATGCAACCCTACATTTACACAATTATATGAGTAGTACCACTCGAATTTATGCATCAAATCTACTTGGATAATGAAGTCAAATTAACATCATAATAAATTAAAGTAAGAAGTGTACATTTTTTTTCATGCCATACATGGTACTTGGTATAATCATTCTTTATATGACCCTTGCTTTTACATAATAATGTTGTCAACTCAAAATTTTCAAAAGAGTATAGTTTGACAAGTTTACAGCAAATTGCAAAGATTTTGAGTCTCAAACATTTCAATTTCCCTTCATTTTCATAGATTTTCTCCTCTAATTTGATGATTGATTATACTTTTGACTCATTTGGATTTCAGACTTTGGACCCTAGGTCAGCCCCAATTTAGACTTGTTTTATTCTTTAGATCCAAGTTCAAATATGGATCCAATCCAAAAATTCATACAAAGACCTAAAACATATCCTTAAATTTATATCTGAATCCAAATCCCAACTCCAGATCTAGAAACCAAGCATTAGTTCTAGATGTGGACCAAATCTCAATTCTAGATCAAGAATAGATCCAAATCCTTAATCCAAATATAAAACTGAGCTCTAAATCTAAAACTACGCCTCTGATTCAAATTCAGACCCAAACTTTGTACCAAAAATCCATATTTAGATCCATATTTAGATCCAAATCCAAGCATCAGATCCAAAATCATATGCCCATATATTTATTCTTGGCTATCAGCTAACCATTAGAGAACTTGAGCCCTCAAACTAAGAGTTTTAGAGTTTTCTCTTAGCTTTCTCCCTTTCTCTTGTCTCCTCTCCCCACTTGGGCATCTTCAACCTTGGTCTCCATCTTCCTCTTCAACCTTCATCTTCAAGGAAGCACGTGGGAGGCCCTTGGAGAGTTTAAGTTCATGTATTGGAGGCATGGTTGCTCATTCAAAGTAAAGGATTCATCCTTTCTTCAACTACACTATCTAGAAGTATGTAGTCACTTTCTCTCTTGCTTTGCCCTTCGTCATCTCTACATGGCCATGCAAGAAAGCTCTAGAAATTTTCTTTTTGGAGCCAAGTTCTATTCTTGAGTGCACCGGGAACATGAGCAAGGTGAAGTAAAGTCTCTGTTTCTTTTTATTATTATCAACATGAATATGCACAATATGTATTTCTTTTCCTTCTATTCTTATTAAATGTATGCATTGGTTGTATTTTTACGATAATATCCGCTATGGCTAGTTGATTTTTTGATTCATATGTGAATGAACGATGAGAAGGAGAGCTTGGGGTGGGATTTTCTCTTTTTTGGGTTGACTTTTAAGGTTGGGGTTGCCCAACCTGGGAAAACCTTATAAATATGTACACGTTAAAATGTATTCTTATGTCATCCCTACGATATTGACTACCTCATTTAATCGTCATTCACTTGATAAATCGCAAGACAATCATCTAATTAGTGATCCTAAAAGAGTTATTTGCCTTTAAAAGAATGTCCTCTTAATGATATTAGATTCAAAGAGGGGCTCT
Source organism: Nymphaea colorata (assembly GCF_008831285.2). Classification (NCBI taxonomy): domain Eukaryota; kingdom Viridiplantae; phylum Streptophyta; class Magnoliopsida; order Nymphaeales; family Nymphaeaceae; genus Nymphaea; species Nymphaea colorata. The sequence continues at coordinate 4,467,158 of NC_045147.1, read as the reverse complement.
CTTTGTTAATAAGTTATGTTTTCCTTAGTAGTTAGTATCTCTCCCATACCCAAAACGGGTGAGAGATACATGATTTCTAGTAGTAAATAAGAACAAATGAAATATATATATATATATATATATATATATATATATATATATATATATATATATATATACACAAGTATATTTTGGAAGAGAGCCTAGGCAAAGTCTCCATAGCCTCTTTAGAGAGGGCTTTATTTTAAAATTCCTTTAAAAACAAGATCCAAAATATACTTGTGTGTGTGTGTTGTGTGTGTGTGTGTGTGTGTGTGTGTGTGTATATATATGCCTAGGCTCTCTCACAAGCCCAAGTTCCTTTCAAGCTTACATAAAATGAATGAAGTCAAAAAATTTTCAAAACTATCACTTAAGTTATCGTTTCTATACTAAATAAGGGGTTTATTAGGTAGGTTACTTGCCTTTATCCTCTCTCTACTACTAATTTCTCTCTCCAGAAAAGATTGTGTTTGAATCGCCTAATGTAATGCTATAGCATCTTAAGAACTAGAATAAAGGGGAAGTATTCCAAGGATTCTGTTTTTAGGACAGCGATGGGGCTGTCGACTTAGGCAGATCCCCCCTGCCTTGGTTGGAAATCTCTTGGCTCAAAGCTGCCCATTTTGAGGCGCATGAATCAAGCAAGATAACCCTGAAGCATGGCCAAATGAGCATGTAGCTATCCCTAGCCAAATCTAGAATCGGCTTAGCTGAAGTTTGGTTCAATATGAGCCACAAATTTGGGTAAGACAGACTGCCATAAACCAGGGCTACTGGGTTGGTTAGGGTCTGGTTTGTAGCATCATACCACCAGAAATTTTATAAGCTACAGGTCGGCCTAGCTTGTTGCTGAAAATGGCTGAGTCAAGGGTCAGGGACATTTGAACGCCTGATTTTGGCTCAATGGGAAATGGCGCCAGCATCACTATGGCTGCTGCAAATCAGGCCATAGAGATGACGGTCTGGCCACACCTGCAGCTGGCCTCTTAGGGGCTGCTTGATAGGATTTGTGTCTCCTATTCTTGTTCAATAACCAGATATGCACTTAATCCATTAACTACTTGAACTAAAATGCAAGATGAGGAGACTGACTTGAGTCAGTAGAGAGGTTGAGGCATGCCCGAGCCGGATGCTAAGATGCCTAGTATATCAGGAGATAGAAGCATCTCATTGCAGTCTTCTATTCCAGCACTAAGTGGCTAAAACAAAACTGAAAAGGTTGGAGCTGATGTCATCTAGAATGAAAGAGGACGCTTAGAACATGGCATAACAGGGGACGTTGGGCTGGGCTCAATGTGACCACTAGAAAAATGCTGGGCTGATGGTGTTCAGTTCAGGACATAGGCCTGAAAGTAGCGTAGGTTGCCTTGGCTGCAGCTTACTCAAATAGCATCTGAAATCCAGCAAGAGGCTTCGGCTGGACTTGACATGAAGGTTGGTTTGATGCATCAAGGTGGTGGCGTCTTGGGCAGGTGATGCCTTGGATTGAGACTCGACCAGGTGACGTGTGGGCTAAATCAGCTTGAAGACACCTATTAGGCACTCACCCGGCTTCGACCAAATCTCAGCCGCAAGTCAGTCCTAAAGCCAGAATCCCTTGAGGAAAGCCCGAAATGCCAAAACCTAAACAAATGAATTACAATCTATCTACCCTGCCAGACAGACACCCCAGCTTAAAAACCCCTAGGACAATGATACAAGTAAAGGGATACCCACCCGTGAGGTCTTTTTCCTACTACAGAAGATTGGGTTAAAGGCCTTACAAACGTGTACGATTACAAAAGAACACTCAGCTCACTCACAAACCACGCCCACCCTAGGAGGTCTGGCTGCCCTGCGGTCGTGTCCTTGGGTGAGAGCCTTAGAGGGACTGCGTGGGGTAGCAACAGCCTAAGCTGGGCTAAAACAAAATACGAAAGCAAATATTCAAATAACTACCACCCACAAAGCTACAAGGAGAAGAAGAGAGTTACCGGCCGAGGGACACTCGGCCAAGACAGCAAGAGAACACCTGGGGAATTCCTATGGCAATGCTGTCCCGGATGTATTACAGCTACAGGAGTGAGGACAAAGGCACGACCCTCCTGGCCACGGTGGACTAGGTGGAAGAAGGAAGATGGTGAGGCCGGCTGCGAACGAGGGGCCTCAGACAAGCTGACGGACGCTGGCCGCGATGGCAAGGGATGAAGCAGCCAGCGGTCGGCGAGGTGCTGGTGCTGGCGGTCGAGTTCGGATGCAGCAAGGACAGGAAGACGACTAAGGGAGGGTAATTGATCTAGGGGGATCCTAATGGCCTTCTTACTCTCCATTCTCTCATGGTAGTAAGGATCAGGAGATAGGCTCGACTGGGTCAGGTAAGGGGATCAAGGCTTGACTCGGTTGGGTTTAGTCTTGGCTAGGGTAGGTGGGTTCGGTCAAGGTCACTAGGGTAAGCTCGGTCTAGGTGAACTCGGGTCGACTAGATTAGGTAGGTCTAGACTCGAAGGGACTTAGCTCGGTTCGGGTTAGGTTCCAGTAGCGTTTAGGGTTAGCGAGAGGGGATTCCTTTCCTACAAAATATGGAAGTGGCAAGGTGGCAGGAGGCTTGTCCTAGAAGTTAGGAAGTGGGGCAAGTGGAGGCTGGGGCTTTCTGAATAGAAGGAGAGGTGGCGAGGTTGCAACTGGGGTACTTGGTCTTCCTAATTCTAAGGGAGGCTGGCGAGTGGGACAAGTGGCACCACGGGGAAGGGGGCTTACCTTTTTGGCACGAGAATAGGGGAATGTGAGGAGGTGGCATGGTGAGGTGGAGGTGGTTTCCACCTTTGTAGCCGTTGAGGAGAGGTGGCGCGAGAGACCGGGTCCACTCCCTAAAAGGTAGGGTGAGGTGGAGGTGAGCTGCTCGTGGCTTCTTTGATGGGTGACACGTGGTGATGGTGGACGGAGGGGCTTGGTCCAAGCTGAGGACGTGGACCACTTCGTGTGAGATGGAAGGAAGTGGAGCTGGAGCGAGCTCCAAGCTAGCGGCCAGGGTTTTGACACCCAACTCACTAGCTTTTCTAATACCAAAGATGCCCTTGGCCAAGCTAAGATATATTTGACTTATATAACACTAACCAGGGGTATTCTGGGTATCTCACTGGACTGGCCGTAGCTTGGCCAGAAAAGTAGCAGCGGTGGCCGGTTCTTGTGAATTTCGGCCGCAAGCTAGAACTTCCCGGTTTTGACTCGGATCTACATGAAACTTGGCCGGATGATGCAATTCACTTGGGTGACACCATTGATATTGATTGATCGTTTGGGGTGCACCCGGACGTGCTCAAATGAGTGTCGGAGGCAGCTATTTTCCGGCGGTAATGGAAGACCCAAAACCGTGGACAACAATCATGATTTCAGCCTTCCTTCGAGACGTTGTGCACTTCTTTCCTGTGAACAAGCAAGGGACTCGTTTAGAATTACTTTAAGATGTCGACGGAATAGAAAGGGCAAGATCCAGGGCAGTGGGCGATAGATCTAGCTCTCGGGTTTAATGCAGAGTGAGAGATCAACTCCTTAACCCGAAATCAAGCTTAATCTACTCGAATCGTCGTCAAACTTTCAATAAAACTAAACCAGGGATTGATACTTGCCTAGGGGCGAAATGCCGTGGGTCAACATGCTGCTCTTGAGGCTGAAAATCCTAGACTGGATACCCGAACTGCTGCAGCCTTCTCGGTGAGGAGACAGCCTCCAAACTCCCGTGGGTTTTGGGGGAGAATGTACCGTTTTCCTCTTGAGTTTGCTTTGTTGGAGAAATGCGAGGGAGAGCCCGCCAGAGATCACGTTGGACAGCAACCACCTGAGGACCCTAACCTGGAATTCCTTCGGCCAATGGAATGAGGAAGACGAGATTCGGGGTAGATGAGGAGTGTTAACACCCCAAAATTTTCCACATTAAAATTGAAGCAATATGAAAAGTTTGCAAAAGAGTTGTGAAATTTTGCAATTTCAAAGCCAATTTTGAACCTAAATGTAATTTGGATTTGAATCATGAATTTAACCCATGGCACGAATCCCAATGCAGGATTACGAGTCCAAACTATGTCCAAATTAGGATTTGACATCCAAATCCAATTACAAATGTCATTTGACATCCAAATCCAATTACAAATGTCGTTTGACATTCAAATCTAATTACAAATGTCGTTTGACATCCAAATCCAATTACAAATGTCATTTGACAATCAAATCCAATTACCAATGTCATTTGACATCCAAATCCAATTACAAATGTCGTTTGACATCCAAATCCAATTACAAATGTCGTTTGACATCCAAATCCAATTACAAATGTCGTTTGACATCCAAATCCAATTACAAATGTCGTTTGACATACAAATCTAATTACAAATGTCGTTTGACATCCAAATCCAATTACAAATGTCGTTTGACATTCAAATCCATTTACAAATGCAATTTGAAATCCAAATTCAATTGCAAATGTCATTTGAAATCCAAGTCCAATTGCAAAATTCAAATTTTGACTTAGATCCAAGAATTGGATCTAATTCAGTCTAGAATGCTACGTGGGACCCACGTGTGGGCCCCACCTATCCCGTGTGGTCAAGAGCCCCCAGGGTTTACACCCCTCATTTTAAAAAATAAATAAATAAATAAATGTTTTCTCCTAATTATATGAAAAAACCATTTTCAAGGAGAAATGAATGATATCATAACTAAAAACCTCGGAAAAGAAAAACATTTATGCATCTCTCTCTTCTTTAACCAGGTCCTCTTTAAGGAGTTTTCAATCTTCGAAAAGCAATAACTAGGCTGGTCAAACCCACTTAATTCAAGTAGGTTCGACCCTAGTGCATCCAAATCTTAGCTAGGCTCAGTCAACATGAGCTCAGCTTGGTAAAAAAGTAGGTCTGTCTCACGATCTAATTAATGGACGAAAATAGACTTTGACCAAACCAAACACACTTTGATTAAACCCAGTTAAAGTACAATTTAGCTCAACTAAGAACTTTCTTATCTCAAATTTATCAAATTACCTCAAACAAAGTCAAACTATTCTCAATTGAACTTTGACTTTGGTCAATTGGTCGAAATAGACCAATGTGGATAATTTTGCCCCTCTATGATCAAATTGAGATTACAGAGCCTAAATTGGCTTATGAAAGGCAAATAAATATTTGGATTTGTCAAATAGATAAATCAAATACCAAATTAAAATTCAATTTTTCAAACGAAAGTTTGATTCAGTTGAAATCCATCCTCAATCAAATTATGGATGAAAATATCTTTTTCGAGCCAAATTTGAAAGAATTTTCAAATTTTATTCAAATTGAAATTGGATTATCATAATTCAATGGCATTTGGAGCTTAATAACTAGGTTTTAACCTAACAAGCTCGATTTCAAACAAAAAAATAAATAAATAGCACAAAATAAGACAAAACCCTGTGCAAAGGCATTTTCGTCGAAAATTTGGTCAATGTTGGTCAGCTAGGTCTGAACCAAGTTGACCAAACCTAACCCAGCCCACCTAGCTCGTGCAATTGGGATAAGAATGAGTAAATAAAGTCATTAAAATTCCATTTATTCCATTTTTCATCTCCCTAAGCCTTGATTAATCTTCCAAGGCAAATTTAAGGAGGTGATTGAACCCACCTCCTCCTCTATATAAAACTCCTCTTGGCCACCAAGTGGGGGGGGGGAGGGGGGACAAAATTTTGTAGGTATTCCATCAAGTGTTGCAGCCAAGGAGCTAGGAGGGAGAAGCCAAGGAAGAGAGGAGAAATTCGTCCAAGTATTCTTTCCTCTTTTCTCTTTCTTTCTTCTTCATTTTCTTCTATTTTCTCCATTGATTTTGCTAAGTTAGAGTGCTTATGTGAACCCTTACTTAGGACTTTCATGGTGAGAAGCCTTCTTTCATACTACAAATTCCAGCAAGCAAGCTATTCTACTTCTAACTTTGCTAAGCTCGAATCCAAGCTTGGATTCTTGCTTAGGATTGCTCGATTTAGAAAACAAGTGAAGGCAAAGATCAAGTATCAAGACCGACTGCAAGGTATGTGATTTTAACCATTTCTCATCTATTTTGGTTTCTCATTAATTCATTTTAATTCTAGCAATTCGTGGGAGGATTTATTTTCATTTGTTTCATGGCTGGGAATGATGTCCAGCTACGGGAAACCTTCAATTAAATGTACATGTTAATGCATCATGCATGCATACGTCGTTTTTTTCTTAAAGACGAACCCATGTATCAAATTTTGAAAAGGGCCCCAAGGCCACGTCCCTTTCAAAACAACCAGCTTAAAACCATTTTGAACTCCCCACCACGAGAAAACCCATTGTGAGAGAGTGATCTTGCTGCAATATATATATGACAAAAAAGCCTATTAAGGATGGATGCATTCTCATGAATGTAATCCACCTTTGCATGGTGAAATTAAGGATGAACTAGCTTGAGCATTCATTTATCTATTTCTATTTAAAGTTATTTCGTTTCATGCTTTATTTAATTGATCAAGGGTAGTAGGGGAGATTTGGAACACGTTTTCAATCTTCCCACGTAAAAGAACCCTGCCATGAATCTTCATGATTCGTGAGTTATGTCGTCCCTTCATGAAATTTCATTTTGAAGAGTAAAGTATGTATATGGATACACTATTATATATATACATATACGTGTTCAATCTCTTGCTAAACATTGTTTTCCTCTCTTAAAATCAGATTGGAACACGTTTTCAAACTGGTTTTAAGAACATGGTTCATTTTGATTTTCATAGTACCAAGTTATGAAATCATTTTTATTTCATTTTAAAATTTGCTTAATTTCAGCAATCCATACGTAAGATGTATGTATGTTGTTGAAATCAGACCATGTTTTATAGGAATTGGTTTATGAATGTCAAATTTTATATATTTAAAATGCCAACTATCCTAGAACTATCCAAAGAAGTTGACGATTTCATGAGTACGAAATCTGAAATTTGATGAAAGACTTCTCATTTCTATCTAAGAAACAAGCCCTTTATTGGAATCAATGTCCATAATTTTCAGCTATCTAAATCAACATAAGGTCTGATTTTTTTAGCTATCTTGAGACGAAAGTGGATGTCATCCACGTCTCCCATCTATTTAAAAAAAAAAAATTGATTTTCACATCATTTGTATATTTTTCATCATTTTGATAGTTTTATGTCCAGTGTCAAGCTTATGGACTACATCTCTAATTCATGTACTTAATCATATAATAAGCATATTTAGATAAAGTCCTACATGTTAATTAAAATCAATCTCTATGTGTAGATCGTATGATGTGAAATTGCAATATGGACCTTAAGAGATTATGAGAGAGTGAAGAATGTATGTTTCATTTGAATGAACCTTGAGAGATTATGAGAGAGAGAAAAATGAATGTTCCATATAGTTTCCCTTCTAATTTAATGCATTCACTTTCACTCAAAATCAATGACACCACATGCATATTCTCAAGAAGTTAAGTGATTCGAATTTGAGTTGCAAAAAGTGACCAAGTCATACTGCAACAAAAATTTGTAAACTTCTCTTAACTTCAAAAGAAAACAAAAGCAATGCATTCATGATCTTCGCCAAAGTATATTTGAAAAACAACACGTTTGCTAACAATTTGAAGCCTATGTTTCATCAAAGGAATGGATTCTACCTAACCAAATCACACGATTTAGCAAAAGAAGAATTGAAAAATCAAGTTTCTTTCATAAGGAAACTTAGCTATTTTTCAAAAGTTGATCATAATTTCAACTCATGAACCATTTAGAGTTCACAATAAAGAACTCAATTTCACTTTTCAAAATCCTCAAGAATTGTGTATTCCAAATCGAATGGCACAAAAACAAAGGTTTTTGAACCAACTTGAAAATCCTCTAATCTTCAAAACGAGTTCAAATCACTGATTCAAAATAAATTTTGGTTCTTGAATCCAAAACCTCAATGCATAAGCATGTAGGATTTACATCAAAAAGTCATATATGATCCAAATGATCCTTAATCCTTGGTCTAATTACTCCTGTTAAAGGCGGCAGGAACGGTTGGAGCTTGTACCAACGGACGGATCCCTTTTCATTAAAATATTTTTCAAAACCTCAATTTTAAAAGAATTTTGTTGATTTGCATATGACACCCTTTGAGAAAATGGTGGGGTGCGAACAGATGGCACGCCCGGTGGGACCCGTCATTGTTTGTCTAAGGACCTATTTGAATCATATACAAGTTATTTTACATTGTCGGATATCAATTGCACAAAATTTTTCATAAACATGCATACCGGCATCATGTAGTATACATTGAGGAGATTTTACGAACATCTTTCATGTCAATTTATCCTACCCCTCCTCAATTTAGGGATTGTATGCAGCTCATGTATGCTTTCAAATTTTCAAATCTATCTCTTAGGAATGTATGCAATAGAGCCATCTATTTCGCATCTTCTCATGAATTTTGGAAAACAAATCCTTACCTATGTCATGTCCCGGTCATCACGTTGTCGGGCTATCTCTAGGACATTAGTCCAAGATGTAGCCTTACAACTGGACCACCCAATTGGATTGAGAAGTCCCCCCATTAGTACCGAAACAGACAATAGTCCCGGTATATCGATGGGTGGACAAGGAGATTGGAGAGCCCAAATCTAGAAAACCCTTGGAGGAGTTTATGCCAGTACCATAAATTTGGTATATAGGCATACCTTAAATTATTGGATAAATGGAAAACGATTCACCAATTTATTCTCCGTAGGTTCCAAGACCAATTTTCAAAACAATGCATATAGGCAAGAGTCCTAGGGAATGCATTATCAATTTTTCGTTAATTGCTTGTTTGGATGCATATGATGTTTGCCTCTAAGTCCATGTCCAAACCCAATGACAAAACTCTTCTTGAGTCTCTATTGGGTCAATTCATGTCAAAGTCTAACACCTTCTCTTGTCTAGATGGACTCAGAAAGCATTTTTCCATATGACCACATCCTATTTGGGTCATGTCAAGGTCGATCCGGACTTCGCGTCATCTCAAGTGGTGTCTACCTACCTCAGTGGTATCTTTCATGGTACCCAACTTTTCGGTGTATGTTTTCGGACCACTTAGAAGATTGCGGTCTCAAAGAAGCAATTAGTCTTGCCATGCAACCTATCATTGGCAATCTAATCCATGCAATTGCCGAAAGATGGAACCCAAGGACCAACACATTCTGATTTTCATGGGGTAAAATGACAATCACTCTTGATGACTTCTCCAGTATCATGGGTTTGCCAGAACCAAAAGGTGTCCCAAGAGGTCCAATTGAAGACCAGTTCCTTGTAAACCAAGGTCAAGTAAAAACTCTAGAAGTGATTTGTAAACTCACAGGAAAACGAAGTTGGCCTTTTCTAGAGAAAGATGGACATCAATATCTTCAACTACAAGAACTTGGTGAAACATATTCCCAATTTGTCAACCCTGCTTTACTATGTAGAAGTATTGCAGACAAGTACAAAAACTCCATGGTGACTTGTACTGCGGGTCTTATCTTCTTCAACAATGAAGAACACATAATGGATTTCCGCATAGCCCGTCTCTTTAGAAAATAGGGGCATGTCAAAGTCCGTCACATATCCGTAGCAATGGCAGCCTTGGCATTTCTTTACAGAGGGCTGACCAAATTTTCAATTGGAGATGCAGACTCGATAGAAGGATGTGTCTTCGCACTACAAGCATGGTTCTACAAACATGTGGGGCTACAATCATGTCATTTTCAGAATACCGACAACCAGTTATCCAGTATGGAACACTACCGTAGGAAGATGGAGGAAGCCCATCTATCCTTATGTCCTATATTGTCATGTCTGGTTCATTGTTGTTAAGCCAAAATTTGTCAAGTTTTATCAAGTTGTGTTGAACTTTGTCAAGTTTTGTCATTCTCATCTTTCTTCCAATATGCAATCAAAATTTGTCATCTCTCGACAATTCAAATCCTAACATTTTCAATTTTTCTTCTTGCAAGGTGAACATCCGCTTTATGGTCGAAACTAGAAGCCAACAAAGGAGAAAGATTGAAATGGAGCTAGAGAAAACTTTTATGGGAGACAAGGGAGAAGAATCCTCCTCAGAAACACCTCCCAAGCTAGAAATAAATGATCCAAAATTTGAAGAATACAGAAGATTTCGGAGATACATGATTATGTTCAATGAAGAACAAGCCCAGGCAGAAAAGGCCAAAAAGAAAGGGAAGAAGACAAAGATGTATTCATCAAGTAGTTCTGACTCTTCTGAAAATACTACAACAGAATCCAGTAGTGAGGAAGAATCAAAAACTCCCAAGAAAAAGAAGAAGGGAGAATCCTGGAAAACAAAAATTTAGGAAGTTGAAAAGAAGTTGAACGCAGTTCAATTCAAATGCAAGAATAAAAGGAATTTTACGTGCGAAGATTTCTACGAAAGCTTCGAAAATGACAAGCATATAAAAAACTTGCCTAAGAAATTTATCAAATTTGATGGTCACAGAGACCCAAAGGCACATTTGGCCATGTTCTTTGCTAAATGCTACAAATTTCGCCACAATCACAGGGCCCTCTTTCGATGTTTCCCAAGAAGCCTGGAAGGAATTGCTGCACAATGGTATCGGGAACACATCAACCCAGTCGAATTGAAGAATTTTGACAAGTTAATCAACCTTTTCATTGAAAGGTTCATTCAAAACGTCGAAACTGCACCAACGATCACCATGCTATGCTATCTGAAGCAAAGGCCAGGTAAAAAGGTGAGAGATTTTATTCAAAGATGGAGGTCTTCTTGTAGCAACAAGATGAGGGATTCAATCTCTCAATCCCATGCATTGGGACTCATCGTAAACAATTTGACACAACCATTAAGGAGCCTCATTTCCAATGCTCCAATCAAGTCTTTCATCGATCTCGCCGAGAGGGCAGAATGCATTGAAGCAGGAATTAAAAATGGAGCTTTTGATGTTGTCATCCTGGTAAAGGTTAGGAAAGATACAAAGAAGAATAGCAGAAGTCAAAATGCTCTAGCCAACGTCTTAGCCAATGCCGCCACCTTCAAGAAAGAGAAGTCAGAACATCCCAAGAATAAAGGGCTGATGGACAGAGCTAGTGGTAGTAGTAGTGGCACTAAAAACAAACTTCCTGGATGGAGATACGATAGGAAATTCACCCCATTACAACAGAGTTATGCAGAGGTCATGCACATGTTGATCGAAAGAGGTACTCTGTTCCTCCCAAAAGTCTCCAAGCCCCCACCGATGATGGGGAAAAACAAAGAGCAATTTTACAAATTTCATCGTGTTCCAGGACACGACACAGAAGACTGTCTTGTACTTAAAAATATTGTGCAAGATGCAATTGATGAAGAAATCATCAAAGAGGTCAGCGAACAACCTGACATTCTCAAAAACCCTTTTCCTAAACATGAGAAATGAATAGTTTCGATGGTCATATTTTCAATAGGTCATCAAATTATGGTGACAAACAAAAGGGATACAGCATCCCTGGATTTCTTTGGATTACTTTTCAAACATGATAAAGGATCCATCAATGCACAAACCAGACTGGTTAAACCAGACCATATGACAGAGATTGATCAGAAGTCACAAGTGTGCGACCCTGAATGATTGGAATCCATTTTCAAGGAATTAGACCCCTTACCCGAAGTCAAGAAGGGATGATTTAGCCCTAACCAAGGAAATGGATGGGCATTTGAATTATGTGAAAATGGTTCGATCATGTTCTCTGATAAAGATCTACCAATTGGAGGTGCATCGCATAATGATGTCTTGCACATAGTGGTAGAAACAAGGGGAACCAGAGTTTCTCATGTTTTAATTGATGGTGGAGCAAGCCTGAACATTTGTCCACAACAAACAACTCGTGAGTTAGGCATAAGACAGGCTGATTATACACCGTCATCGATTTTCATCCATAGATATGACGGAACAGGACAACCATGCCTAGGATGTATATGTCTAGATCTGAATATCTCTGAGACGTATCATCAGATTTTATTTCATGTGGTGGATATAAAACCCTCATTCAACCTATTGCTTGGCAGACCGTGGATCCATGCTACCTATGCAGTTCCTTCCACTCTACATCAGTGCATCAAATGGACTCACAACAGGAATACTATAACCATCTATGCAGAGGATAGGCAGAGTCAGCTTGTGCACCAATGATTCTGGTACCAACATATACAATTGAGGTACCCAGTATTCGAGTCTACAAAGAGGAAGAAATGTCTCAAAGTCTTAGCAGATTGGCCATTCAGAAACCAAAGAAACAGGTGTGGATGAAAAAGGGTACCAAACCTGAAATAAGTTACAAAAGTCATCCGTTATTCAAGAAATTCTGCCAGAATGAGAAAGGATTGGATTTACTCATACGCCATGGCTACCAGCCATTTATTGGCCTTGGCAAACATGAAAATGGAATCTTAGAACCAGTTACCTTGACATGACAACGAGGCACTCAAGCCTTAGGATGCCAAAGCTATGAAAAAGTAAATGCCGAGGAAGAATTCAAGCCAATACCTTTTGTCAAGAGCAATACCATAGGCGGATGTTCACCATCAATGTGAATCAATAAATTCGCTATCATTTTGTCATCCAGTCATCATTTTGTCATTTCGTTATCATTGTACTCCAAATAGACCAAGTGTCTTCATTTTGTAATACCTTCAAAGATGCAATGGCATATGCAATTTACTTCCATGTACAATGTCTCAAATCTCATCTAACTTCTTTATAATCTTTAGGATGGCATCTGAGGATCAAACAACAAAAGCCTTTAAGGAGGTAAATCCAAAATTCATTGAGATAGAGTGTCTAGAGTTCATCCAAATAAGAAAGCAAGATTAACCGTCACCTTTGATTAATGATCCAATTGAGGAAATTAATATTGGCACGGAAGAGAACCCAAAGATTTTGTAAATCGGAACAAGTCTCTCAGCAGGTGAAAGAAAAGAATTGATAGACTTCCTCAAAGAGCATCAAGAAGCCTTTGCATGAACTTATGAGGACATGCCAGGACTCGATACAAAATTAGTCGAGCATCGACTTCCATTGAAACCAGAATGCAAGCCAATCAAACAAAAGTTGAGAAAACTAGACCCTCATCTTGAGGGGCAAGTTAAGGAAGGCCTAGATGACCTACTAAAGGCAGGGTTCATCCGAGCAATCGACTATCCTGAATGGTTAGCAAACATTGTGGTAGTCTCAAAGAAAAATGGCAAAATTCGACTCTGCATCGATTTCAGAGATTTGAATAAAGTCACACCAAAGGACGACTATCCACTTTCAAACATCGACTTGTTGGTCGACAGTACTGCAGGCCACGCTATGTTCTTCTTTATGGATGGATATTCTAGTTATAACCAAATTAAACTGGCTGCTCAAGATCAAGCCAAAACATCGTTTACAACCCCATGGGGCACTTTCTGCTATACGGTAATGCCGTTTGGTTTGAAGAATGCTGGGGCAACATATCAAAGAGTCATGGCAGCTACTTTTCATGATCAAATGCATCAAATCATGGATGCATATGTAGATGATCTACTAATTAAGTAAAAAACAAGAGAAAATCACATCAACATTCTTTCTCAAGTTTTTGATAGACTCTTACAGTATAAGCTTAGGTTGAATCCACAAAAATGTGTATTTGGTGTGGAATCTGATAAGCTTTTGGGATTTATGGTTAGCAAAAAGGAAATCGAAATGGATCGCTCCAAAGTAAAGGCGATCATCGAAATGCCACCGCCAACAAATCTTAAGGAGCTACGCAGCTTGCAAGGCAGAGTTCAGTCAATTAGAAGATTTATATCTAATCTTACCATGATATGTGAACCCTTCAACCATTTACTACGGAAAGGAGTCAAGTTTGAATGGGGACATAAATGTCAAGCCTCATTTGAAAAGATCAAGAAGTATCTTCTTTGTCCACCAATTTTAAAACCTCTAATTCTAGGGAAATCTCTACTTCTTTACATCACAATTAACAATTCAGCCTGTGGTGGATTTTTGGCTCAATATGAAGAAGGATGTCGAATAGAACATGCCATTTATTACATCAGCAAGACATTTGTGCAGTATGAAAAGAACTACTCGCACATGGAAAAAACTTGCTTGGCCTTGGTATGGATGTGTAAAAAATTAAGACATTACCTATTGGCATGCGAAGTTAAAATTTTATCCAAACTTAATTCACTCAAATATATCCTCGAACAACCATTCCTAAATGGAAGGATAGCAAAGTGGCAGGTTTTGTTAATGCAATACGATTTGGAATATGTGTCACAAAAATCAATCAAGGGGCAAGCCATCGCAGATCAGTTGGCAAATTTTCCTTTATCTGAAGAAATCAAAACAGATGATGATTTTCCAGATGAGCAAATCCTAACGACTGAACCAGAGCCAATTTGGGAGATGTATTTTGATGAATCTAAAAGCACAGGTGGGGTAGGCATTGGGATACTTTTCATTACACCAGAAAAGGAAATGATTCCTTACTCCCTCAAATTGAATTTCTCTTGCACACATAATATGGTAGAGTACGAGGCCTTAATCCAAGGACTCAAAATGCTGCTCAAATTTAAAGTGCAGAGAGTTCGCATTTTCGGAGATTCTCTCTTAGTTGTCAGTCAAGTCAATGGGGATTGGCAAGTCAAAGATCAGAAATTAATCCTGTATCAAGAATTAGCAACTTTCCTTTTAAAACAATTTGAAGAGTATCAGCTCTTGCATGTCGAAAGAGAATTTAACCCGATTGCAGACGGTTTGGCCAGTTTAGGCTCCACCATTGCCTTCAAACCTGGAGAATCTATCAGATCTTTTGAAGTCGGAAGACTCGAACAACCATCTTTTGTCATACCAGAACATGTGTTACAAGCAAAAAGCAGAGAAACACCATGGTATCAAAACATCAGAGATTTTTCTTCGAAATGGAACACTTCCACCTGAAATGTCTCGAAAGGAGCAAAGAGCCCTGAGGCATATGTCATCAAGATATTTCATTTTAGCAGACATCCTATACAGAAGAGGATTCAGTACAGAATATGCTAGATGTCTCTATGTAAATGAGGCACTAGAAGTCATTCAAGAAGCTCATGAAGGAATTTGTGGAGGACATGTAGGGTATCAGACCTTCGTCAAACAGATAGTCAGAGCAGGATATTATTGGCCTACAATGTAAAAGGACTGTCATCAATTTATCAAGAAATGCATCAAATGTCAGTTGCATGCACCATCAATTCATGCTCCAGCAGCATACCTTCATTCGGTCAGCTCACCCTAGCCATTCTCTATGTGGGCCTTCGACATGGTCGGACCAATCAATCCGCCTGCCTCAAATGGACACAGGTATTTTCTTGCAGCTACAGATTATTCCACCAAATGGGTCGAAGCAATCACCTTAAAAACAGTCGAAGGACGACATGTAGTGTCCTTCATCCACAAAAATCTTTTGTGTAGATTTGGCATCCCGCACGATATCGTTTCTGACAACGGTACTCACTTTAAAAATGAGAAAATGCGCAATCTTTGTCACAAACACAACATACAACATCACTTCTCTGCCCCATATTACCCTCAAGGTAATGGTTAGGCAGAAGCAACCAACAAGATTTTGATTCATGTCTTAGAAAGGACTGTTGAAACAGGCCGAGATTGGCACGAGAAAATGCATAATGCACTTTGGGCATATCGAACTACAATCCGGACACCCACCAATGCTACACCAGTAGAGTTAGTATATGGAACGAAAATTGTCCTTCCATTATATGTCCAAAAACCAGCAATAAAATTTGCTGCTCTCATTGAACTCCCAATTAGCAAGTATCAAAAAAAGAGACTTGCTCAATTAGACGTCTTAGATGAGAAAAGACTACAAGCGGCAGAGCACGCTGAAGTCTATCGCAAGAGAGTCACCCGACATTATGCCAAATTGGTCATTGCGAGAAAATTTCAGGTAAATGATCTTGTTTTAAGATCTATAGTTCCACTCAGGAGTAGACCCAAAGGGAAATGGGCACCAAACTGGGAAGGACCATATGTCGTCAAAGACGTTCTACCTCACAATTCTTATTGGTTGATTGACGCCGATGGGGTCGAAATCCCCGATCCAATTAATGCTTTGCATCTCAAAAAATTCTATACTTGAATTTGCAATTCAAAAATTTCAAAACAATTGTACTTTGATAAGCATGTTCTTATCAATTTTCAAACCAACTAAGAGGCATAGTATCCCTTAGAGAAAGTTTGTAAAATGAATCAAAATTTTTAAAATTTTCAAACTCAGGCCATATTTTAAGGACAACAACAGGGGCATTGACTTGAAATATACAAGAAATTTCAATGAAATTGAGGGATTAATGTATAGAAATTAACATTGGTCCTGACAAGTGGCACTTGTAAAGGTCTAGCATGAGATGCCACAAGAAAAGGCCCTTGTAACCCAAAAGACCTTGGCAAGATGCAAGAAAAAACTATCAAGCAAAATGAGTTGAGCAATGAGCTCGGGGTGAGTGTAGTTGTTCCTCTAGTTCAAAGCTCTGCAGGTGCAGGTGGGCATATGACCTATGCTTACACTGTGAAGCTAAAAAGCAATCCATGAACATTTTGCTTATATTAAGTCTCCTAAAGCCTTATAAATTCGAGCAAGTAAGTCCGAGGAGTGTTCTGCACTTGGTACCCTAAGGTCAACTGGTCTGGGAGTTACCGGCCCAAAGCTCGCTACAAGGGTTCAGAAGAAAGCCCGATAGACTTGATATTGTACAAAGCAAACTGCATAAAACCACCAAAGTGGTGGAAATCCATAGTAGCTTTTGGGGTGGTGAGAAATTTTCCTCAAGAGTGAAGGGTGGCTCAAAAAGAAAATCAAAATTCAAACGATAAAGCCAAAAGGTGAAAAAATAAGCAAACAAAAAAAAAGAGAGAGAAAAAGCACTTGCCAATGGTTAAGAAGGCATCAAGAGCTAAGTTCTCCAAGCATCAAATGCAAAAACTTTCACAATTGCAAAATTTTTCAACCAACATTAATTCCTCTACAAAGTCTCCAGTGAGATAGAGGAAAATCTTCTTATTTCAGGTCTACGCCTATCATTTTCCCTTGAGTGAGGACGCTTAAACGTCATTTGAAAAATGGATTTTCTTCAATTTCCATTTGCAAAAAAATTGGTGCATAAATCTTTGCTATTAAGCAAATTCTTCAACTTGCTTAACAGCAAAGAGGAGCATTTAACACCCCAAATTTTTCCACATTAAAATTGAAGCAATATGAAAATTTGACAAAAGAGTTGTGAAATTTTGCAATTTCAAAGTCAATTTCAAACCTAAATGTAATTTAGATTTGAATCATGAATTTAACACATGGCATGCATCCGAATGCAGGATTGCGAGTCCAAACTAAGTCTAAATTAGGATTTGACATCCAAATCCAATTACAAATGCCATTTGACATCCAGATCCAATTACAAATGTCATTTGACATTCAAATTCAATTACAAATGTCATTTGACATTCAAATTCAATTACAAATGTCGTTTGACATCCAAATACAATTACAAATGTCGTTTGACATTCAAATTCAATTACAAATGTCATTTGACATCCAAATCCATTTACAAATGTCATTTGAAATCCAAATTCAATTGTAAATGTCATTTGAAATCCAAGTCCAATTGCAAAATTCAAATTTTGACTTAGATCCAAGAATTAGATCTAATTCAGTCTAGAATGCTACGTGGGACCCACGTGTGGGCCCCACCTAGCCCATGTGGTCAAGAGCCCCCCAGGGTTTACACCCCTCATTTAAAAAAATAAATAAATAAATAAATGTTTTCTCTCAATTAAATGAAAAAACCACTTTCAAGGAGAAATGAATGATATCATAACTAAAAACTAGGAAAAGAGAAGCATTTATGCATCTCTCTCTTTTTTAAATAGGTCCTCTTTAAGGAGTTTTCAATCTTCAAAAAGCAATAACTAGGCTGGTCAAACCCACTTAATTCAAGTAGGTTCGACCCTAGTGCACCCAAATCTTAGCTAGGCTCAGTCAATATGAGCTCAGCTTGGTCAAAAAGTAGGTCTGTCTCACGATCCAATTAATGGACGAAAATAGACTTTGACCAAACCAAACCCACTTTGACTAAACCCAGTTAAAGTACAATTTAGCTCAACTAAGAACTTTCTTATCTCAAATTTATCAAATTAGCTCAAACAAAGTCAAACTATTCGCAATTGAGCTTTGACTTTGGTCAATTGGTCGAAATAGACCAATGTGGATAATTTTGTCCTTCTATGGTCAAATTGAGATTACAGAGCCTAAATTGGCTCATAAAAGGCAAATAAATATTTGGATTTGTCAAATAGATAAATTAAATACCAAATTAAAATTCAATTTTTCAAACGAAAGTTTATTTCAGTTGAAATCCATCTTCAATCAAATTATGGACGAAAATCCCCTTTTCGAGCCAAATTTGATCGAATTTTCAAATTTTATTCAAATTTAAATTGGATTATCATAATTCAATTGCATTTGGAGCTTAATAACTAGGTTTTAACCTAACAAGCTCGATTTCAAACAAAAAAATAAATAAATAGCACAAAATAAGGCAAAACCCTGTGCAAGAGCATTTTTGTCCAAAATTTGGTCAATGTTGGTCAGCTAGGTCTGAACCAAGTTGACCAAACCTAACCCAGCCCACCTAGCTCGTGCAATTGGGATAAGAATGAGTAAATAAAGCCATTAAAACTCCATTTATTCCATTTTTCATCTCCCTAAGCCTTGATTAATCTTCCAAGGCAAATTTAAGGAGGTGGTTGAACCCACCTCCTCCTCTATATAAACCTCCCCTTGGCCACCAAGGGGGGGGGGGGGACGAAATTTTGGAGGTATTCCATCAAGTGCTGCAACCAAGGAGCTAGGAGGGAGAAGCCAAGGAAGAGAGGAGAGATTCGTCCAAGTATTCTTCCCTCTTTTCTCTGATTTTCCTCTCTTAAAATCAGATTGGAACACGTTTTCAAACTGGTTTTAAGAACATGGTTCATTTTGATTTTCATAGTACCAAGTTATGAAATCATTTTTATTTCATTTTAAAATTTGCTTAATTTCAGCAATCCATACGTAAGATGTATGTATGTTGTTGAAATCAGACCATGTTTTATAGGAATTGGTTTATGAATGTCAAATTTTATATATTTAAAATGCCAACTATCCTAGAACTATCCAAAGAAGTTGACGATTTCATGAGTACGAAATCTGAAATTTGATGAAAGACTTCTCATTTCTATCTAAGAAACAAGCCCTTTATTGGAATCAATGTCCATAATTTTCAGCTATCTAAATCAACATAAGGTCTGATTTTTTTAGCTATCTTGAGACGAAAGTGGATGTCATCCACGTCTCCCATCTATTTAAAAAAAAAAATTGATTTTCACATCATTTGTATATTTTTCATCATTTTGATAGTTTTATGTCAAGTCTCAAGCTTATGGACTACATCTCTAATTCATGTACTTAATCATATAATAAGCATATTTAGATAAAGTCCTACATGTTAATTAAAATCAATCTCTATGTGTAGATCGTATGATGTGAAATTGCAATATGGGCCTTAAGAGATTATGAGAGAGTGAAGAATGTATGTTTCATATGAATGAACCTTGAGAGATTATGAGAGAGAGAAGAATGAATGTTCCATATAGTTTCCCTTCTAATTTAATGCATTCACTTTCACTCAAAATCAATGACACCACTTGCACATTCTCAAGAAGTTAAGTGATTCAAATTTGAGTTGCAAAAAGTGACCAAGTCATATTGCAACAAAAATTTGTAAACTTCTCTTAACTTCAAAAGAAAACATAAGCAATACATTCATGATCTTGGCCAAAGTATATTTGAAAAACAACACGTTTTCTAACAATTTGGAACCTATGTTTCATCAAAGGAATGAATTCTACCTAACCAAATCACACGATTTGGCAAAAGAAGAATTGAAAAATCAAGTTTCTTTGCTAAGGAAACTTAGCTATTTTTCAAAAGTTGATCATAATTTCAACTCATGAACCATTTAGAGTTCACAATAAAGAACTCAATTTCACTCTTCAAAATCCTCAAGAATTGTGTATTTCAAATCGAATGGCACAAAAAACAAATGTTTTTGAACCAACTTGAAAGTCCTCTAATCTTTAAAACGAGTTCAAATCACTCATTCAAAATAAATTTTGGTTCTTGAATCCAAAACCTCAATGCATAAGCATATAGGATTTGCATCAAAAACTTGTATATGATCCAAATGATCCTAGTCCTTGGTCTAATTATCCCTGTTAAAGGCGGCAGGAACGATTGGACCTCGTACCGATGGGCGGATCCCTTTTCATTAAAATATTTTTCAAAACCTCAATTTTAAAATAATTTTACTGATTTGCATATGACACCCTTTGAGAAAGGGGTGGGTGCGAACAAGGAGGAAGCCGTCGGATGTTTGAGAAGAACCAGCTGTCGCCGGCCACTGGAAAAGCGAAAGACTTGGTTGCGAAAGACTTCTCGACCGTCGCCAGAAAAGTGAAAGACTTGGTTGCGAAGATACGAGATGAGAGAGAGAGTGATGCCCAAAATAAAACTCCAATTCTATTCAAGCATACGAAAGCAAAGTACATAATTGTTTAAATAGTCTTGAAATGTCTTGGTTTCCTAAGTGACTCGAACCAAGACGCACACACAACTCAAAGCAAATGCTGAAACGAAAGGTCGAGACGAGACGTCTCGAAAACCTAATTAGACTTGAACCTTGTGAGCTCGGGTGAGACTTGTCTGGGTTCCGCCCAGACTCGATCCTTTAAAGCACTATGACCACGCCCTATAGGCTCAGCCCGTAATTTGCCTAGGTTCGGCCCTAGGCTACCACAATTGACCTGGGTTCATACCAGACTCAGGACCGACCTGACCTAGACCGGGTGTTAGTGCCTGGCTTGGTCCATGACCGCCCTGATGAAATGCCACCAGCTGTTCGTGTTCGGCCCCTGATGCTTCGCCCGCTCCTCCATCTATAGCATCTCCGAATCCATGGTCAACCTCCTTGTGTGCTGAAGCCTGTGCACCTACGCATGTGACTAGCCTGGCCGACGCTCCCTGGCTGCTCTCGGCACCATCGGCCGCTAGTTTCGGTCGTACTAGGGGTAGGTCTGTAATAACACCTAACTTGATAAGGTGTGGGAGGAGAGCTCGGCCGAAGTCCACCACGCCTAGAGCTGGACGACTCACTGGCTGGAGAGGGATCCCTTGCTGGTTTGCAAGGGGTTCAATTTATAGGGACTTGGTGCTGGAACTTGAACCAATTTGTTGGAACCAAGTTAAATCAAGAGTTACTTTTGGCATGGGCAGGAAGGGACTATGCATGAAAGGTGCACCTCCTTCATTGCCAATCCAATTCTTCCTTTTGTTAGCTTGTCCCTCTAGCTTAACTTGAGGAACAAACAAGGAGGCATGCTGGTCTTTCTTTCTACATTTTCAGGGAGTGGAGTCAACTGGAAAAGAGCTGATTCTAACCAGCTCTTGGTTTGTTTCCAAAGAAGACATGAAAGGAAGAGGGGAACACGCCATTCATGGCCGTCCCCTCTTGTTCTAACTTGAAAATTTCTGGTTTCAAGTTTTGGAAACCTGATTTAAATGGCACGCCCAACTGGGCTGCCTTTGATTTTGAAAGCTTTTATTCCATTTCAAATGGGGGATAGGGGTGAACGCCTGATTTCAAGCTGCTCTCTTAGGCTTTGGGAAAATTTTTTTAGGAAAGGTTCAAAACAAAGCATCTTATTCTTGGATGCCTCTTTAATTTTCTTTTTTTTCAAAAAACTGGTTAGCTAGATTGAGGTGATCCATTCCAAAAACGTCGGAAGTAAAAGAGCAAGCTTGTTTGAGAAACTTTTTACTTGATATAATTGTTATAGGTTAACGTCAATCTAACCTTGGGCGAATTCTTGATTTGTCTGAAGATCGGCTCGGCCTTAGCATGTCAAGGTGCCTCTTTCTCTTGAGTTTCTATGAAAGAGATTTGGGGTGGATGAAGAGTGCACTCTCCTCAAATAACTTTTTGGTTCATTTTGAAGGGAGCGGATTAGCTCGGTTGGGGCTGACCTGAGTTAGTTGGTTATCATGGTTCTCTGAGCCCATTTTAGGATTTCCAAAGTTTTAATTTGAATTTTTAATTTTTTAGAAAGAGTCAATTACTGAATTGACTTTAAGAAAAATTGGGAACTCCTCCCTCTAGGAGAACCATTCCTAGATTATTTTCTTTTGGTTGGGTCTTTCTCCAATAATTTTAAGGAAGGAAATTGAGAGAGATAAAGTCCCGCCGATTATTTTTTCTCTTTGTTTTGAAATAAAATTGAGAGAGGATTTTAATTCTCACTAATGAAAATTTTAATTTTGATTGTAAAATTTGTAACTTCTGGACCTCGATTTGGATCGATCTCAAAATTTTGCCAAGCTGAATTTGAAATCTCATTCAAATTTGACAAAAAATTCTGATTTTGCAATTCATCATTCTAACTTGATTTGCAAGTGATCCTTAGACTTGGGTCTATGATTGGGTTGGGTGGACATCAACTCCGGTTTGAAATATTTTATGGAAATTTTCAAGATCGCCATTGAGAAAAATTGGAAAATTTTGGGGTGTAAAGAACTCTTGACTTATACAAAGGAGTGCGGTTCGTTTGACAAGTTCTTACCTCTATATCTATCACTTTTTAGAGATTTTTGAATTGTTCAAACTTCATGAACATAAAGAAGAGAAATGTTATTCCCACAGGAGGAAGGGTACCCTATAAACAATGCATCCTAAATATATACTTGTTCTAAAGCTTCCACGGAAAAAAAAGGAGAGATTCATCATTACTAGATAGATGGGAACATCTTTCTTTTACTGCTAAAACCAAATCAGGTGTATCTATATTGTCTCTTACTTGACACTGCTCTATGCTGAATCTTATGAGTTTCTTATCTCATGAACCTTCACAAAATTATGTTGTTTGTGACTTTGTTTGCTGGTTGTGATTTTTCCTATTTTCTCTTTTGTTTTGCCCATGGTTGGTGATAAATCTTTTAGAGAGACTGGATTAAGACATAAGTGGGATTCCTTCTACTCTCTGTAATCATTCATTTCACTGCTCATGCATTTCCAAGTGGCAGAATTCTTCTTGCATGGTAAGCATATTCTTGTATCTAGGCACACATCCTTCTTAATTATGGTTATTCTGATGATGTAGAATTTTGGTTTTAAGAACATGCTCTTCATCCATTAACAGATGTTAGTGTGTTAAAAATCCTATATTTTTTATTTTGGGTAGTCTTATGAAATTTAGAAAAATTATGTCATGTGCCCAATTCCTGTAGACGCATCTTCATTCAGCCACTACTCAACTGGCATCTCCAGCTTTGCCACATTTCTTTCTAGGTTAGTAATTTTATAACCAGCTTTTAAGTTCAATTTTGTGTTATATTCTTGAACAAACAGACACACAACACCCTGTTGCCTTCAAAAATAGGAGTTCTCTACTGCTTCCAGACAGCAACTCCTCTTCTGTTTGTACGCCTTGGACCGTGGCTCTGTTGCCATCAAATCATTTGTTCCTTATTTCAAGCTTGGTCCAGTAGATTAGCAATTGCCTAGCTGTCTTAAGCTTAAAACCTTAGCTGCCTTGCTATTTGCAGCTCAATCGCATTAGCCCCACCATTCCACAGGCCTAGATTGGTTCTTTGCTGCTACATTTGCATACCTGCTCCCCACATTGGAGCTGCCTTATTGCTTCAAGGTACTACTCTTGCTCATATAGATGGCAGCTCGTTGCTGCTTTCAATCAACAATGGCTCCCTTACTATTCATAGGTTCAAACCATAGTGTCGATTGACCCTAACCAACAATTCGCTGCTACCTCAAGCCTAGACCAGTGATCTCCTGTTGTCATGTTGCCAATTTGCAGCAATAAGTCTGGTGTTGTCTTCTAGTTTGGACCAGCAACCTTGCCATCCTCTACAGTTGCTTCCAACATACTCCCAACTTTAGTGGCCCTGCTGCACATTGCAAAGACCAGTAAATTTACCGAGCTCAGGTTCCAATTAAGCTCATCATGTTTGGGCAACTACTTATCAAACTAAATATGACTAGATAGCTCCCTCTCCAAGTTTGGGCCAATAGCTTCCTCAACTTGTGACAGTTGTTCTGTGTTGTCCCCCAAACTGCATGCTCTTTGCTGTCCCAAACCAGCAAGAATAGATTTCTTGCTTCCCTTCCAACTTACAGCAACCTCCCACTCTCAAACTAGCAGATTTTCTGCTCTAGTCTCCTAAAGCAAACCCATCATAGCTTCGGAACAGAAGCCTCCTTCCTGTCATTGAGCTCCCAACCAACGGCTACCTGAGTATCAAACTGCTTCATATCCGTAGATAGTTTGGCTCCAATTCTACACCCCATTGCTGCTCTTAAGGTCCCCAATTCGGTAGCCTTGCTGCCTTCTAATCCGAACTAGCTTTGCTAAACCCAAATGAAATCCATCAACCTTGGCTCAGCCATGTTTCTTCTTAGGACGTTTGGTAAAACACTTCTCCAAAGCACATTTTTCAAACAAGGAAAATGACATTTTATAAATGACCCACCTATAGTCTCAAAAACCAGATTTTGAAAGTCCTAAATCGTGTGAAACCACAGTGAGAAAATCCCCAAACCAAAGGAGAATGATTGGCCTAATTATGTAAGTGTAAATAATTTCTCTCTAATTTTATGTTGACATGACATGAGAGAGAGGGAGTGAGAGATAAGTGCATGACTATCACACCTCAATGGCGTCACAAAACCAATAGAGTATCCAATCAACTAAATTTCGGTCAACCCAAGATTGGATTGATAAAACAAGGAGCCTAGTCCATCTTGTACATGACTAGACTAATCAAAATGAGTGTGTTATCTCGTTGGCTAAAATCGTAGGTGCAATCTGTTGCTCGTCTAAGTTTACCTATTTTTTCAATTCATGGCCTATTAATTGTAGGTGAAATGTTTGAGGAACTAGCAACTTTGTTTTTCCCAGTCATTTGGGCTCTTGTGGATGTATCTTTATTACTTATGTGATGCTTGCTTTCAAATTCTATAAAGATCTTTAACAAAAATTTCATGTTCAAATAGGAGAATAGATTGAGTAGAAGAAAAAATTACTTGTTTGAAGAATGACAAATTTAGAAAGAAATATCATTGAAAAGGGCAAGCAAGTATGTGATTTGAGACAAAGCTAAACAAATGTCCCAATTGGAGTACATTCCTCTAGGGGCCGTTTGATGGCCTGAAAATATTTTTCTAGAAATATATTTCTGGAAATATAAGAAATGGAAAAATGGAATGGAAAATTTTTTTCCAATTCCAATTTTGGTGTGTGTGTGATGACTCAGAAATATATTTCCAATTCTATATTTCTGAGTTTGATGGTATGGGAAAATGAAATGGGAAAAATACCAATAACAAATATATAAAAAAATCACTGCCTCTAAGCACCAGATAAGCCGTTGCCGCTCTGCTTCCGAACTAACGGTGCAACCATCCATGTGCCTAAAGTAGTATTCCTAAAAATTTCAGGAATTAGGAAGTACGTTATGTTTGTGAACTCGAACAAAGATGCTATATATTAAAAAAGAAAGAGCAGAAGCTTGGTCCACCAATACACAATGCTATAAAATGGAACTTCACCATGAGTAAATGCTCATATCAGTCTTGAGTGATGCAGATTTAATTTCAACCAGATGGGAAGAAGAAGCCGTTGCAAAAAGTAAATGTCTCTACAGTACATACTGCTACACTGTTTTTTCCCAAGAACAGGGTCCTGTTCTCAGAAGCATAGCTCTCAAAAGAGGGGTTTCTTTCATAGCCGACCACGTCGAACTTTCCT
Organism: Nymphaea colorata; assembly: GCF_008831285.2. Taxonomy (NCBI): domain Eukaryota; kingdom Viridiplantae; phylum Streptophyta; class Magnoliopsida; order Nymphaeales; family Nymphaeaceae; genus Nymphaea; species Nymphaea colorata. The sequence goes on along the minus strand of NC_045147.1, from coordinate 4,441,220 downwards.
TTGCTGTCATCTTGTCCTGCAGGCATTTTGACTGCCGAACAAGCCTCCGGATCTTGTCCATGTCCGGAGAGATGTGCTTTATCACAGCAGTGAGCACACCAACCTTCCATGCCTTCTTGAGGTTGTGAGGCTTCTTGTAAGGGGGAGGACCCTGGTCCTTCCGCAGCCCCAACTGAGGCCACCAATCCTCCTTGCCGGTCGGCCACCACGGTGGAGCTAACCCTTTCTCCAGTGGGAACTGCCTCTGAGGCGGTTTGCAACTGCTGCATAAGGGCAGACAACAGAGACCCCAGCGTGGTGTCCTGTAGCTCCTGAAGAGTCTGAGGTGTAGAGACCATGGCCGGGCTTTCGGGAATAGCGTTCTCCGCCTGATACTTCTGCGCCCTGGACATCTTCTTCCGCCGTGCTTGCTCCTGCGACTGCCTCTGCTTGGCGATGTCTCTGTTCTCCTTGGCCTTATTCTGCTCCTTCAGCCGCCTCAACCGGATTCGGTCCCTCCACAACCTCCGCTCAAGCTCATCGACATCAATCTCCTCCTCACTCTCGTCGTCATCCTGCAGCACCTGTTCTTCGTGCCCAATTGCTCGCGGAGTGACAAGATGAGGAGAAGGAAGGAAGACGCGCTTGCGTGCCCTAATGGGCAAAAATTTTTTTCCGGAAAAAAATTTCCGTCTCTCCAGGTGGAAATTTTTTTCCGGAAAAAAATTTCCAGAATCGACTTTAACGGTCGAAAAAAAATTTCTACGTTTGATACAATGCAAAAATTTTAAATTTTTGAATTTTTTTTCTCGGTGAATAGTGTATTTTCGGCGCATCAAACGCCCCCCTAATGAAACTCCTATGGATTTGCAAGACACTGAAAATGAAGGAGTTTCAATAGATACTCATGAAGCACTTGTAAGTAGTGCAAAAAGATAAAGAGCAAATACTTCTATAGTATGGAATGATTTTGACGAGGTGAATATAAATGATGTGAAAAAAAAATGAAATGTAAGTACTACAGTACACTATTTATGATAACACTATTTATGATAAGTACAGGTGGATCTACATCATAAATGAGAAGGCACAAATGTTTGACACGTTTTATTAACCAAAAGTAAGCGGTTTTAAGTTTTAAATCAGGAGAGACTTCAAATGTCACGAAGAAGCTTATAGAAATGGTTCTAACATCGATGCTCAATCAATAATAGAGATAATCACAAAATTAGTGACAACTAGAGAACACGCTTTTTCTATAGTAGATAATTGTTGGTTTAGGTTCCTTCCTAGGCTTGGTTTTCCTAAGTGGGTGCCAGTTTCAATAATGACAGTTAGGAGAGATGTAACAAATTTTTATGAAGATGAAAAAAAGAAATTAAAAGAAGTCTTGAAGGGTGTTGATAAAATTGCTTTGACTACACATATGTGGACATCAAATCAACAGCTTGGATATATGGCATTATCAGCGCATTTCTTTGATAAAGAATGGAATATGCAACAACGTATCATCAATTTTACTGAAGTTGAGCCACCTCATAATGGATTAGTCTTAGCCAATGTAATTGCTAAGCATCTTGCACATTGAGAGATTAAAAAGAAAATAATGTTTATTACAGTTGGCAATGTTTCATCAAATGTTGTTCTTATCAAAAAATTAAAAGAGAACATAGAAAAAAGTGAAATCAACTTGTATTATGGAGGTAAATTTTTTATGTGCGATGTTGTGCATATATTTTGAATCTGATGGTAAAAGATGTGTTGAGTGCCATTAAAGATAAAATTATTAGCATTAGAGATACAGTAAAGTATATCAAAGTTTCACCCTCAAGACTCCATGGTTTTGCAGCTGTGGCTAGAGAGTTGAAAATTTCAACGACAAAGAAGTTAGTGTCATATGTATTCGCTTGATATAATTCGATATATTGTATGTTGGAAATAACTCTTGCATATAAAGATGTTTTTCCTTAATATAGCATGGAAGACCCAAGCTTGATATGAATGTTTGGACTTGAGGATTGGGAAAAAATAGCGGTGCTATGTGATTTTCTTCAAGTTTTTCATAATGTCTCCACCTTATTTTTTGGGTCATCTTATGCAACAACAAACTTGTTTTTTCTTGAAATTTGCAAGAAAATGTTGAAAGTGAAGGCAGATTTATGAAGGCAATGGCAATGAAAATAAAAGAAAATTTTGATAAATATTAAAAATCCTGTAACTTGTTAATGACTATTGCATCTATATTGGATCCACGCATAAAACTCTCATTATCAGAATTTGTCTTTTTAAAAATTTGCCAATCAAGAGAAGAAAAGATGAACAAATGAAAATGATAAAACAACTTTGCAAGTTATTTATGAAACTTATGTTCAAAGAAAAAGTGGATGCCAATATTTCTACCATATCAACTAATTCCTCCACTATTTAAGGTCGAGAGACTCAAGACACACTATGCGGTGAAAAAAGCTATTTTTTAGTTCTTAGGTGAAGCTGAGAATGTTACTTTCAGCTCACCAAATCCGAGATAGACACATATTTGGATGATGAATTGATTAAGCATGATAATAATGATGATGATTATTCTTTTAATATTTTGCAATGATAGAAGGATAAGGAATTCAAGTGTTGAATTCTTTCACAAGTAAAGCATGATTTGTTGTCAATTCCAATAACTTATGTTGCTTCAGAAAAAGCTTTTACTACAGGAGGTCAGATTCTTAATGATAGTCATAATTCATTGATACCGAAAACAATTAAAGTTTTGGTTTGTTTGGGTAATTGGGTAAAGAATGATGGTGATCCAATGCATGAAGTGTTAACAAAACTAAGTATGTCTTGAAGAAATTGTATTCATTAAATATTTTGTGAATCGTTTATTAATTAACTATATGTATTTCTTTCAAATTGAGGATGAATCAAATGAATATATATTATTAGAATGATTCAAGTTGATCTTCTAATTCATTTTTGTATGTTAATTATGTAGTTTACATTCTTGAAATAATATGGTATAATTATTAGTTATTGTGATTATGATTTGTTACATTGTTTTATATGTCTCATGAAGACATAACATGTAAGAGCAATTGACTTCAAAATTTTGGCAACCACATTGCTTTGTAGGTGTCATACTTGTTACACCATACTTTGTTTGTGAAAAGATCTTTAATTTGAAAACTTGTTATCATGTTTTCACAAGATAGAAATATCAAATGGGTTCATTTTGTTAAAGGGAATCATAGTTTGTAGGCTCGCGACTGCTCTTTTTAAAGAGTGTTAATTTCATTACTTTCATATACATATGTGAAAAATTGTAGTTGACAAAGTTAGGTTATTCATCTTTGTGATTATGATTTGTTACTTTGTTTTGTTGGTCTGATGAAGACATAACGTGTAAGAGCAATGGACATCAAAATTTTGGCAATCACATTGTTTTGTAGGTCTCATACTTGGCAACTACAATGTTCTATCTTGTTTTCACAAGCTAGACATATTCAAATGGGTTCATTTTGTTAATGGGAATCATAGTTTTTTATAAAGGCTTGCGGACTCAGCACAAAGATGTAGGCTTGATAGCATCAACTATTGTTCTTGTTCGATATTGTTTGAATGATGCACATGTTGTTGATCTCATGCTGTTATGATGTTATCTACCATGATGGAAATAGTATTGGTCAACATTGCACATAATGCATTATTTTGAAGTTTGGTTTTGTGAATGGAAACAAAGACTAGTTAATGGATGGAAGTCTTTGATCCTAATTGTCTTTTATCTTAGTTGCCTGAACTGTTAATGACAATGGTGGTAATTGCAAATTCATATTCAATAACTATATCATATGCACAAAAAATATTGATTTGCTATATTAAGGGCTATTTTATTTATGAGTTCTTATGTTCCATATTGTTAGAATAATAACTGCAGTAATTTTTTGTTCTTAATTTGACACTCATTCTACCACTGCTAATACCTACATGTTACTTTCTTTAATCACTCAATTCATATTATTCTATAAATGATTTGTTTCACTATGCCACAGCTAATTTGATAGTGGTTGAGATTATTATATACTAGTTTGATGACTGCACTATAAATTCATGCAAGCAAAATGTTGTTAGCCTCAATTTTGTAATAGAATGATCCTAAAAAAATGGTTGGCTAGAGTCTACCACCTCAGTTGATTCCACTACTTTTTCAACATTATGTTGTCCTGTTAATAATGATATATGATGTATATCTAATTGCATACTCGAACAAAAAACTCATTCAAGTTTGATGTTAAGTTATCCTACGGAAGAATATTGACCTTAATTAATTATGCAAGTTTTTACAAAAACTCATTCAAATTTGTCAAGTCTTAATAGAGTCAAGCTTGATTTATAGCAAAGTAATAGTCCATATTCAAACGAGTTTGTCGAGCCTTAATCGAGTGAAACTCAAGCTCAACACGTAACTGCCGAGTCGAGTTGCTTCCGTCGAGCTATTCTCGAGCTCGATCTCGAGGTTTCATCAGTCGAACCGAGCTCGAGCTGGCTGAACTCGGGCTCGACTCGGCTCGTATTCACTCCTACTCCTACTCGCTCGCTTAACAATAAGCTTGTTAAGAAACTCAAACAAATCTCAAAAACCTACGTGCAACTTCCAGTTTTGTCCACTAAGAGTGAAAGATAATTAGCAATCGAAGTACGAGTAACATTGGTATCAAGTTATTAGAAAGTAGCCCCTGTTTCACGATTTGGTTGAAGAGCTCACAGAAGTTACAATAATCAATTTGTTTTTGTGAGCTGCTAGGGAAAGGGATGAAATTGATGTAGCAGCAACGACAGGGTATGCTGGTCATCATAATCGATGAAATCAGATGCAAAACATAGAAACATTGCAGACAGTAACGACAAATTAAACACAAAAGAACCAGCACTCTAGGAGAAAGTTTCAGCCCTTTACAAAAACGACGGCAGCGTGGCGCCACCGCCTTCCTAATTTACAAGGTGGAGTGCAAATTGGCATACTTGAGCGTGTGAGCCTCCCGGCAAAGGCGACTCCAAGTGGCCTCGGCGGTCGCCAGCAACTGCGACGCCTTATTGGCCTCGCCCTTCACGTCCACCAGCCTCTTCTCGGCCCTGCTCCAGGCCTCCGTCTGTTCCCTCACCACGCACTCCGTCTCCTCCAGCATCGCCTTATGCTCCGTCAACTGCTTCCTCCGCCGTGCCACCTCCTCCTCCGCCTGCACCCGGACGCGGCGTGCTGCCTCCTCCACTTCCCTTGCCTTTTGAACCTCCGCCTCCCCCTCCTCCACCTCTTCGAAGAGGTCTGGCTCGATTTTCCGGAGCCGGAAGACTTCGAATTCGGCCTTGCTCAGGTAGCCAGTGGCAGATTTCATCTCCCCTGTACAGGAAGTTTCCTCCACCGAGCAGTTTGAGAGGATGGTCCTCTGCTCGGCCGCTTCATCGGCCTGTTGGCACAGGCTTCTCAGGAGGGCGTCGACACCGGGATCGGATAACCCGGTCGAAACCAGGCACTCCAGCACCTCGTTCCCTTTGGCGACAATCCGCGGTAGCTGATCCATGTGAGCCGAGGCGACGAACTTCACGAACCCACGAAGCATCAATTGCGCGCCCTCGATCCTCAGCTGGATCCCCTGCTCCCAGCAGTCGTCGTCGTCAGACTCGTCCTGCCAGCTGCACTCCAACCGCTTCTTCTTCCTAGAAGAAGGAAGCTTTGCCGGTGGCAATGCCGCCACGGGAGAGCAGAAGAGTGGTTTCTGCTTTGCGTACCGTTTGACCTCGAAAGAGAGGCACTCCGAAGGGCTGTCATTCTCCTCGTCGGAAGACGCGGCGTTGTGAATTATGGATTCCGGGAAGGGCTGAGAGCGCGTCGGCACCATGGCCAGCTGGCGAAGCCACCACTCGGCGCAAATCTTCGTCATTGAACCAGCTCGGCAAGTGCTTGGGATGAGGAAACTTGGGGTCTCCTCGCAGAGGCTGCAGTATTCTAAGAAGGCCTCCTCCACCACCTTGTCGCCGAGCTTTCCATGGGATGCAGCGGCATGCCATTGCGGCACTCCCTGGTCATAGCCGAATTGCCGGGCTACTCTGTGCGGGTGATAAGATTGAACAATTCCGGCCCCCACGATCTTTCCGGAACAAATGCATCGGAGGAAGCCCTTGTACTCGGCGGAGAGCTCGGCCTGACTCCGGACCCACCGGTCTTCCTCTACCATTAACCACTTGGGGAGTTGGCCCTTCGCCTTGGTGTACGGTCGCCATTCAACTGGTTCATCCGACCTGAAGCGCTCTCTAGCCTGGACCATGCTGACGTTCTGAATCGTCTTTCCCAGCCAGCGGCACATCGGGATGTCGTCCTTTTCGAACTTGAATCCGTCGTTTGGCGCGAAGTGGGGAAAATGCTCCCACACCCAGACCTGCAAGAAATGGAGGGGGAGGTAGCAATTGGCCCTGCCGGGCTCCTTCGATGTGGCGATCCGTCCGAATCCTTCGTAAAGGATGCTCAAGAGCGCAGGAGCGAGAGCGATCGGGTGACCCAACGACAGGTCGACGGCCATAGGAAAGACGCCGTACCTCACCACCTCACCGCTGCTAGAAGGAAGCACGCTCCTGCAGAGCCACAGTGCGAGGAAGGCCTGGTTCTCCCGCATCGTTGGCGGTTCTGCCTCGCCACCCATCCACTCCCTGATCCAGGCTGCGTAGGTCACCTTGGCGGAGGAAGGGAACTTGGTCTTCCTACGGATCTCCAGCTCGTTCTCCGCCACAGCCCGCCGATCGGACGCGTCCCATGTCCGGTCGCAGGCTAGCTTCCCAAACAAGGGCAGCCCCATTACCGCCAGATCTTCAAGAGTGACGGTCATCTCCCCCATGGGAACACAAACGTGTTGGTCTCCCACGACCAGAGCTCGATGAGTGCCAGAAGCACGTCCTTCTGCCGCTTAATCTCCCCCAACGACGCCTTAAGCGCCCCATAGATGCCTACCTTCCTCCATCCCTCGCCGAAGTGCGGCTCCAGGCGGTGGAACCACGTAGAAAGCTCCGGCAAGAGCTTGGCTGCGCCCGGCTGCCTGAACCTCGGCGCCCACTTCACCCTCCCCGTCTTCAACTCGTCTTCCAGCAACGGCATCCCCATTAACACCGAAGGCCCTTCAGCCTCCGGCACGGTTGGCTGCAGCAGCTTGGCGTCGTTATCCCTCACCTCAATTACAGCCTGGAGCTTCACGTCAAGGGCAGCCATGGCGGTGCTCAAAGCCACCACGCACGAGTCCATTTTGGGCTCCGCGTGCGGGTGAGGGATTGCCATGGCCGCTCCCTTCAAATGGCTGCAAGCAGGCGCTCAGGCACGGGCTTGGCATGGGGGGTGCCAGGGACTCAGAGAGAAAAAAAGGTGAGGATGACCCATGGGCCACCACCACCTCTCCACCAGACTGCTACCACCGCCGGGTCTGGGGACTGGTGCGAGGTGCGAGGGTCAGGGAGGCAGACGGGCTGGTGGGGGGCGGGTGGAATCCGATTCCATGTGAGGGCGCAATCACCACCCACCCACAGGCCCGACACCTAATGTCTGGCCACATCTTCTTGAGGAAGGCGGGGGCCATACAGCCTGCCTGCCCGCCGGCAACCATATGTAAGATATATAATTTTCAGACACGTTGCCCCATTTTCTGCCCTTTCTGCCGCTTCTTTTCCCATTTTCTGTGGGCCTAAAAGGCACTTGGGAAGAGGCTGGCAGGTGGGCAGTCCGGCTTAAGCTCAACTTTCTTTTCTTTTTTTTTTTCTAATGGTTGGGAAGCATGCCTTGTAATTTTATCTGTTCCTCTCGTTGCACAGATCTGGTGCGTCTATGCATAATTAACGAAGGTAGGACTATTTGTCGCCTGATTTTTAAGGGCTGAGGTAGAAAAGGGGCGGTTGCTATTTCAAAGATCATCTGAGTTGAAGTTCTTTTTATTCACAAGTTCCTTTTGAAGTCTATCTGTTACATGCGTTGACAATGTTTTACCATTTGCCAATGAGAACAAGAAAACGGTCCGTGTTTAACCTTTTAGAACAGTTCAGGCTCTGTGGATGAAGAGAATGATGCCGAGAGATGGAGCGTCAGACAGCCAGACCCCAGTTTCTGCTCTTATACTGTCCATCTGCCAAAGATGTTTCCCCCACTTTGGCATGGGCCTGAGGCACATGGGTGTGGGTTATGCCACAAATCAAGAGGATCCTCTTAATTCCCACACACATACTTTCCTTTCTGTAGGTAAATTGGTTGTTGTTACTGTAATCGATTAAATCAGACTTGACTTCTTAAATCACATTTTTAGCAAAACTAATACTTATTTGTTTTGAAAAGATTATAACCCTTTTTACATTTATTAGAAACGATGAGGATAGGTAAGATGTCAATAGTTTGAACGATAATTCTAATTAAATGAACTGTCGTCGACCCATTCTGCAGCACTGTTCGATTCAAATGATGCACATATATAAAATTTGTGAACACATACAAGTTTCCACTTTTTGATAAACATGCTACTTGCTCTATTCAGCCAAATTATGCAAGATACGTGTTGAACATTAAGCTATTAGCCTTCTTTCACTCTCATATCCCATCCATTAGCCAGGTGAAATTAAGCTTTCTACTTCTTCCCCACGATAAGAAATCCTCCAAATACCAGACCATTTTAAGAGATCAACCGTTTAAGTGGGAAACACGCTCGAACCCTCGATCGCCATGTCTTATAATAAGGGAACCACCACTAGAAAAGTTTGAAAATGAAAGGAGATGAGTGACACGGTTAAAGGTTGATATCCATGGTGGTCTAGTTAAAATTTGATCCTGAAACATGGTTGGCAAACTCGCCCAGTTAGCTCGGAAATCGCCTGAGTGAACTCGGTCACTAAAACCTGACCACAAGTCAAAGTTGGCCCGACTAGCCCCTAACTCAGTCTGACTCGACCAGATTCGCTCTTGACTCGGTCCAACTCAGCCTAACTCGGCCTTGACTCGCTCGATTCAGTTGCAGTAATTTACATCATGGTTATTTTAAAATTCGATGGAATCGGTGAGCCAACTCACTGACTCGATGATCCGATCATCTGCCGATCCAAGTCATGGGTTTACCAATGCACCCTCAAACAGTGCTTTCATTTTAGCTGGCTCTCAAATTTAAACCATCTCTCTCTCAGAGGCGTGGTGGGTGGGCTTGCTAATCCTTCTCCTGTTGCAGTTCCCACGGCCTGTGGTGTCCATGACCTGCCAGCCCTCTTTTAACCTTTTTCTAGACTATGGACTGGGGCTGCCCCTGCTGACAGCTATTACCAGTCCAAGTGTCGGTGAGTTAATTTACTGACCCGCTGATCCGATCATCTGCCGATCTAAGTCTAAGTCACGGGTTTACCTATGCGGCCATGAAACAATAGTTTCAATGGTTTCACTTTAACTAGCTCTCAAATTTAAACCATCTCTCTCTGAAGCGTTGTGGGTGGGCTTGCTAAGGGCTTGCTAATCCTTCCTGTTGCAGCTCCCACCGCCTGTTAGGTGCCCATGACCTGCCAGGCCTCTTTTAACCTTTTCTGGACTAAGGACTGGGGCTGCTGCTGCCGCTGCTGCTGCTGACAGCTATCACCCGTCCCCGCCTTTTGTGAATTTAACTCGGGGGTAAAGTCAGCACTCAATTTTCTCGCATGTGTCCAACCACAGATGTCTGCGAAATATAGCCAACCGCTCTGCCCGGTAGATATCACGTACCATTACCACAAGTGTGTCTCTTCAGTACAAGCCCCGTTAACTACGTCGTTGATCGAATTATTATTTTAATAACTTGAACATAGGGATTGCAAATATTAGCTAATTAAATCAGATGCCAATAGGGTGGGCACGGGCGGGCCCGGCCCGGCCCTATTCCAAGCCGGGCCAAGGCCAGCCTCGGTTCTCTGCCCATGAGCCAGGTCCGATCATCAAAGCTAGGCCCAATCCTATTATAATTAAAAAGTTCTTAAATATATATAAACTTAGCACATAAACTATTTAACGAGGGTCATCCATGCAGATGAGCGGTTGGAAAAAATATATGAAAAAAAATATAAACTAATACTGAATAACCAAAATATCACTTTTTTTCTTTTTGTTTTTCTCTTCATTGTTCATCATATTAGATCGAACGGTTCTAATTAAATGGCCCAGCTTCTAAATCCATCGATTAGCCGATGGTGTGGGATGAACTTATTCAATAAGTAACGGTCTCGTTAAATTTTGAAGGGCACCCGTTTATAAGGTCATTAGCCGTTATCCATCACAATGAAGTCACGAGTCTACTCAGCAACGGGCTATTACAACCAACATCATAGGCGAACAAGGTTGCAAATGAGTAACCCCTAAACATATTTGTTGGCCGGTCAGAATCATGTTAATTGAAGCTAAAAAAGTTCAAAATCTACTTAGTAGGTCGGGCACATTAGCTAGCAACCTCCCCACAAGAGAAGCTCAAACCTACCTAACATTCGACCAATTCAAACATAAGCTTTCACCTAATTTTGGCACTCTACCTGTTACATCATTCCATTAGTGTTGGCCACTAGGAAAGTTTTTTGTCCCTTGAACAAATGCAAAGGTTAACCACCCAGAACTGAACTCCAAAGATCTTGGGCCCCTTGGTCGTGCCTCCTGTTGCACAAAGAAGTGCACCAACAAGCTGATTTTGGCACTCTACCTTCTGCGTCTGCTGAACTCTATTCCAAGTGCGTCATCTTCCATTCATTATCAAAGTCTGTTTCTCCTACCATGGTGGAACGATAAGCACCAAGGAGTTTCAGTTATTGCCATGGGCATAATAACACAAGGGTTCCTCGATTTTCTCCTTTCTATCATGACCTGAAAGCCTGCTGTCTGATACATATTCTTCCCAACTAGTCTTTTACCTCTAGCAACCAGCGTCGCATCCAAACAGTTGAACTCTAGAAAATTATATGCATATTTCTTATGATTTCAGGTGCGAAAAGGAGGAATGGAAGAACGTCCTCCACGACATAACCACAGGCTGAAGATTGTAAGAGCTCTCAACAAATTCTAGTTAAGCCCAAAAACTGTATGCCTATGGCAACAAGGTTCATGCAGCCACCACAAAAAGGAAAAAAGAAAAAGGATAATTGAAAGGAAGGAGAGGAAAGCAACAAAAAGTTGGCTCAAGAAGGGATGGTGTATCTAAGCCACATTTTTCAAATGAGTAATAGAATTTCGTATGTGAACATTTGGGCACTTTCCATGGCGATATTTTTAGGCTTATTGTCAAAAATTTGGTTAATTGCCAACTGTCAACTGAGTCGGTTATAGACCGACCTGTGTTCCAAAGCTTTTGGAATACTCAAAAAATGTGTCATGTTTACTATACTAACCTTTTGAATTTACATATGGTAACCATTTGCATAGATATTAATATGCTCCGACAGATCCATTCCCCTGGTCTAACAGTCTAATTTTGCACTAGGCTTATGAAATATCAAATCAACACGCCATCTACACTTTTTAGAATGTTTTGACAAACGATCGTCCTAAAAGGCCTGCCTATTTTCATACTAGCTTGGCCATAACCCAATGTTTGGTTCTTATGCTTTGCATTGTCAAATGATTTATTACTCAAGGTCTAAGATATATATATGCCAAGGTGAACTCTCCTCAGTTCACACGATTTTCTGCAGGCCAGTCAGTCCGAACTCCAAACTTCCCATGGTTTTCACCTCAATCACAGCCATCCACATAGGGGTGAACATGAGCAGAGTAGAACCCGCTTGAGCTTGGCTTGACTCACAAAACCATGAACTTGAGTTCGGCTCAAACTCGAGTTGATCTTGGCAACAAGACTCGAGCTCAACTCAGCAGCTAAATGCCGAGCTCGAGCTCGACTCAGTAAGCTCGATAAGTTCGTCTACATTGGAGCCCAGCTGCAAGCGGGCTGGTAAAACCTCGGAAGAGCGTTGAGTCAAAAACCCTTACCCGAGCAAGGGTTTCAGAGAATCAGAAACTCTAATCACTCAGGCGTGAGGCAAGGAGTTCACCCTCGCCTGAGCGTCGCTCAAAGCAAGAGAGAGACAGAGATGGGAGGAGTAGTACCTTGCTACATGTTGGTGATGCCATCTACATCCCTTGCTTGTCGACGATGCAGCAGGTGCCAGTGCTGCTGAAGGCAATCGGGATGAAGTGAAGAGAGAAAAGACATTGTGAAATAGATAAGCAAAGCGCATGAGAAAGAATAGAAAAGCTTGTGGTTCGAGTCAAATCCAGCTAAAGGAGTTTCAGTGAACTCGAACTCAGCTCGACTAAAAAAACAAGTCAAAGCATGTGTTTCAGCTCGACTCGTTTTAACAAAATGACTGGCTTGAACTCGTGTTTGAGCTGAGTTTTAACAAGCCCTTATCAAGTTGCTCAACTCGTGCAGGCTTACATCCGCACCTGCCACGGTGCACAAGAACATGTCATGGAGACACTCGTAGATGGGACCAAAGGAATCAGCATGAGAATGCTGCCTCTGCATCTCCAATTTGGCACTGTCAATTTCTACTGTTGTCAACGTTATGAATGCTTGATTAATTTGACGAGAAACACAATGTGGAAAGTGAGATTCTCCCTGCTCCTACTACCTTATTGGCATGAATGTGATGCCGAAGCCACATCCCTCAATACCATCATAGTTGTACTCCCACGATAATCCTTTTCTGAAAGCCGTGGTGATTCTCCCCCAAGATTGTCATACAGCTCCACCTAAAGGGACTTAGAGCAAAGCTAATTCATGACCTTATTCATCATGAATTTCTTTACGATCTTGTTGAGCCATTTGCAAAATGCAAATGGGAACACCTTCACACTTGAATGCATCATCAAAGCCAATTAAGGAAACCTTTTCCATGCCCATATTTGCAGGAATGAATGGGGAAACAAAAATTCAGCTTCGTGCCAGCCTGATTGAGCTGCGACCATATTCATCATGAATTTCTTCACAATCTTGTTCAGCCGTTTGTAAATGGGACACCTTCAAACTTGAATGCATCATCAAAGCCAATTCAGGAAACCTTTTCGATGCCCATATTTGCAGGAAATGAATGGGGAAACAAAAATTCAGCTTCTAGCCTAGTTGAGCTTGCCAATGCAGTTAAACCTTCACAGATATGGCTCAAGACTGCAAGTTGAAGAGCCACCATGTACCCCAGCAAAAGACCAGAGCAATAGGAAACAAGTCATACCCTATCAAATCTTCTATAACTGAAGAAAAGAGGCTGTGGGAGAGTCATAAGAACAAGACACCTTGCCTCTCGTGGAGTGTAGGTGCTGCTACTCCAAAACTCTTCCATGCTTAAATCCACTTGGCAAACACAAGTGTTTTCTCTTTGTAGTTGTTCTCCCATTCTATGCAACAAAGTGACTAAAATCATGTCACATAATCAAGCTTGCCAATTTCCCCCCTCAATCATAACCCCATTACTGCTAGATCCTTCATTATGATTCTCGGTAGATAATGGAGGTGTTTGTCCTCCATGAACACAACCCGATTAAAGACTAGTCAGGAGATGCTTTCATAGAACCATAGATTCCAATGTTCCTCCATTAATCTTCCAAACGTGGTTCCAGTCATTGGAACCACTCAAACAACTCTGGCAGCTGAGCAACAGCAGCACCTAGTAGTCAAAAGGGCACCTATGGGTTCTAGATGTCCACCTTTCAACTAGGTGTGCTACCTAGGAGCCTAAGTAAAAAAGAATGTGTTGATTTTTTTCCTCCTATCTTTTACCTTTTTCCTTCTTTTTTCTGCTTTTTCCCCCTGCCCTTTTCCGATTTTCTTCTTTTTCTTTCTCCTCCCTCTTGTTCCGTCTATTTTCATTTCATATGTTGTTTTTGACCTGCCTGTGCACCTGCTTAGGCATTTTTGGAGGGCGACCACCCAAGCCTGCCCAGTGTTTTTTACTCCATAGTCTACAACTGAAATTCAGGGACTATTTGCCAATTAGGCATTTTTGGAGGGCCTCCGACTAAGTCTGCCTAATGCTTTTGACTGCATAATTTACCATTGAAATTTAGGGACCACTTAGCCTTTCCAACACTTATCCTGTCCTCGAACAAAGGCATCTTGACACAGTAAATAGGAAAGTTACTCCTAAACCCCGCCAAATCACCAAAGTGAAGATGTAGGCAGGAAAAGAGTGCAAAAAATCAATAACTAAAGCAAGTTTAAGGAAAATCAAATGAAATAGCCAAAGGTGAAAAGAAGAGAGGCTTTTAGATAAAAGACAAAGTCAGCAAGAGCTTTCCTATGTGGTTCTCGTTTTTATAAAGGTGTGGTCTTCATATGCATGATGAACCTCAACGAACCAACTGATCTAAAGCTGTGATAGCTCTGATTAAGCATGTGAAGGGTTGTTTACACCCACTTTTTCCCCTTGTCAAGTCGGTCAGCCTATGAAGCAATGCATATGGGCTTGGCTCTCTCCATCCTAAGCTCCACTTAGTGATTTAGCCATCTTTTTCATCAAGGACGGGTCTTGTGATACTATAGGTAAACATGGACTCAATCTCCTCTTGGCACCCTATGGGCTATGTCATTCTCTCTTTGCTGGTAGGAATCAACTTCGACAAACTTGAAACATTACAATACGCAAACAGGTTAGACATATAGAAGATGAATAATATTTTGCAATCACCTAACAAGTCAACCAAGTATGCATTATTGTTAAACTTTGGGAGTATTTTAAATGGGACCATACTTCCAAGGACTCAACTCCTCATATCTACTTATTGGGAGATGCTGTGGAAGCAAGTAAGCCATAAACAAATCTCCAACTTCAAAAACTCAAAGAGCATTTCATCAGTTTCTGGGGTAACGCAGATTAAATTTATTTGCACACTTACCTGTATTGATTCGTTATTTTTAATACATAGTGCCCCACTACTGTAGCTTGAGCAGGTAAAACACATCTTTTATACCATGTAGAACTGCAGGAAATTCTTTGATAAAATTGGCTCCTCTTTCTCAATGATATCCCACAATCAAGAGATTACATGAAGAGAGAACAAAAATTGATAATATAAAGGATTAGTTACTGGATCACTTCTCAATAGCATAAAGTAAGTTTGCTTAGATGACTAAGACCTGATCCAATTACTAGGTTATGTTCCAGGGTACATACAACAAAATAATATACAAATATTACATTGGATAGAGTAACAATAGAAGTCAACCATTGTGATTCAATGAAAAATTAACTACTTCAAATACAACGCATGGAAGATATCTACAACTTCTTTAACAGGGTCAATCCCTAACTGAAGACTAGCTACATGGGAGGCAAAATCAATTCTTGTTTGTTTACACATAGCCTTCTCAGGTATGAAATTAGCCACTTCAAATAGGTTTATTGCTCCAAACCAGGTAAAACTAATCTTGAATTGGCCACAGGAGCTATCAGTAATTTATTGGATATGTTGGTATGTTGCACGTACCCAACCATGACCAGCTAAAAGCTATATTATCTCCATGGGGTAGAACCTCCACAGTCCACAGAAATTATAAGTTTTTCATAGGGATAATCCTGATCCACCATCCAAGCACAAATACCTTCATATACTTTTACCCACACCACATGCAAAAGACTTCTAATGGTAAACAAAATTCAATCCATAACTAAAATATGTCCATGGGAAATCATTGTGATAAAGATCGCAAAGCCAAAGGAATTATTACCACAAGGCATAACGAGGGAGGTCATAAGCTTCTATACGATGAAATTGATGCGAAAATGAAAAAACATATCTAGCTAAATCAAACCTATGGGGCTACAATTAGAGATACATTGCTTCTAGTACAAGAGTTCTTATATCCATAGGAAATTTCTTACACAGAATGTGCTTTGCACTATTCATTTATGTAAATTGGAGAAACCTATTGCTTTATGTCCAAATTTAAATACTGATCACTGGTTTAATTTCATTACCACTACCTTGCATCTGCTATCTCAATCATGATTTTCCTATAATTAAAGGTAATCAAGGAACAGTAAGAGGCTTTCCCCTTTTGAGTCAGGTTGTAGATGAGGAGGGATTTGAACCCCCCACACCATGGTTCATAGCCACATGCTTTAATCTTCAAAGAATTAGGCCCACTTTACCTCCACTAGATCCATATCAGTAATACTCTCCAAAAGGAACCTTTTCTATCCTCAACCATTTCATTTTAAATTTTTCACTAGATTTCGAGAAATGCATTCACATGCTTAGATTGGACAATACCATGTTTTTGGTCAAACCTACCATAAAGCCCAACCAAAAGGCATCAGGACCAGTACGTTTTTATACAATGATTCAATAGGAAAAGACAGCAAATAGTATGTCAACACACCGGCATCGACTCACGCACCAGCCATGTCAACTCTGGTGTACCAATTCTTTTAAGCGTCCATGTTACTTAAGCACAAATTGATGATATGGAAAGTGGAAACATTCAGCTAACTCAACTATTTATTTTTTCTTTTTTTCTGACCCCAAAATAATTTTTTTTGACAAACAAAATATATTTTTAGCCTAAACATGTTCACATATTTCAAAACCTTGGATAGTTAGGCATCAACAGATGCATAGAGTTGAATTTGTGTGTGTGTGGGTGTGTATGTCTGTGTGCCTGTGTGTTGGTGTGAGAGAAAGAGAGAGAGAGAAAGAGATAGAGGGAGAGAGAGGAAAACTAAATCCTAACATCCAACTGTGATGACAAGAGACAATCCAAAATAGTGGATTTATCTCTAATTGGATATTGAACATTTAAGTATATTCACTTAATAGAGAGATACAGTGTCACAGGCCGACATTCCTTCGGTCTGTGTGGCACACCAGGCCACCTTCTGCTGCAAGTCTAGGGTGCAAGTGTGTACAGATCACTTAAAATTACACAAACAGCCTAAAGAGAAGGGGTACAAGAATTTGTAATGTGTTGTTTCATTGCCTTAAAAACAGTTGCATCACAAACAAGTAAGCAAGGAGACATAAACCAGACTTATAAGGGAATCAGAAGGCTCATACAAGAGTCCGCCTGATGAAGAACCAAAGCAAGCAATTCATATTTAAACACTGACCAGTGGGAAGGTGCTCCTTTATAAGTGAAGATTACACAAATGGAAACTATACAGAAATATGAAGTAGACACAAGCATAGACACAGGGGAGCATATAAACTCATTTCTAAACTGTTGATTGTCTCAATAGTTGGATGTCAAGATGGGCAGGTGATACAGGCTGGAGTACCCACGTCAATATGCTGTTTTCCAGAAAGGGGTAAGCTGTTTCCAAATATGTAAACCAAATCCCTTTCAGACTGGTCAGGGTCAAACTGAATCCAAATCATTAAATCTTAAATCTTGAAGACATCGACCAAAGATGTCGGCATCTTTTACCCTCATCCTCCCCCCTCGCAATGATGAGCAGTGATTGGCAATGGATGGCAACTGGCAACAAACAATGTCAACAAGGTAAGGCTCTGTTTTCTTCCCATTCCCACTTTAAGGTTTGTTGGATTTCTCTTTTGTTTGATTTGGGGTTTGTTAGTTTTGAATGTCAGTTTAAGGTTTGTAGATGTAGAGATTAGGTTAGCGTCTAGTGTTCCTCAGTACAAACAAGATCAAAAAGAATTGCAGTCCAAGTTAAATAAATTGTCCATTCCATCTTGTTACCAGTATTCCACTAAAGGCCTCTTGCTTAATTAGCACACAAAAAGGTCCAAATAATCTTTTGGTTAGTATTTTCAGACTTGTATAATGCCGAATTTGTAATATTACTTTTAATGTATTTCAGGCTCATCCAATGCATGAAATGATGCTTCACTTGCACTAAGTAGTCACAGAATACTTCAAGCACCTTTTTAGAATGGCACTAAAAATTTATGTTGAGCTCCTAAAATCAAAAAAGAATACCAATGGCAAAAGTATGCTGTTGGACAAAAACTGAAACTGAGAACCGTGTAACCAATAAGACAGGCTATCAAGTGCTAATTCAGATCTTCCTTTCCACTTCTTTTGAATTATATATATATATATATATATATATATATATATATATATGTATGTATGTTTTATTGCCACAAATATTGTTTATCAGTTTCAAGCAGTGATGTTTATCTCGGGTATAATACGGCAGAGTTGAAAATCTCGGCAAGTTTTTCAGAAATTAAAAAAAAAACTAAAAGTAAAATGCCAAAAATCCAAAAATAATATGCAGTAATAAGAAATGCAAAAAAAATCAAAAGAAACGAAAAATGTGTTTTTTATGTTTCTTGGCATTTTTTTCATTTTGGCATCTTCTTAAAAAGACAGGTTTTTTCAGAAAAAAGATGGGTTTTCTATGACAATGATAGTAAAAAGAACTTCCATGGAAAGAAAGATGACACCATGGATCAGAATTAAAAATGTTAGGATCTAGTTTTCTACGTACAAGTTAATAGAGTATACCAACTAAAACCTGTGCTTTCTGTTTGTTACAAGTGTAACACCATAAATGAATTCATTATGGTCTAATTATTAAGAATGGGCACTTAAATTATGTTCTACTGATCAGAAAATATAATTCTTTTGGCTGAAATGAAATATCTATGAAAAAGTGCAAATTCAAACTGCTATGAGGGAGGACCTAGACATGCACAAAAACCAAGCAATCTAAATGTTGACTCTTACAACATCAATGATGTAGAGATTATAGTACAGTTTACATTAGTAAAAAAATTAGTAACCATAGAGAGAGAGTGGGGGTGTGTGTGGTGTGAAAAAGAGAGAGAGAGAGAGAGAGATATGAAATTAATACAGCAACATGAAAGTTGAAACTATTTGACCTGAAGTACAGATAATTAGTAACTAGTTTCGACAATATACAGGAGGGAAAAGAACAAAGGGGCCTTCCCTGCATTAAGCCTCAATTGTTCGATGACTTAGCTTCTCTCCTCCAGATCTTGAGAAAGCTATACAATTAACAACATTACTTTCTGGAAAAAAGTTTGTGAAGAATTATCCAATGTCATGTTGCCACCTTTTGCAGTTACCTCCTTTCAGTCTGCATTTGAACAGCTTTCTCCCGGTGAGAAATGTCCAGTGGAAAGATGGCAGGCAGCTCAAGACACAGTACGTCCATAACACACAGACGCGAGATACAGATTTTTTGCCCACTTTTCCTGAAAAAGAAACAACCATGATATTAAAACCATTTTATGTTTTCACTAGAATGGTACATGTTACCATTTGCCTATTTCAATAACAAGTGAACAAAATTTACTTGCTAGAATCTGAAGCCCAATTTTCAGAATAGCCAAGGCAAACATTTTAAGTAACATGAGAACAGAAAACCACACTCCAAGCCGCTTCCATGAGAGCAAACAAATACACCCAGATATAGTTATATTAATTAGTAGGAAAGCAGAAAAAAATTGCAGTTACACAAGGTACGACTTATCCTGGTCCCTGAGACAAGTCACAAGTACAGGTCTCAGCTATATCTGTGCCATGTAGAATTTTGCAATAATACAGGTTCTTATATATAGGAAAAAAGACTGATACATAAGAGGGAAACAACATAAAAATCCAAAATAAGAAAACATTGCAAAAAAAGAAAGCACACATCTGTAAGATATAATAGAGAAACGACTAAAATATATATAAAATGTCAATATATAAGAAAAAGTAACAAACTAATAACTGCAACAGAAAGTAATTTCAGAAGGACCACAACCCAATATCTTACTTTACTATTGTTTGTCTGGCCTTAATATTGCCACCATTTCAAAATATCACTATCTGTGGCTGCCCAAAACAGAAGATAATGGCAAACATAATTTCACGACTTTGCAAGTATATCACAACTAAGAATACTGGTAAACTATAATGCCATCACAGATATGCAATCATTAAACTATGTTCTAGACTACAAGCAAGCATGGAAAACTTCATTGATGAAACTTCCATCGAAAGGAGGTTGACAAGAAGAAAACATCATACGATCACAAATATTTAATTGCGATCAGTGTTTAAAAACTTGTCGAATTAACAAGTTGGCTCGGATAGGACCCCGGTAGGGCAACTCGGTTTCATCTAAAACTCGGTGTGACTCAGCCAAAACTTGCTTGCCTCGGCCAAGTCACAAGTCAATTAAAATTCAGTGAGTTATGTTCAATGGCACAGTTGAAAAGATAAAAGATACAAGGGTTTATCATAATATTATGCAAAAAATAAGGGAAACCCGGCCTCGGGTTTTTTGTTTCTTCAGTGCTCTCTCTTGTCCAGTGAGGGTCAGAAAAATAAAACCATCATTGTTCGACCCTTGTTGTAGCTGTCGGCTGACCATATTCTGGCAAAAGCGGTGGGAGTTGCGACTCCGACAGAATTACCAGCGTCAATGAGGAACCCGATGACTTTCAAGGTTTTTCTTTTTTCCGACCAAGTACCCAGCCATCTGATGACTCTCTTTCTCTCTCTAGCCCCAAGGGGCTTAGTGTAGCTAGCCAGGTTCCTGGGCATGTAGAGCCTATCATCAGTTCGTTCCATGGGTGTTTTGCTTCTAGGGGCAAGTTGGCTTTCTTTCTCCTCCCTCTTTTCCAGCTCCCCTCTCTTTTTTTCCCAGCATTTGTTTCTTTTCCAACGCTACTCTCCTTTTTTTCTGGCTTCTCTCTCTTTTCCCAGCATCACTCTCTCTTGTTTGCCCATGTCACTCTCTCTCTCTCGTGGCATCTCTCCCTCTCTTTTCCCAGCATTTTTGTTTTTTGTTTTTCCTCGACAGATTTCAGTCTTTCCATCTTGGGGACTATGTATTTATATAGAGTCAATGCACATATCAAGATTGTTATTGCCACGAACCTAATATGTTTTTCTTGTGTTTAATAATTATGACCTGCATTTTGTGTGGCTGATGTAATCATGTTACGGTTGATGTTGTATATTTGTCATGGTGTTCTGATTCCATACCTGTAATGATTTCAGTTTTTGTATTACCGGTGTCCTTCACTTTCTAGTTGTTAGTTCCACTGAAGCACCATACGCATGTCCAAGCAACATGGAGTCACATTGCAAATACAAGGTTATATTGCAAAGAAATAGCTAATCGTCAGTGCGGGTGCAGCCTGACACGGCACCCGACTTGGTCAAACCGAATCGGGTGCTGCAGACTGCACCCGTTCTTCTTTCTCTTTCTTTTGGTCATCTTTTTTACTTCTCCTATCTTTCCCTCTTCCTTTTTCCTTCTCCTATCTGACTAGATTTCTATGTTTGTAAATTTGCTAGGTCTTCCTTTTGTTAACAGCAAATGAAATATTCAATTAAAAAGTAAAAACTTTAGTCTAATGCCCTAATTGTGTGGGTTTTGGTCATGACATGAGCAAATATAACTCAGTTATGACTTTACTTGATGTTAGTTTGACTTAATTATGAATTATAAAACTAATCAGGTTATTTTATATTGTTTTATGTTCAAATGACAACTTCGACATTGTATTTCTTTGAAGAAATATAATTAACAAAATTGACCCATCGAGTTATGAGTCAACAACAGCCGAGTCCAGTCCCGAGTCACTGGGTTTTAGAACATTGATAAAGATTGCTATGATACAGCAAATTGTAGAAAAACCCTAACTTTGAGATGTGGGCTTCCAAACTTTGGAGGTGAAGACGGTGGATGTGAAAAAACTGATAACAGTAAAACAATCCATAACATTTGATCACACCTTTACGTGAGTACTTGGAAAGGCGGAAGTCCTTAACGTCTCTTGAGTTTCATCTGTAGGTTTGCGCTTGGGGACACTTAGAATGAGTGCAGCCTGATCCCAAGTTGCTGCTGTCGACGTAATGCGGTAACCATTGTCCCATCGTCTGTGTATGCCCTCACTTGGGTAAAGAAAATCTAATTCCACAACCTGCACACATTTTCCAGTTAGCAGATCTAGCTATAAACTCTGAGCTCAAGTATTGCCACAAAATATTACAGAAAGGGAAAAGAATGGTTGACGGAAAACAAAAAAGAAAAAAAAAAAAGCCTGCACAAGCCTGCAGAAGAACCACTAGTAACAACTTCAGATCCACCAGAGAGATTTCCACGGAATTTTAATGGGATAACAACTTTAAAGTCACCACTCTCGTCTGAATGAGCAGAGATGTGAAAAGAGCAGATTATGAGAATTTAAGAAAGTTGCACCTCATTAAGTGGCTTAAAACAATTCTACTTAAGAAAAGGTAATGTGAATAAAAATTCCTCATTTTATTTATCAGAATTGGTTAAAGAATGTATAACCAGTCCCAGTACTACAGTATGTTGATTGTGAAATTCCAAATCCAATAGGAACCCAAAAATTAAGTTAAGACTTATGCCAAAGCAACTCCAAGAGACAATATGATAAAAAAAATTTAAACTTCTTGAAAGAAACTGCTAACCTGATCTGCAAAGCCTGCATTGCGAGACATCACCACACCCCACCTACTTCCAGCAGTTGCCATGGAAGTCACATGAAATCCTTCTCTCCATTTTTTGTTTATCCATTTAAACGGGAACGAGTCACTAACTTTGTAGGATTGTTGTGTATACATTGTTCCTGAAACAATTCAAGGTCTCTTCAGTAATTGACTACATTTGAAAGCCTGACAGAGTATGGGAACTCAGTTCAGTTAAGGTGAATAAGAGATTTGCAAAATCAAACAATTGCAAGGATGCATGAATACGGAGGTACTATTTAGACAAGCATGTGAATGACAAAGCACATAACACTGATACCTAAAAACAGACATACATCAGCCTCTTTCGTATTTATATTCTTCATTGTGTGAAAAAAGCAACCATATTCTCATTTGTATAGATAAAATAAGTCCGTCACCCATTTCATTTCCTTTTTACTGAAAACATTATATAGTGAAACCAACACCCCCTTACCAGAGACAAGCCTTGCGGTACATACTCCAAAGAGATGCACAAGACTGCCCTATAAGTACGTCTTTTGGTACCTTTGAGGCATAAAGCACATAAGCGTACAAGCATGCATATTTTAAGGCATGTTTAGAAGGATTCAATTTGCTAGCTAATCCCCCTATTCAAAAGTTTTGAAAGAAAACCCAAAAGGTCATTAAATAGCTAACTGAAAATTTGCATCTCACGAAATTTCCAAAGCTCAAGTATACTAAAGAAGAATAGAAATTACTTAATCAATTAATACTCCATATTTTATGTCATAAAAGGGCAAGGAATGTTGAAACTAATTACTTCTTTTCGGACTGAGCAGGGGATAGATACTGAAAGGTTTCAAATTTGAGATGGAAAGAATGCACAATTATAGATGGATTAAGTAAATGACTATGCTTTTCTATAGTAGGAAAAACTATTTAAGAAAAATAATGGCATGAATATTTGTACAAATCGAAAGTAAAAAGGAAAATGTGTACCTAAGACTTCAACATGTAAATAAGCAATTGCAAAAGAATCTTAGAAAGAAATTGGCATTAATATCTCAGAGAAGTCTCAATCTAGTGCAAGATTACTGGCACAATTATATAAGAACTATGTTACTTGCATCATCACATATGACAACAAAGAGAAAAATAAGGTCACAGCTAGACAGTCAAGTTGAGCATATACTGTAATTGAAGTCGATAAAATGATGCTAAGAGTTCACTCTAAAGGATAAAGAATGCCTTTCTTGGGCTTTTATAGTTAAGTTTTTCTCAGGTATTCATTGATAATTTTGTTTTTCTTGGGAATACAAAGAACTTAAAAATATACAAAATATAATAATAAATTATGAACTTATAGTAATTATGTTTACTAAAACCAGTCATAAACTGTCAAATTATTTAAAATGTGTTGAAGAAACAAAAAAAAGTGTAAAACGAGAACTGAACATATATACTATAAAGTGGTTTCACAAAAAACGAAGAAATTCCACATAAACATTGCAATATTCTTTTATTTCATGACATTCTGATTCATGACAAATTCACTTTTTTGTATTTTACTTGTTTTTTTTGTGATATTATCAGGACACTTTGAAAAATTCATTGATGTCTCTGGTAATGCGCCAAATCTTAATCTACCCATGCACAAAACACAAACCAAAGGCTCATAGAAAGAGAAACCATAAACCACTCAACCCATTCAACTGAATCCTCTCACTTGATATCTGATATCTAAAAAAAGTTTTAGAAAAGGGGAAATGATGGTACTAGTTTCATAGTCATGAACAAACAGAAATAAGTCATAATAACAAGGTACATCAGAAAAATAGATGTTCAGCATCTGTATGGAAAGTAACATGATGGCATCACAATAACATGCAAACCTTTAGACATTACAACCAAAGAATTGCCATTACTGGCACCAGCAATAGCACTGATGTAGTAATTCTTTTCCCACTGTTCCACTATCCAATCCTATAAATAATTAAGAGAATGAAGTTAGCTTATACTTGTTCAAAATAATAAGCAGTAAAAGGCAAAACAATAATTTGCATTAGACATAGACCTTGTGGAGAAAGTATGGAGACAGCTCATATACTTGTGAACTAAAATTAGTTCCAGCATCCATGATAAGTGCCCACAAATTTGAACAAGAAGCTATACAACTGATAAATAAACCATCCTCATTTCCTTTATCAATGTGTTGTGCCAAGCGTGAATCAGCAACATTATAATGATACCTGAACAGAAGCACATCAAATTCAAAGAAAAACTTGTGATCAGGTAAATGTATACATAAAGTGACCTTTCAAGTAAGAGATAGTGCATATCTCTCAAGAAAATTATTAGAAGACATAAAAAAAACTAAAAGCTTGAATCTCATAAAATGAAGCAAAAATGAAAAATGGCATGGAAGACAGAGCTTTCCCGCACAAAGGTTTGGAGAAGAAAACCAATCTGGATTTATAATTTCTTTGGCTAAACATTTTAAAAAGGGGATTATCATAAGATTTTTGTAACAATGCCAGACAGATACATTCAAAACCTTAAATACATAGCGACTTCATTTTCCTTAGGAGCCCAACTGCAGAAAGATCCGCAAACACATGTACCATGTCTGTATGTGCATGCATTGACAGTTTACCACTTGTTAAGGTTGATGCAAAACCAACATGATCAGAATTTTGTTTCAATATACTCAAATCCTTTATAACCAATTGATTTCCTAAGATGCATAAGATGGTGATATCGAGTCCCATCTGCTATTATATAATAATGTCAATGGAAAAGGGTGGTTTGCTCCAAAATTAGGAAAGAAAAACCTGAAGAGGGGCGTGTGGAGAACTAGTATCCAAAGAAACAAAAGCTGTAATTCCATAAAATAGCCATGCACACTTTAGTTCAAGACAGGGTATTACTTTATTTACATTATAAAGCATTCACGAAAGCTTCATAAAAGAACAGAAATACTCAAAAAGCAGCATGTCATAGGAAAAGGTGAGATGTAAATTTTTTTGCCAAAAGGCTTCATAAAAAGATCAGAAATATCTTGAAATTCTCAAAATCTACTTTTCTGGAAAGGTTTTGCAAAAAGAAGAGATATCCAGAACAACTGAAACCAAAAGAATGGAAAATTGCTAGCTGTTCCAACTGAAACCAAAATGAATGCCAAATTACTAGCAGTTCCAATAAAACTAATGATGCTCATGAACCTTTTCACTTTTCAGTTAACCAAACAAAGGAAATGGGAAACAAGGAAACACCAAGGAACTTGGTTGAAGTCCACATTGAGCAAAAGTATTATAGGCATATACCGCTGCTTCATTGGTGCTCTTGCATTGTAAACTGAGATCCACTGAGTCGCAGGAAGTCCTAGCCGGACCTTCTTTTTAGCCCGGCTATCGTCATCTTCATCAGCAGTCAGCCTACCTCGTTTTTGTCCAACTTGATAAATTATCTAATTAAGCACAAAACCAGACACTTGAAAAATCCAGAAGAGGCGTAGAAACAGGAGAGATACTTAAAGCATTACATGTTCACCATACCAACAACTCCTACCTTCTGTGCACCATCAGTATTGATTGGCCTACCAGCTGGATTGGGCCCAATCAGTCCATCAAATAGAGAGATAAGCTTGGAGTAGTTAGGTTCTTCATCAAACTTCAAGTTCACAACAATTTCAAGAAAATGCTTGAAAGGTGGTGGGCAGAAACAACATAGCATTTCTGGAGATGTTGCCATTTTTTTCTTGCAAACAAGGAAAGATTTGTTGTCACCCTGAAAAGTGAAAACAATGCCTCTTTATGGTTGAACTGTTGATTGTGTGTTGACAGAAGGAAAAAGAGGACAGACTAGATTTTTTTTCATAATCACCTGATATCCCTGCCAAGGTAACCTCCCCCGGTGAAGGAATATGAGTGTATATGCCAGTGATTCTAAATCATCTCTTCTACTAGCAGTTCTTCCTAAATGCGCATGAACACTAGCATATCGAACAGTTCCTCTGAGAAATAACATCAACAAAAGAAATTACTAATAAATGGAAAAGTAAACCAACCAAATAGCTGTAATGCAAAAACTTTGTGTACATAAAAACAGAAATTATACCGGAAAACATCAGGACGCTGATCATATTCAACATGGTGACCAGTAGAGCTATCCCTCCATTTTGTAGCTGCACATGCATTCACAAGTGTGTAAACATACTGTAGCAGAAGGTTATGCAACCACAGGAGAAAAAAGTTCAAGAAGCAGTTATGTTCACCTAACCCAAGATCAACAAGATACAACTTTTTCTCAGATGGTGTGGCCGGTTGACCAAGTAAGAAGTTCTCAGGCTTCACATCACCATGGACATATCTGACATAAACAAATGACACAGAAGGAACCAGAAAACTAGATAAATTTCCACTGAATATAGTAATGTGAAAAAAAAAAAACCCATCATCTTCACTATTCCATTTTGAAAAAAAAAAAAGCACCACAGAGAGGACACTTCCAATGAACAAACGACGCTTTTGCATGCTCATGGTGCTGTGTGAGTGGTTCAACCTTTTTGAAGAGTTAACGTGCATGTAGGTCCCTGCATGTGTATGTGTGCACTTGAATAGGCGCATAGAATTTCTGGTAGATATAACTTAATTGTGCCTAAGACAGAAATTAGAAGAATAGCAGTTAGATTGCATAGTTTACATGTTGACCTCATAGATAGGCAAGCCACCTATGCAATTCCGTGAACTTGAGTTCATCTATATTAAATTAAGTTTTTACATAAATATTGGGTACATTCAACTAAGTGGAATGACCAAAACCCCACTAAAAGCAATGGCCACTTTAAAGAAGATATTATCAATTCTCAGGGTCAGCAAATCTTCTGCTTTTCATACTCAAATTGTAAAATACACCTCCAAAAGGTATTTGACCTTGTGATCCCTCAAAAGAAATAACTCCCTTAAAACCATTGAAACGTGAAAATGATAGGAGAATGTGTGTGTGTGTGTGTGTGTGTCCCTCTATCTCTCTCTCTCTCTCTCTCTCTCTCTCTCTATATATATATATATATATATATATATATAGACTAGTCAATCCAAGTCCATTGACTGCAAACAAATAAATACATATTTATGTCAATAAATATAGGAACAAATATTTTTATAATTTAATACAAAAAATGCACATATATATTTATAGGACAGAGATTAGCCAGCTAACCAACAATTGTGCTGGCTAACTGACTGGTATATTATGACTAATTAATCACTGATTTGAAACACAGGTAGGCTGATAACAGTAGCAAGCCACTAGCTGGACTAGTCAACTGATGGGATTCTGATTCTTTCTCTCTCAACATATATATACCAGATAGTCTGATGTTCCCTCTTCAAACCATCAGATGATCAAAACAATTTGATGGACGTGCTCTACATAATTTATGTAAGAATACAAGTTATGAATCACATTATTTCAATGTGTAAACAAGAAAATAAGGTAGCAAACAGTAATGGCTTATGATTGATTAGAAAATTACATCTTTAACTCCCAAGCATATTTTTAAACAAAATTGTGCTGAATGTATCCATACATCAATTATGAAAAATGCTTGTATGCCTCAGTGGGCACACATGTGCATACCAGAACTTGAAGAACACCATTGCATATGGTTTCTAAAATATGAGCACCAGAAAATATAAGTACTTCCTGTGCACTAATCCGAACTGTTGGACTTTGATAGGTTTATGGTAAAAAAATGCCAACTCAAAATAAAAATGTCAATTCATAAAGGTGATGGTCAGCTTACTTTTTGGAAAGCTATTTCTTAGCGTGCAATCATATAGTTGAAATTAATCAGTACAAGTACTCATATTTGGAGTATGTGTGTGTGTTTGTGTGTCTAGAGACACACACATACAATATTTATGTAAATATAATGCTTGCATAGGATGAAAAGAGAGAGAGAGAGAAACAATCCCTTGAGGTTACATGCACATACCCTCTTGAGTGCATCCTCTCCAAAATTGAGATGGATTCCACAGCAATACAGGCTACCATTTCTGATGACATTCTGCACATTCAAAAACATGCTATCATTAGAGCAGTAATGCAAGAGAAAATGATATTATGAATTACTGGTGGCCTCAAAACATAGCGCAGAGCTTGCCATTTTTTAAAACTATTACATTGAAATTTTAAAGAAAACAAAAAAAGTGAAAAAAAAATTGTGACATTTTGAAATATCGCAAAAACAAAAAAGTTGTGTTTTATTTAATTTTTTTAAAACATATTTTAAAATTTTTGGAGCTATTAGTAGAAAAATGAGGTGTATACTGAACATTATAAGGAGATGAAGGTACTAGAACAAACACATTGCATACACATTTTAACAAACAACAAAGAGAGATCAGCCACGATGGAAGGCAAGCAAGCATATAAGAAGAAATATGTAGAAAATGCCTGAAAGCAAGATTAAGGCAGTTAAAACTTAAAAGTCAAACATTCAATAATTACTGAATCAACTTACTGATGCTCGTTCTCTTGAGAAAAGATATCTACATAGATGATTACTTGAACAAAAAAAAAAACTCATACGGAGTAGAAATAAAACATGTACTTACGATTGGCCTGAAGAATTCCATGCATCCCATAAGCTAGGGCCCAGCATATCCATGACCTGCAGATGATCACAAATTGGCACTTAGAAAGAACATGCTAGCAGAGAAAGGATCCACGTATAGAAGCCAAATAGCCAACTATATAATGCAGCTTTGCAGAAAGCAACACTGTGGAAATCATGATGAACCAAATGGGCTCACATATCATAATAGAAATAATAGATTCAAAATATTGAGATCTCACCATAACGTAGTAGTCACCCTGCTTGCCTTTATAATGCACCTTCGGAACCCCATGGCTGCCACCCAGAGCGCTACTTGCAAGAAAGATGGATTCATAAGAAAAATGCAATTAATCAGAAAAGATGCCTTAATCATTAGATAATGTGTAGAACGCACTTGTAAACTTGCCACTCATAAGGTGGACCAAAGTTGCAACCTTTGCTGCTTCTGTGCTCAAACTTAAGGGCTACCTGTGCGAGCAAAAGGATCAAAATCTGTTATACAACCCAAAGAAATGGATGGAAAAAGGCATCTAATCCTCCCAGGATCAAGAATTAGAATGGCAGAACAGAATTAACCTCTAAAGCCCCAGAACCAGTTGAACGTTCATTACCACCAGAGACACGACGACCAACAAAAACTTGTCCAAAGCCACCTTTGCCCAGCTTCCTCTCCACTTTGTATACAGGAGACCCTCCCACCTGAACCTGAGCAGAGCCAGAAACTTAAGATGAACAAATGATAACCTTATGAAAGTATGTCTTCCTCATCTAGCCCTAGAAAAAGATAAATAAAATATTGCCAATTATTCTGTAAGAAGTATAATAATAATAATAGTAGGTCCTGGTCACATACCCTTTCAGGGAAAGGAGCGGTGCTACCTTCATCTTCTTGTCCTGCAACTTTATCAGCACTCACACCTCCACTATCATCCCCCATCATTCTGTTGCCAAGATCAGCAGGTGCCGCCTCCTCTTGACCAGCTTCAAGATCAGCTTGGTCTAAATGCTGGTCTGCAAGGTTCACAGCACGATCGGTGCCCAACCTAACATCCACAGGTACCACTTTCCCACCAGCAGCTCTGTTCCTCTTCAGAACCTGAGTTCTTGGCTTAACTGCTCTATCTTTTACCTGGGCTTGTGCTGCCTCGGCAGCCTCTTTTGCTGCTGCAGCTCTTGTTCGTATACGACACCTGGTCCTGCAAGCCTGTTCTTGCAGCTTCTTCGTTGCAGCACACCTTGCCCGTGTCCTTTGTTGGTTATTTACTGGGGGAGCACGACCTTTGCGTACTCCACTCCGCAACTCAGGCATTCTTCACCCATACAATCCACAAACCCCCTTCCAGAACTGACCATATCGTTTCCATCAGAACTCCAAATTTGGCACCATTAGTTCACCACAACAACGCAGTGAAACACCAAATTACAAAGATAATGCAAATCAACAACCTGAAGGCAAGATAGTCGAGATTGATCAGAATGGCAGAAGCACGGAAAATTCATTCTGCCATAGATAAATCAACACACCACTGCAATGACCGACAAATAAGCAAAAAATACAACTCGGGCATCTTATTAGTTCAGAACATAAGAAATAACCCAAACTAATCTAAACGCACTAAAATAGTAAAAAACGGACATGAGAAACGCACGTCTGCAGCACATAATGGTCACCAACAAACCCTCTCTTGAAATCAGTAACCCAAAATTATGAAAAGAAAATCCACCGGAATCCCTCTTTTTTCAAGACAAAGACTAATGAAATTTATCAAAAATTTTCCAACAAAACAGAAAAACTAAGAGAACAAAAAAAAAAAAAACTTTTGAGAACAACAATACAACAAAACCAGATATAGCACTGCCCAAATTCTGAAATAGAAAACCCCCCTCCCAAACAAAAAAAATTTACCAAGATCGGCCGTGCATATCCGGATAAAAAACCAACCGTCGACAATCAATAACAGGAAATGGTTCATCATTTTTTCAACATAACACATCGAAGGGATCGGTTTCCAGCGGAAAAATAAGCTAGCCGAGGATCCTAAAACCACAGAGGCTAAAGAGATACACAAACACGGAGTTCGCCTACCTGTTGAGATATTTAAGCGAATAAAGATAGACAACGGCGCAAAGATATTGATGACGAGATCTGAAAATCTTACCTGAGATTTCACGGATCCTGGAACGGCGATCGATCTGAGCAGCCGGTTCACTGATGAGGAAGGAAGCAGGGTGAAAGGGCAGCGTCCTCGCAACCCGCTCTCTCTCTCACTCCCTTTTTTTGTATTTCCTTTCTTTTATTTTTATTTTATTTTTGCCTTATTTTTGCTCACCCTCATTCCCTCTCAACGCACTTTTTTATTCTCTTCTATTTCTGTTTAGCAGTTATCACAATTTACAGGATTTTTATTCTCTTTTGTTTCTGTAGGCATCTGTTGCAAAATAGGTCCTCCATTATGGGCCATATTACAATATCCTCTATCTGATAAGGTTTTTAATATAGTACTACTGCTTGCTTTTTTGAGAAGCCGTGAGGTTGTCAGGCGAACAACAACTAACAGCCTCCGAAAGGGCTCCCATGGGCACCATTTTACTCTTCTCCTAAATAACCGATGTGCTCGTTAGTGGGAAGATGTGCATACTTTTTAGACCTATGTCACATAGGTGCGAGTAAGGGACTGGCAAGGATATTTATTATTATTATTATTATTATTAATTTATTATTATAATATATATGACAAAAATTGTCTATAAACCATAAAATTATCAAATAACAAAATCAAAATTACAATTTGTAAATCATGATATTATTATGCATGATATCATTATGCATAAGTTTTTCACGCATTTGAGGTACTATAATCCTAACACAAAACAATAATATCAAATGTACATGTGTGGTGCTATGAGCGCCGCACACGTGTGCCCAGACCTTTCCTTTATTTTATGTTTCGTTCTTACACCAAAATATGTTTTTGAAGCTTAAACCACTCACTAGAATGCGTCGGCGACCAATTGAACTCAATCCGGATTTAAAATGAGTTCAGAGTCACTCGCAATAGAGTCGACCATTTATACACAATTTAAATAAAAAATGGTTTTATGATAAAACAGCCCCTTTTATTTATTTATTTATCTATTTATCTTATTTTACTTTATTTTAGTTCATTATATTTCATATTTATTTCATTTTAAAATATATATATATAGTATAACTGCCCATCGTGACCAATTGCATTGGGCGATCGCATTACGTGATCATTGTGCGTGGCAGCGCGTCGCTGCATGCCATTCGCCATGGCGATGGTGCTGTTGCGCCTGGCGTGCAATAGCGCCCAGACCTAGACCTGGGCATCGGGCTGGGCCGGGCCGGCCCGTCGGGCCGCTCAGCCCGACCCGAACCCGGCCCGCCCTCCTGACCCCCTTTCCCCGCCCTCCGATGGAGGAGGAGGGGGAGGGAGACGGAGGAGGGAGGGGGAGCGGCGACAGAAGAGGAGGGAGAGGGAAACGAAGGAGGACGGAGACAAAGAAGGAGGGAGAGGGAGACGAAGGAGGAGGGGGAGCAGCGAGGGACAGAGAAACAGAGGAGGACGGAGACAGAGAAGGAGGGAGAGGGAGACGAAGGAGGAGGGGG
This sequence comes from Nymphaea colorata, assembly GCF_008831285.2. Classification (NCBI taxonomy): domain Eukaryota; kingdom Viridiplantae; phylum Streptophyta; class Magnoliopsida; order Nymphaeales; family Nymphaeaceae; genus Nymphaea; species Nymphaea colorata. Next base: position 4,408,561 of record NC_045147.1, on the reverse strand, counting down.
AGCGGCGAGGGAGAGGGAGAGGGGGAGCGAGAGCAGAGGGAGAGGGAGACGGGAAGCGGAGAGGGAGAGGGAGAGGGGGAGTGGGAGCAGAGAGGGAGAGGGGAGTGGGAGCAAAGAGGGAGAGGGAGAGCATGAGCGGAGAGGGAGATGGGAAGGGAGAGGGAGAGCGGGAGCGGACTGCGGAGAGGGAGGGCGGAGGGTGGGAGTCGGGCCGGCCTATCGGGCCCAGGCCCAGCCAGCGCCAGGTTTTTCCCGGCCCGAACCCGAGTCCGATCGGGCCAGGCCGGGCTGGCCCGACGGCAGCCCAGCTCGATGCCCAGGCTTACCCAGACCGGTGTGCAGGCCCCATTTACATGTCAAAACTGCCACTTGGGGGCGGTTTTGGTCCCTTTGGGTGGGCAATAGCCCTGCCCACATCCCAAAGGGGTGTTTGCAGGGCAAATGGCCAATCCCACTTAGTCAAAGCCAATATTTTTTAAAAAAAATTGAAATTATTCAAAAATATTTGAAATTCACATGAAAATCTTGTTAAATTCAAAAAAAATTGAATTTTGAATTTTAGCTCCAAAACTCCCTGTAAATACCTCCACAATCTTCCCTCTTTGGCATGAGCTAACTTTTGGGGAACCTCCATACTCTCCACTTGAAATCTAGATTTTTCTTAGCTCCCTCTTTCCATTTCTCTCTTCTTCCATTCATCCTCTTCTCCAACCTTGAGAGCAAGGTTCTCTAAGTTCAAACCTATGTCACAATGGTACCGGTACGAGTACAGATACAGGTACGGGGTACGGGTACGGGTACGGCATTTTTTAAAATCTTGGAACGGGTACGGCGACTATTATATATAATTAATTCAAAAAAATAATTATTATATATAATTAAACCACAAGTTGTAACAAAAATGTCAATAAAAAGAGGCTCATAATGAATAAATTATCAATGTTTTATCTTGTTAATGAGACTTCTTATGTTAAAGTATAAAAAAAACAAAAAAAATGAAGAATAAGTAATTTTTTTGTCTTTTTTAGTTATAATGTAGTTTGGATCTGAATCCGACCCGGATCCAAATCCAAACGTACCGGGCCGTACCACCATACCGGCGTACCGGTACGTGGTACGCCCCCAATTGGGCGTACCATTGTGACATAGGTTCAAACTCTTCAAGAAAGCCTAATGAGACCTCTTGCAGGGATATTTTTATCATCTTGAAGCTTCATCTGAGACGATCCTAAGATCATTCAAAAGATGAGGTTCATCTATATTACAGGTATGTAATCTTTCATTTTTATTTTCATTTCCTCTTGCCACCTCCCTATAGTCGTACAAGAACGCTCAAATGATTTTCTACCGGCATCAAGAACTACATCTTGAGTGCACCGGGAGTATGAGCAAGGTAAAATAAATTCTATTTCTTCATTTATTTTCAAAAATATACTTGATATATAGCTTTATTCATCATTTACGTTTGAGATGATGTCTGATGTATTAATTTTCCTTAATTAATGAGCAAATGCACGACGAGAATGAGTGTTTGGTTTGAGATTTTCTCATTTTTATGTTGATTATTGAGGTTGAGATTTGTACATGTTAATATGCATTTGGAAAGCTCTTCACGAATTTGTACATGTTAATATGCATTTTTCATATCATTTTCACATTTAATTTCTTTTTTAATCACCCGATTAGAGATCCTAATGGGTGCTTTCTTGTGTCGCTCCTCATTCTATATGTATTTGATTTTCTTTCATACCCAATGGTGGGAGAAATCGGTTTTCTTGTAATAATTATGATTTTATGTTCACATACAAAGATATTTGAAACCATGTTTTTCAAAAGATTTTCAAAAGGGCCTTGGAGACTTACTTAGACTCTTACATAAGTCCAAGTTCCTCTTCAGCCTACATAAAAGTTGAAGTCGGATATTTTCAATTCATTTCTTGATTTTAACTCTCATGAATGCATATATGTATATACATGTTATATACGTATATGTGCACATGACTATTTCTTTTTTTTCTTCTCTTTATGATTTAACATATTCTTTTACAATCTTATGCATACATATATATGAATATATATATGTGTATTCCATTTTAAAATCTGTCTCTTTTTCTAAAATTTTCTTCTCCCTCTTTATTTGATTTAAACCTCCTTTTCACAAGCTTTCATACACGTGTGTGTGTGTATATATATATATATATATATATATATATATATGTATGTATGTATGTATGTGTGTGTGTGTGTATCTCTTCCTTTTTTAAATCATTTGTTTTGTGATTTTCAAATCTCTTTTTCTCTCTTTTTCCATGTTCCTCTTATATTCTAGTCTTTCCTCTTTTCCAATCTTTTGATATTTTTCTTTCAAGATCTTTTCATTTACCGACTTCATCAAAACCAAAACTCAAGTAATGATCTAATATTGGGTTCATGCTTGATGGTTACAACCTCATTTCATTTTCAAAAACTTTTTCTTCATAACAATATTAATCTCAATCTTATAAATAAAAATGAAAAAGTTAGATATATGTGATGGTATGAATGCTCTTATATGAATGTTATGGTAGGAATGAATGGTTTCCTTCTAATCATATAATATCAATACATCCATGTATCCACATTCACTTAACGCCACTCAAGTTCACAAACACCTCCATAAAAGAACTTAAGCAAGATGAGATGAAGCTCTAACTAGGTAGTAACCGAATTACAACAAAATCTTAAACCTACTTAAAGTCTTAAGAGAACACCAAAATAATTTCCAAACGTGATATTCAAAGGTTTCCAAATGATATTTGTAAAGATTTTTTCACTCAAAATTTTCCAAATCAAAATGTTTTACACTCTCAAATGATTCTTCAAAACTTTCTCAATCGATATTTTCTCAAACACAACACCACATTTAAAATGGAAAAGATGTTCGAGCCAAAATAAAATGCATTAAGAATAAATATAGCCCTTGGATTGATTACCCCCGGTAAAGGCACCGGAAAGAGTCGATCCTCATACCAATGGCCGAGTCACTTTCTCTCTTATTTCAAAACAAAAACCTCATTTTTCTGGAGTACTCTAAAAACCAAAAGATTTTTGGATATGCAAACAGTTTCTGATGGCTTTAATACTAAGAAAATGTGCATCAAAAGGTCCTCACACAGATATCTTGGGGATTGATTATCAAATGAATGTGGCTGCTCAAAGAAACATGCCATATGTTTCAAACTTATTTAAATAGACAATTAAAATAAAATAAAATGAAAATTTGCATTCACCTGATTAATCTAATATGCAATCAGTCATATGCACATGGACAAACAAATTACAATTTACAAATACATGCAACATATGAATTGTTAATTTTTTGTGCTAAAGGCGGCCCTTAATAGCGCATGAATAAAATTCATTTGACAACTTCCAGACCAAAGACCCTCCTAGCTCAAGAATGCAGTCCCAAAGTCTAGAACTTAGCTCATCACTCGAAATAAAAAGAAATAAAAAACATTCAGTTTTGATATGAAAGAATATGCATTCAATATTAAGTTATAAGTAAGCACAATAGACAAGAACTAGAAGACAAAGGTTATGGCGTTATACCCCAGCTATGTATTTGGCAACCTAGCATTTGCAAGAAAGGACATTTAAGCATAACTAGAGTTCTGACATGAATCGAGATTCTTGTCCATCTTTTGTTTAGAAAAACACAACGTACAACTACAAATGCTAAATGAAATGGCAACCAAGCAATAATTGACTGGAGATACCTGAAATTCTTGTCCTAACCAGAAAGAATGAGTGGAAAATCAGTTCAAGAATGCTGTAGCAAAAAAGTCGGGGGTGCTCAAAATGTGGTCGAGTTTGAACCAGGAGAAAGTTGGATAAACTGAAACAAGCCCAGATGATTGAGCTGAGCTCCATTTAGGAAAAATGCATATTCAACTCGAATTTTCACTTCTTTATTTTTCCATTCGTGCTCTTTGCTTCAAAACCTACGAATGTACAAAAGAAGTACTTGTGATTAACTGGAGGAAAAGCTCTGTCGCCAGCCGTCGAAAAAACTCTGTTGTCGGTGTTTTGATGCTTTGGTGCTTCGAGAGGGAGAAGACAGAGGTTCTTCTGTGCTTTGAGAGGGAGAAGATAGAGGAAGGAGTTGCTGCCAGTGGAAGGAGAAGACAGAGAGAGAGGAGCGGGAAGGGCACGATCGGTCGTGCCCTAGATCGTGTTAACATAAATAAAAATTTAAAAAACAAAAAATGGACCAAAATGTCCATGACATGGTTTGATTGTAGTTGACTCGTGTCAAACGCGAGTCAGGTGTGCATCCAGATATGGCAAAAACGGTTGGATGCGATGACTGCACCTGACTCACCTTGATAGTGTGCAGGTGCGGGGATGAGAGTGAGGTGTACATCCAGATATAATGAAAATGGTCGGGTGCAACTGACCGCACCTGACTCACCTTGACAATGTGCGGGTGCGAATCTGGGCCGCACCTGCACCCGTGTCGCTTTGACGTGAGTACATAACCAAAAACAATGAGTCAGTGTGACTTAGAATAAGATACTAATGTACACCATGGAGCATTGGATCCCCTCCTACCTCATGCAAATCATTACAAAGGCGTAGTTCCCTTGAATAAGCAAATATGTTAACGGTCTATGCATCTGTACATACATGTAACTGCTGGCCCCTTCATGAAGGGGAAGAAGGGGAAACAAGTAAAACTTTTTTAAAAAACCCTTAGGCATTTTCGAACCTTCGAACAACAAATCCCTTGAAAGCCCTTGTCAACAAATGTCTCAAGCTTCCACTAAAGTTGAAGAATCATTGGTGTGGGTGTACCTCGAACAATTGCAAAGTCTACATCATTTAATTAGTGTTCACTCTCACTTGTTGCCATTGGCTATACTGACTGTTTGAGTGTGCCTCATTTGTTATTGGAGTGCAACCTTTATCAATACACACCTCAAGTTCTCACCCAAGTTGAAGAATTGTGTGGAAGACTACCTCAAATTATTGCACAAGTCCACATTGTTTTGATGTTCTCTCGTTGCTTGACTACTTTCATTGTTTGGTGTATGTCATCCATTTATTGGATGTTTCTTCATCAATTATTTAGTCTCACAATTCTGGTGAGGTTTATTTATTTTGGTGCTTGTAATATTTTTCCGCTACTATAGAAGTACTTTGTTTGGAATGTGGGAAGTCAAGAATTTATCATCTCTCAATTTCATTATGTAATAGGGTAACAAAGCAAATAGTTATGAAGAAAATCTCAATGGCATCATTATGTGATAAAGTAATCGACAAACTGGATTTCATATGTTAAACATTATATTCTTAAGTCAACATGGTATATTTTATAAAACATGTTAAATGGTTTTCGATGTGTGGAATAGTAATTCATTGTACAATATGTAAAGTCCCTTCAATTCATGCTTGTCAAAGTAAATCCCTACTATGTGGATAATGTGCATTGAATAAAAATCACATGTCAATCTTTTAAGAATTCACTCCTAAGTGATTCACTATGTGACAAGATCGACTCTATAGGGAACTTGTCGAGTGCATAATTGCGTTCAACCATATAAACTTATGTCACTATTTTAAAAAATTAAAGGAGACTAACTTGTCAATCATACTATATGAACTTTTGACTATTTGCTCAACTTTCAGGTTCAAGAGTTCTTTTTGGTATTGCATAGATGTCGCTATTGGTATATGCATATCTGACATTTAAATCATTATATTTTGCAGATAGTATGGCTCTAGTTAGGAGGGGGTTAACTACTACATATATGATTGTATTGTAGTCAAGCTGCCATGAAGACTACTTATGCCTTACCCTAGCACCACAATGGACAACAATAGTAAACTATATTGCAGTTTATATGTCATTGAAAAGACAACTTAACTACATGAGTTGAAGAAGAAATGACTAATGAAACAAGTGTTCCAAACGTAAGAATGGAAGAAGATAGAGTTGAGAGTAGAGGGGGATGTGGAGTGGAATATGGGAGCTTGAGAGAAGAGGGGAAGAAATAAAAGGAAGATAGAGGAGACAAGGTGATGACTGAAAATTGAGAAAGCGCAAGTTCTAGTGAATGAACAGACGATGGAGGTAGTTGTGGGGAAGTGAGCGCTTAGAAGAGAGAATGATGAGGGGAAAGAGAAGAGGAAGCCAAGAGAACAAAAGTAGAGGAAGTTGAACTAAAGAGGAGAGCAAAGTTGATTGGAGTGAAGAGGAAGCTGAGAGTAGCAAAAAGAGAGGTTAAAATTCGTGAGAGGAGAAAACATCAATAAAAAAACGTAGGAGAGAAGAACAAGTGACTAGGGGGAGAGAAGAGATAGAAGAGAGACATGATAGGATAGAGAGAGGTAGAAAAGCTAGATCAGATACAAAGCTTCAAGTTAAGGTGTACGCAACTATTTACACATATATTGTGCATTAAACCACTTGATTATCTCATACAAATATTGCACAATATGCAGGAGTTGGAGAATAAAAGAAGTGTAACATGTCAAATGAAAAGAAATGGTTTTCATGGTATAAGAAGCTCTATATAGCTATTCACTATAAACAGGATTTGAGAACAAATTATTTTGTATCTCGATGTGGGCTATGTTTAGATAGCAATTCTATTCAATGTGAAGACAATATATTGATGTTTAAACTAGTGATTGTATTATAAATTTTAGAAGTTTGCTAAGCAACCGTTGTATTCAAGTGAAAGTTTTCAGCCACTACCAATGTTGCTTGGTTGTCAATTAGTATGATAAGCTAAGCAACTTCCGGAAAGATCATAAGGAGCATGCACTTCATTAGAATTCTGGAAAACAACTATTTCGTGGTAAGTTGGAGGATGATGATACACAAATCAACACCTTATCATTAGTGAATTTTGTTATTGCTATGACATTGGAAGGTGTTACAAGAACCATAGGTCTAAAGTGTCACAAAGAAGGTGTACTTGGAAGCTTAAGCTACAATAAAAGCAGCAAATGCATCCACCTAAGCATGATAAAGAAATAATAGACCAATTGTTTTTCAACCAGTACTTCCATGACATTGAAGGTATCTCATTTATGAGAGAATGAGTACCAAACAATCATGGTATCCCATCAATAAGCAACAACTCTAATTGTTGAATAAGTTCAAGGTGGATGCAATTCATCAATGATGTTAAACAAGTGAACTCGTGTGTTTGACATGAGGGTGTAAAGAGAGCAAGAAGGGCTGAATCAGATGCAAAGATCCATGGTAAGATGTATGCAATATTTACACACAAAATGTGTAACAAATCACTTGTTCATCTCATACAGATAATTCATAGTATGTTGGAGGTAGAGAATGCAAGAAGTGTAACACAACAAACGGAAGGGAAGGGTGTCCATAGTGTAAGAATTTCTACATAACAAGTCATTATAGACAGAAACTAAGAGCAAATTATTTTGTATCTCAATGTGGTATACAAATAGCAATGTATTCAATGTGAAGACAACATTTTGATTTTCAAACTAGTGATTTTATTATAAGTTTTGTAGAAGATCACCTAAAGATTATTGTGTTCAAGTAAAAGTTTTCAGCCACTATTAGTATTGGTTGGTTCTTAATTGGTTTGATCAACAAAGCAACATCCAAAATGTGCGACTGAGGAGTATGCACTTTGGTGGGATTCTCAACGAAGGGCCCCCTCGATGTCTCTAGATGATGACATGTGTGCTGATTAAGAAGAGGAACTTCCATATCAACACCTTGCAATTTAGGGCTTTTGATATCACTATGATGCTGGAAGATGTTACAAGAATTAGGGGTTGGAAGTGCCAAAAAAGTGTCCTTGCAATAAAGCAACAAGTGTAGCCAGTTGGCATGATAAATAAAGAATGAGGCAACTATTTTCCCAAGAAAGATAATTCTATGATGAAGAAGGTCTCACATCTATGAGAGAAATAGGTAACAAATAGTCATGATATCCTATCAATGACAACTGATCAAGATATTAGAAGTTTTGTTCTCTTTTGTTTTGGTTTGTGTCTAATGAGTGACAATTCTAACTATCAAATAAGTTCAAGATATATACTAGAGCTGCTCAACAAGTCGAGCTAACTCCAGCTCGACTTATTTAATAAACAAGTAGAGTTTGAGTTAAGAGATTATCTCGTTCACGTAAACAAGTTGAACTAAAGTCAAGCAGACTTGGCTTTGTTAAATTCCATTAAGCTCTAGAAAGAGAATATATATAATATATCTCATAATAAATCACAAAAGGTAGATAGTTCAAATGGATGTGCACTGATTGTGAGAGATTTTCAAATGCTTATATTGGTGGTTGTTAAGTGATTAGTTGTTCTGGTTCCTAGTTTTTTTCAGGCTAGAACTAAAATTGCTAAGGGATGGGTTGGGATCGTTGGCTTGAGCCCGATGTGAGAGAGGTCATTATAGTGGTGTCAAAGCATGGTTCAACACTCAGAATTGGGGTTCCACATATAGAGGCATGTGCCTTAAGGGGCATGGTTTGTATCATCCCACTTTGAGAAGTTTAGGCCTGTATTGAAGATTGTGATTGATATCCAAGGGCATATCAAAGGGGTCGTTTAGTGATTGGTTGTCCTGTTGCTAGCCTCTTTTAGGCTAAAATTGAAACAGCTACAAGGTGGACTGGCATCCATCAGGGTTTCGAGCCTAGTTTGGGTGGGGTTGCTACTAAAGAATATGTTACAACAATAAAAGTAAGGGCCTTCATAGGGTGAAAATTTCTACATAGCAATTCACTCTAGATAGGAACTGAGGGTGATTTATTTTATTTCTCAATGCGGGCTTCGTTTGGATAGCTATTCTATCCAATGACAAGACATTCATGATATTCAAAATGGTGATTTTATTATATGTTTTGTAGAAATTTACCTAGATATTATTGTTACACAACTAAAAGTTTTAGCCATTGTTATTGTTGCTTAGTTCTTAACTGATATGATCAATTGAGCAACTTCTAGAACTAGTGACTTAGGAGTGCACACTTCGATGGGGATTTTTGACAACAAATTTTGAGGTCTATTGAATCATGATAAATGTGCTAATCAATAAGTGGAACTTCCATATCAACACATTATAGTTTCGGAATTTTATTATCGCTATGAAAGAAAGAATGAAACAACTATTTTCCCAATGAAGGTAATTCCATGATGAAGAAGGTCTCTTGTCTATGAGAGAAATGGATAACAAACAATTGTGCTATCCTATCAACAACAGTTGATCAAGCCATTAGATGTTTTGTTCTTTACTATTTTGGTTTGTATCTAATGAATGACAATTCTAGCTACCAAATAAGTTCAAGGTAAATGCAATTCATCAAAGACATTGAGCAAGCAAATTCAAATGATTGGGGGACCGCCATGAGGGTGAGGATAAAGGAAGAGAGGCTGAATCATATTTGGTAAGATGTATGCAGCTATTCACACATAATGTGTGTATTTGAATGCTAGATTATCACATGAAGGTATTGCATCATATGCAAGAGATGGATAATGAAAGAAGCATGAGCAAGGTAAAAGGAAGGGCCTCTATAGAATTTTCTACATAGCAACTCACTATACAGAGGAATTGAGCGCAATTTATGTGGGATATGTCTAGATAGCAATTCTAATCAGACGTCTTGATATTCAAACTAATGCTTTTATTATAAATTTTGTGGAAGTTTACTTATTGGTTATGGTGTTCAAGTAAAAGTTTCAGTCATTGTCAATGTTGCATGGTTCTCAATTGTTATGATCAATTGAGCAACTTCTAAAAGGAGCAACTGAGGAGCTTGCACTTATATAGGATTCTCAACAATGGCCATTTCAAGATCTGTTGGATGATGATGAATGCACTAATCAAGAAGGGGAACTGCCAGATCAACACATTGTAGTTTGGAATTTTGGTACCACAATAATGTTGAAATGTTACAAGAATAATGAGTCTAAAATGCCATAAAGTACCTATGCTTAGAAGCTTGAGCTACACTAGAAACTGCAAATGTAGCTTGCTAGGCATGATAAGGGGAGAATGAATTAACTATTTTCCGAGTCAAGATAATTTCATGATGATGAAGGTATCTCATCTATGAGAGAAATAGGTAACAAATGGGTTTTGGTATCTCATCAATTGCAATTGATCAAGAGATTAAAAGTTTTGTTCTTTATTGTTTTGGTTTGTATCTAATAAGCAACAATCCTAGCTATTGAATAAGTTCAAACTAGATGTAATTCATCAAATACATTGAACAAATGGGCTCATATCTTGGGGGTCCCTGAGCTTGCCACTTATATAACCAGCTCTACCACATGAAGGAGGCTCATCCGTGAAGAGTTTTGGCCATTCGTACATGTAAGTACATAGTTTAAGTTGTCTTTTTGTCCATTGAATTTGATCACTACAATGTAAGAGCATTGCACAAATGCCATCTTTTTTTGTGTAGGTTTGGTTATGGGAGCACGCTTACTCTTGAGGTCCCGTTAGTTGTCCTTTTACAAGCAAATTCTCAAAGATCACCAAATAAGATGTAAAAGACAAGAATTATGTGCAAGCTAATATAGCTGACATCATTATAGATTATTTGAGGCCACAAGATGTATGTTAATTGAATTATGTCTTATACAAGGTTTACATTTTTTCCTATTGAACCATAGTGGAGACCACACGAGGTCAAGGAACATCGACACATGGATAAGGCATTGCGGCTACAAAGAATATCCCATTGGATATTTGGCTATTGTGCAAGAATGAGATGGAGATGTAACATAGTAGCCAAGTACTTATGCTAGCTGGTTGGAACAAGTGACTTCGAAGCTGAGCCTCATAAAAGAACAAAGAATAGTCGTGGGCATCATGATGTACAACAAATTGTTTTGTTTTCAGAGTAGTTAGAGAACTAGATCCAAGGAGGTGTTCAAGTTACTCCATACACAAGGGATGATATTTACCTGATTACTATACCTACTATTGGCAATGATTGCATTAGGGTATTGAAAGTGATGGTGGGAAGTGACAAAAGTTCATGTTACACACTTTTTCAATCCAGGCTCATTGTTCCTAAAAAGAAGTGTCTCCTAATGGCATCCATCTATCAAGGCCCTCTGGCATTTTGAGTTTACCATAGTCATTTTCTAGGGACCCGAATATACCATCACCATCCTCCCTTAGTCGCCTCAATCTACCAGCAACTAATTCCACCCCACCTCACCCCACCAGAAAGTGACCTCAATAAATCATTGGGTCATCCATCTCAATGGTCCCAGCCCAACCACCCCCTAGCAACCTCAGCATGCCTCTAACTCATTCAAAAAACTACCCAAGTGAAGGAATTGGAAAATCAGTCCTTTTATGAACAAATAACAATAACAAACAACTTACTTTGGGATGGTAGGAAACAAATTAAACAACCTTAATATTACCTGCAATTTCATGGATAGACTCTTGCAATATGCATAAAAAAGTTCCAATTAGTAAGTTTTGAAATCTAGAACTGAAAAAACACAGTTGCTAACCTATGACAAATATGAAAAAAAACTAGAAATTAACAAAACACATATTTTAATAAGACAACTTAAACTCTAAGCTGGACATTTGATTGGGCTAAAAATTGGTACGGAAGTATGTCTTACAAATGAACCTTTTTTTTTGCTGAAGGATATTTAGCTGAGGAGTGCTTAACATTTTGTTTTAGGTATTTGAAGAGTATTCAAACAAGATTCAACCAGTCAAAAAGAGATGATGATGTTAAATCTGTAAAAGTAAATGGAGCTTTTATGGTATTATGATGATGGCATGTGCTAGAAAAAAATGAGATTTTCACATTACACAACACTTCAATGAGACAAATACATCAATACATGCTATTTAATAGTGCTTTTGTTGCACCATCATTATGTAAGTCACATGTTGCCAACAAATTTACATTCTCATATCAACTATCAAGTTAGACATCAGCATTTGTTGAGCATGTTAATATTTATGCAAGAAATACCTTCAATCATTAAGAATGCAATATCAAAGGAACATCCAAAACATTCACAAAAAATTCATTTGTTGATTGGTTTGAAATGCATGTAAGTAATATATGACATATGTAACAAAATTACCAATAAACATGTCAAATTTTTATTAATTAACATTTTCATCATGTAAGTTCAAAAATTGCATGCAATTGGAACCAATAAAGTAACTGAAGAACTTGTGTCACTCTCTTAATACCCACGTAGAATTGCAAAATGATTTAGTGGGTTCATCATTAATGGATTTAGATCCCCACAAAATATAGCAAATTAAATAGAAAAACTCAAAATAGTAGAATTGTTGTCACTACCCAAACGTTGAGTTTTTCGAGTGCTAAAGATAAACATTTTGTGTGTGGAGATGTTACTTATTATGTTATCCTGAAGGACAATATTGAATTAGAATGAAGTGCCAAGATGAAGTACGAACTATTCAAGTGTGAATTGTTTGGTGCTTCTGGGTCACATAATAGGGTCACAAAAAAGGATGAGATGATTTTCATCCTTTGAATTTCACACTTGTATGGGTGACTAGCCTTTTATGTTGGCATCCCAAGAAGAACAACTCTTTTATCTAAGCGATTTCATTGATTATAGTTAAAAATTTTGTTTTTAGTGAATAATTTGGAGACGTTGAAAATATTGAATGATCTTGATCTTGTCAAATACCTTATTGAATGAATGTTTAATATCTTGTCAATATAAGACTTGTTACTATCAATTACTTTAGCTTTTGTTTTGTGTTGTTTATGTTTTTTTTTTTTTTATATACCATGCTTATATGATTGAAGTCATTTTTTAGGGAATCCTTCATATTTGTTTAATCAACATTTAGATGATTCCTCATATGATTAATTTCAATATCAAGTTCCCAGCCTAGATGTGTGTAAACTGAAAACCTCAATTGTCCCTATTATAGAAGCAGCCCATGGTAGATCTTCATCTATTTGTATGCTTAATTATGACTTGATTCTTGTAAATTATTACTAATGATTGTCTTTCTCATATTTGTTTATATTGATATTATTATCATCAGTATTATATGCACAAAGTAAGACACTCAAGAGAAAAGAAAATGTGAACCTATTTGTAGTTTGAACATAATGAAGTTGCATGATGGTGAAAAACTTAAGGTTCACCACGATTACCTTGGTTAACATATTGGTGGAAATACAAGAACACTATCCAAGTATATGGGACTCCTTATACGAGAGAGCCGCTTAGCAACTCTTACATACAAAACTTGGAAGGAGATGCGAAAGAGCTACAAAAGAGGCATAAAACATTGTGTCAAGGTACATCTTTATGATTTTATAGATGTTTTTTATTTTAAATAAATGTTTCTTAATTTTTATTGTGCAGTAAAAATCTAAGACTCATAAGTCTACTAAGAGGTGGATGCATAAAACTCTTGGAAAGCAATGGAGAGAGCAGTGCATACTTAAAAGAGAACACTTTGACATTCATAGAGATATAAAGGCCAACTTAAGGATTGTGACCCTAGGGTTGTGGGCTGTGCTTATAGAATTTTGGAAATCTAATGAAAGAAAGGTATAATAAGTGCATTTATATTTACTTATACAATATATACTATTAACATGATGTTTTCTTTTTTAATTGAAGAAACTATAAGAAAAATAAAGATAGTTGTGCAAAGAAAAAATATCCTCATACCATGAGAAGCAAAAGTCTTACATGTGTTTATGAAAAAATGGTAATTGATGAAGTTTATGAAGCTTTATATTTTATGTAGCTATTTATTCATTATTTTAAAAGAACATTACTTTGTGTTCTTATATGTTAGAGGTAGAGAATGAAGATGGATCAGAGCCAAGTAGAATTGAAGTTTTTATGAGAACACATACAAGGAATGGAAAATACATTGATCCAAGATCTGCTCAAATAGCTATAAGCATGTCAACTTATTCGATCTATTTATATCCATGTCTAATGGTACTTTATGTTGGAAAAATTCTTTGCACATGTGAATTCATGAAGTGCTGAGCTCATTTAGATCGACGATCAAATATGATTGATGATAATATTTTTGCACAATTTATTGGAGAAACAGAACGTGGTTGTATCACAATTATGAATTGGGTCCCACTCATTGGGACTTTTTTTGCTCACATCCAACCAAGATTGAATTAAAATCATCTATGACAGCAACAAAGATGATTGAGAACTTGATGCTCCAAAAGATAATGAACAACTAGCAATAGAAAATTGACAATTACAAGCAAGTTTCAAGAAATTTTGGTGATATGAGGCATGCATGGAAGTAATTTTCATGCATCATAGGTATTATTTAATTAATGGCATTTTAACTTGTATGATATATACACAGTTTGATATCAATTATACATTTTTTTATTGTCATTTAATGATTTTTTCCTTTTAGGGTCACCTTATGAATAGGATGGTCAATGAATGATTTTGAAGCAAAGCTACAAGATCAAAAATCTAGAGTATATGCATATTTAAATTTGAGAATATGTGATATTTAATGATGATTTTTTTTGTCGACTTTAAAGGTGTGATATTTCTTTCATGATTATACATGTTTTTCATTTCATGTGACAAAAGTGTTTTGTTCACTGACTCATTTGGTGAACCAAGTCATATAAAACATTTATTTTCGTGATTTGTTCAATTTAGGTCAAACAATTGTTTACAAGAAATATTCAATGATTGTGAATGCTGCTTTTAGATTCGACAACCTTGTACTACAGTTTCTTGAAAAAGTATATCATTCCAGTTTTATTCATGTTTTTCATATTCTTCATGGGTATTCTGTAACTGCAAATCTTCTTTCCTATGGGCATATTTGGAATGATTAATCAATCATGTTCAAGAAAGGGCAAACTGAGGCTGCAAAATGCATTTTTGCTGCATTCCCATTAAGCAAGACTTACCCACACATTTGCCCAACATGTTACAAGACCTCAACAGGAAGGAACCAACATGTTCTCTTTTATGATGCACAAAGGTAGTTTTACTCACATACTAGAAGATTTTTTCCATTCTCTATCATGTGTGCCTTTGACATCTGCATTTTTTTCTTGAAATATTCCATCTGACAACAATAGTAGCCGTTTTGAACAACTTTTCTTGACAAAACCAGCCTTGGAGTTCCTCCGCATTGCTATGATAGCCACTGTCTGGTTTTGTTGTTATTACAATGACATATTATATCTTAATACACAAGCACTATAGGGACACTATCAAAAGATATGTTTATCTTATCACCTTTTCAAATTTATTTCCTTTTTTCATTATTAAATTTCTATTGCTTATTTACTTTTATGTTTTTTAGTGACTCTTTATTGGTTACAGCACTTTTCAGTTTCAACTCGTCTCTATTGTCCAAGCTTTTCAGTTTTAATCATTTAAAGTTATTTTCACAACATTTCAATCAAAGACAACATTTATGCTTCATTTCTTTGAGCTAATAATATTTGAATGGCCATGCTCAATGTCATACTTTTCAAAACTCACAAGGCACCAAATTCTAACATGCATGTCTTGTTTCCATCTCTATGTCTACTAGATCTGGGGATTATCCCATGTATGTTCCTTTTTTTCCCTCTCTTTGCATGTGATGATATTCTCCTAACAAATGAAACTGAAGCGGTTGCCTATAAGCAGTTTTGCGCATAAGTGCAAACAATATTTTCTAGTGGCATACTCTTTATGTTTATGGTAATTTATAATGACTATATCATAAACTTATTTTGTCTTATTTATCTAATTATGGAGAAAAATGTTTCAAAAATTCTCTGCATAATTTCCTTGTACATAGCTGAATAGAGGTGTTCCAACTGTTTTTGGAACAATCTTTTGATGTTATGCTTTGGATAATTAATCAAATGGTGGACATTGAGTTGCGTACTTCTTAGCTTGCATGAGATGGACCATATTTTGATTGCACTTATAGGTTAACATGCATGATGTTGAGATGCCTTTTGTATTTATCATGCTAATGACTATATCACATACCTATATTGCTTTAGTATCCAATTTTGGGGAAAAGTATGTCGATTTTTTTGCCTGAATTTTTTTGTTTGTAGCCCCATTGAGTTGTCCAATTGATTCCTTTTGACAATCTTTCAATGTTATGCTTTGTAGTTGTTTGAAGGGTGGATATTGGGGCATGTACTTCTTAATTTTTGATGATTAACCTATTTGGATGCATTTATAGCTTTCCATTTTAGATCACAGACTTTTTATTTTTGAGCTATATATATTTGTTGAATTAGAAGAGTTTATGTTTCTAGGTGGTTTTTTGCAATATTTAATAGTTAGGAGGTCTCTTTAAACATTTTTCTATTTTCTGTTGATGTACTTTGTAAATCTCTCTTCATCCCTAATCTCTTTATTATGGAGATTAGGGTTAGTGAATGAAGTTACGTTTTCTCTCTCTAAGGATGCCGGCTGTAACATGGTATCAGAGCCGGCGATCTCCACCCTTCTCCGCCGGTGGCTGTCGTGATTTTCCGGTGACCCCTTCTCCTCTTCCTCTCCCATCTCTTCCCACTTCATCTCTTCCTCTATCCTTCCTTTCTCTCTTCTCTCTACTTATCCAAAGATAGTGAAGCAGCGTGAAAGGGGAACCTAATCACATGTGAGAGGTATTTGTGATTAGGTCCCCAACGTGGATGTAGTGGAGCGTAAGCAACTGCGTGGGAGTTGTAGTGGAAAGTTGTAAGTCAGATCTAGCTTCGTGGATGAATAGCAGCACATGGACTCCATTATTATTCAGATCTAGGCTCATGGGAAGCGTAGCTGCATGTGGATTCAGTTCAGATCTGGGCTCGTGGAAGATTAAATGCACGTGGACCATATTCTTATCATATTTTTGATGACTGTGGAAAAGTGGCTGCAAGTGGAGTAGCTACACATTGGGCATATTTTTTTATCAGATTGAATGTCTGTTTTATAATCTGGTGGACTGATTTGGAACAACAAAGTTTTTTATATGCATATGTGGACATGTAGAAGCCTGGTGGACTGTTTTGAACAACAAGTTCATAAGTTCATATATTCCTGTTCATTTATTGATTGTTGTGATTGTTAGACTGATTTGAACAACAAAGTTATTTTTATATGCATATGTGGATAGGTAGAAGTCTGGTGGCCTGTTTTGAACAAGAAGTTTGTATATTCTTGTTCATTTATTGATTGCTGTGATTGGTGGACTGATTTACTGAGCAGCAAGTTCACAAAAATTCTTTTTAAGGACTGCTTTTGGTGCAAGAATATATATATATATATATATATATATATATATCTGCTGCCTAAGTTTTCTCAAGTTGATTGCTGCATGCTATACTCTTGATTGTATCATAGTGCAACCAGATTAAGATCACATTGTCAAGTCGTGCACTATGGCCATTGAAGGCAAGACAGAGACACAATATGAGCATAAGAACACAGGCAATCTCTTTTTTTATGGCTCTACTGTAAAGTTAGATGCTCCTAAGTTGGAAGACAGATGTTAGGATAAGCTTGGTCATCCTTCCGCTATACCCCTAGGAAAAGGTGTTGCATCTAAGCAGGACAAGAATTCATTATAGTCTCCTATTGGATCTATCCAGGCAGCTTCATCAGTAGTAGAGGGGTCTTTACCTTCTTTCAATCCTGAGACTGTGACTGTGAATATCAACAAGTCAGAGTATGAGGAGTTCTTAGCACACAGATCTACTCAACTGTAGGCCTCTACAGTTATGATAGACAGTGCTATGTCCGTTGATGCTGCTCCACATGATACATGTACTACTTGAATTATTGATTCAGGAGTCGAGACACTTTTGTAATAGGCCTTCTATGTTTATCATGCTACACTCATTACCTCAGACACGTCATGTGAGACTTGCAGATGGTAGATGGTCTCATATTATGGGCTATGGAGATATTAAGATTTCTCAGTCTATGACAATTCCTAATGTGTTATATGCTCTTAAGTTTCCAACTAATCTTTTATCAGTTGGACAATTGATTAATGATTTACATTGTCGTGTTACATTTGACTCTGGTGTATGTTCATTTCAGGATTTGCAAACTGGAAAGACGATTGGTGGAGGCTATGAGAAAGGAAGCATCTACTTCCTGTTTGATTCTGTGGGTATTGTAGTCGTCTCGACTTCTTCATTGTCCTCCTCCTTCCAGTGGCATCTCAGACTTGGTCATCCATCTGTCTCCAAGCTCCGTCACCTACTTCCTCATCTATCAGTTCCAGAGTCGTTCTAGTGTGAGGCTTGTCAACTTGGCAAGCACACCCATAGCAGTTATTCATCGAGTCTTAGTCCGTCCAGTTGTGGACTATTTGATCTTCTTCATGTTGATGTGTGGGGTTCTAGCAGAGTTGCTAGTAGGTCTAGATTTCGTTATTTCGTCGTCATTGTTGATGATTATTCTCGAGTCACTTGGGTTTTTCTTTTGAAAGAAAGGTTTGAGGTCATATATACTCTCAAGAACCTTATTATTGTAATAAAGACCCAGTTTGGTATTCTTGTTAAAAGCATTTGCACTGATAATGCTCTTGAGTTCAAGACATCTACCTTAATGAAATTTTACTATGATAATGACATTTCTCTTCAATTTACTTGTCCCCATACCTCCCAACAAAATGGAGTAGCTGAGCGGAAACATCGCCAACTTTTAAATATGGCACGCTCCCTAATGCTTCATACTAATCTACCTGCATATTTTTGGGGAGATGCCATCCTCACTGCTTGTTACTTGACCAACCATTTACCTTCATCCTCCATTGACAACAAGGTTCCCATTAAACTTGTGTACCCACAACGATCCTTGTTTCTAGTAGCTCCCAAAGTATTTGGTTGCACATGCTTCGTTCACATACTTAGACCCACACGTGATAAATTGGGTGCCCAAGCCATTAAGTGTATCTTTATTGGCTACTCCAGAAATCATAAAAGTTACAAATGCTTTGACCCCTTGACTCAAAAGGAGTATATCAGTGCGGATGTGACATTCTTTGAGTCTCAGCCTTATTATAGTTCCTCACCTACCTCTACTGAGATGCCATTGTCATCTTACCCACTACCTATTCCTCCTATTCCTTTGGAGTCATTCCCTTATGAGTCTCATTCTGGGGATTCTCCAGTTGTAGTGTCCAAGTTTCGTGATCCTCCGCTGGTCTACACACGTCGACATGACCCTTCTCATGATCCTTCCCCAACCGCTTCTCAGGAGGTAAGTAGCGAAGATCCACTTTGAAAGTGGTGTGTGGTTGTCCCTCATTTGCATGATGAAGTCTCCCAGTGCCCATTCTAGGGGAATTTTGAGGAAGGCAATATGCTTAAGCGGAGATGCACGCCCCTACCACATTCTTTTATAAATTATCATATACATACATATGAATATATATACGTCTCTCTCTCTCTAGAGTCTCATTTTCTCTAAAAATCTCATTTTCTCTAAAATGTCTCTCTTTCTCTCTTTTCTAAAATCTTCTTCTCCCTCTCCATTTGATTTGATACTTCCTTTCCACAAAGTTTTCATACATACATACATACATACATACATATATATATATGTATATAAATATGTATATGTATACATATCTCTCTATCTTTTAAATCTTCTATTTGGTGATATTTAAAATCTCTTTCTTTTTCCTATTACTCTCATATTAAAGCATTTCATCTTTTCCATTCTTTTAAATATTGTCTCCCATGATTTAAGGTTTTAATTTCTTATTTGTTGGCTTCACCAAAACAAAAAATCAAGTAATGACCCAATATTGAAATCATGCTTCATGGTTTATAACCTCATTCTATTTTTAGAAACTTTTCTTTCATAAAAATACTTGACAATTTTATAAATAAAAATGAGAAAATTAGATATATGTGATGGTAGAAATGCTTCTAGATGAATGTCATGGTAGGAATGAATGATTTCCTTCTAATCATGTAGGATCAATGCTTTCATACATTCACATTCACTTAACATCACAAATGATCACATGCACATTTCTAAAAGAACTTAAGCAAGATGAGATGGAACTCTAACTAGGTAATAACCAAATTAGAGCAAAATCTCAAACCTGCCTAAAGTCGTAAGAGAACACTAAAATGACTTCAACAAGTAATCTCCAAAGGTTTTCAATGGATATTTGTAAAGATTTCTCAATTCAATATCTCTCAAATCAAAATGTTTTACACTCTCAAATGATTCTTCAAAACTTTCTCAAAATCTTGAAACATCAAATTTTCAACATTTTTCAAGCACTACACCGCATTTAGAATGAAGAAAATGTTTAAGCTAAAACAGAATGCATCAAGAATAAAGATAGCCCTTAGATTGGTTACCCCGGTAAAGGCTCCGAAAACCCAAGCTAAAGCATACAACTTTGAAGGAACAAAAGAAAAGAAAGAAGAGACTTAGAAACTTTGAAGAAACAAAAGAAAAGAAAGAAGAGACTCTCCTGGGAAAGGAGAACAGTATGTGGAGTAGGATTCTAGCAATGGCAGAAATTTGGGTGGAGCCACCACCAAAGTGGTGGCAAGGAAGAGAGAGAGAGAGGAAGAGAATGGAGGAATGATTGAGCAGGAGGGAGCTGAAGAGGCATGGGATTTAATGGGAGAAAAAGCCCCCCTTGGAGTTTATCTATAGGCATGGGGAGGCCTTGGTTGGCCATTTTGATTGGTCCATGTGGGGGCACTCATCAGAAAAAGCATGTGCCAGGCCTAGCTAATAGAATGAGGATTGTGTGTGGCCTAATGAAAAAAGTTTATTTGTATGTGAAAATTTTTAGCAAAATGACACATACGTAAGAAGCATGACACCAAGCATGAGAGAATAT
Source organism: Nymphaea colorata (assembly GCF_008831285.2). Lineage (NCBI taxonomy): Eukaryota > Viridiplantae > Streptophyta > Magnoliopsida > Nymphaeales > Nymphaeaceae > Nymphaea > Nymphaea colorata. The sequence goes on along the minus strand of NC_045147.1, from coordinate 4,387,704 downwards.
GTTTCAATGGGATGGCACCACCTATGCAATGATGAGTTGGTGAGGAAGAAAAAAGAAAAAAAATGATAAAGAATTGAAAAGGGGTGGGGGGGGGGGGGTGGGAGGAGGGAGAGAGAGAGAGAGAGTTGGCACATTATTTGGCGCCCCACCAAAAGTCAAAAAGTGGGGCACACCTTTTGACCACTCTTTTGGATCTTGGACCTAGATTTCTAGGATTTAATGTCCAAACCCAGCCTGCAAAGCTGAGCAAGTCTGGATTTGGGTCCAAGAATCGTCCCATTGATCTAGACTATTTTTTTAGTATAGATTTGCAAATTAAAATGCTACGAAACAAGATTCTATCAATTTGGGCCTAGGAGAAGATTGGGAAAAGTTGTTGGGCAGTTTCAGTGAGGGTTAGTTTCATAGTTTTGAACTGATTTGCAAGTATAGAAGAAGTTCAAATAATGAACTGGTGGGGGTGTGATCCCATTGATAATTTTTTGTGGAAGAAAAGCATTAGGTTTTCAAATGAAGGTATTTTAAGTTCATTAAACCCAGTTTATCATGTAATAGATGCAGATTTGTAATTTTAACAAAAAATTGAGGGCAAAGTTGGATGTTTCCTATAAGCCTATCGCAAAGCTTTTGATTGAGAAGAGTAGATAAATCCTCTTTTAAGCTTGTCTGAAGAGAAGGAAGCCATGAAAGCTAGAGATTGGTCGCAATCTTGTAATTTTGATTGTTCGTCAAGGGCATTTCTAATAATCTTTCCTGGTGGGAGGGTAGTAGAAAGGATCCTGAAACTAGGCACTTGTTTGGGAACCTTGTAATTTTGGGAGATGGACCAGGGCAAGAGAAGATATTTACTTAAGTGTGGTTGTATAAATGGTTACATTGTAGTTTAGGAAGTCGGCTGGGGGCACAAGTAAAAAGTGAAGCCTGTGCATCCAAGATTTCAATATGATGATACTAGGGAGTTATGGTAGGGCCAGGTGCACTACTTAAAGAAGTTTGTACAGGTGGCTAGGGCAACAATGGCTTCAATAACACACGAAGAGACTTATATATGTGGTGATTTTTATCATTTTAAAAGTTGGTGATGATGCATAAAATGCACTATTTTTATGTATTTATTCTTTAAATTAATGCTTAAATCTCATGTTTTGCATTGCTTTAATGTAAAGAATTGATGTCTCAAATTGTATACATTTTAGGGGTAATTGGAGAAAAAACTGTGATTTTGGTGGTTCAGAACAAATTCATTGTAGAAACACATTTGGATCCAAACCATCAGGTGAGAAGTCCATCGGCAACACCTCTAGTAAGGTCATCTTTCTCTGACAAGGACCTACACAAAAAAATTAGGGCTTTTTTTTCTCATTTATTCAGTGTTATTTGTGCTTTACTATTAAATCATATTTGCAAAATCTAATTCCTTATCAAACTTCCTCATAAAGATTGGTGATGTTTCCCACAAAATCATGGATTGATATGATCATTGCATATTTTTATTTACTTAATGTTTTTGGCTAACCTATGCTTTGATTTTTATGAATGTTTAGCGTGCATTTTATTTTTTGATTATTTAGAAAGAACCATAGTTTGCTCTAGCTGTTCTAGTTTTTTTTTTTTAGTTAACAGTTTTGGCTAGCCTATGTTTTGATCTTTATAGATGTTAATATATTTTTTTTTAAATTTTCAGGACTGGTTTTACTGTTTCACCTGGTCATTTTTGGTCGGTCTCTATGACTGTGCTATGTGTAACTGAGTATGATGTTCCTTTTTTTTACTAAATCAATTTGCAATTTAATTAATATTCATTCTTTCTAATGTATAAAAGAATATACCATGTAAACAATATTCATGTCTTCCTTCTTTGTTTGCTGCAGACAGCATATGGTGCTTCTTGCACCTAGTGCTATTAGTTTGAAAGAGAAAGGCTCGAGGCTTTGTCATTCCGCCAATCGTGATTATGAAACTTATAATACAGTATAATAGACTAATAATACACTGTTACTGTTGTTATAACGTGTAATGGGTGTCTAATGTTTAAAGTTTTTAACATTGTATTTTACATTCTATAATGTAGAATTGTAACATTGTTACAGTTTTATATTGCATAATTGCAATGTTGTTGAATTTGAATTTTCAGTTTTAAAGGTAATAAGATGACAGATAAGGGGAAAGGAAATATGTTTCTTTAGAATCTCCATCAATAGGATCTTCTCTATTTAGTATAAACATTACAAATACACATCAAACAGTGGCTCACAACTAGGTGCGGTATATGCAAGTGAAGAGTAACCATTGTGGAAAGGAATTCAACTGGTCATAAAAGATGGAAGCAAAGGTGGTGGAAATATATGTTTTGTGTCTCAATATTGTCAAGTATCATTTGTTGGATCTTGCACAAGAGTAAAGGCATATCTGTATCAAATTTTAGAATTTGAGCATGTAATAAAATTTCTACAGAAAAACATAGATCGCTCAAGAAGTTACAAAAGCATATTAATGCAATTCAATGCAATTGATAGCATGTTTCTTAAGAGCATTGATAAGAAAAGAAAGACATATGAAAATACTTAGAGACATGTTTTACTTCATATGGAAGAATAAAATTAGATAGACTGGCCGGTAAAATTTTTCTATTCAAGTTGCATTTTTTTCATGGTTCTCAATGTTGATGGGCATGTATATATGCATGAATTTGAGTAGATGAAGATAAAAGGCTGAAAGGATACCAGATCAACAAGACCAGCCTTTGACTTTGATCAATCCAACAAAAAATTTAATTTGTAAAAGCTGGATATTTTATAAATTTTTTTTGGTTCAATATACATTTTATATAACTAGGCAAATTACTAGATAGTTTTTTATTCATAAATTTTTAATTTGTGAAAACTTTTTTCATTTTATTATATGTGTGTGTGTGTGTGTGTGTGTGTATTGTGAGAGGGTACCTCATACCATTATTGGTCATGGTTTTCGGTGCAGCCAATGTGTATTTAGGCTATAGCCAAAATATAGCAAACAAAGATTGCAACCATGCCTAGTAAATTTTTTGCAATGGCTCTAGAATTGCCCTATGAGTTTTTGGTACAAGGGTTATGGCTAGGGCAGCCATTAACAATCATTAAGATATGGGCCGTTGCTAAAAGTATGTTTAGCAACAACAAACTAGTTAATGGGCATGACATGAGCCTTGGCAAATAATATTGTTTGCTGTTGTATGGGAGAAGGTTATTACAAAAATCTACCTTAATTTCAGCAACTTATGAGTTTGTTTCTTTCATCCCTTACTACATCTTGATTTTGGAGAGGGTTCAAATGTAGATGGAAGGAAGTCGAATTGGTTTGGTGCATTGAAGGTTGATGCATGTAAAATTTTGATTGGAAAATTGGGAGATGAAGTGTCTCTAAGATAGTGTGTTTAGGGAGGGGTTTTTATCATTGGCTACTTGTTACAACCTTTCCATTAAGGGAAGGATAGCTCCTAAATGTACAAGAGATCATTGAATGAACTTTTTGTTGAAGTCCTTATGCTCGCCCTTGGGGCTCCTTCCTGCTGAGCTAAATAAATTGTCAAATGTTTAGTAGATTTTTCTAAATAAAGAGTTTGACAAGGTACAGAAAAAGCTGGCATGATATGGTTCTAGAGATATAGCCAAATCCTGGCATTGATTTGGAGGCAGGACCATATATTGTTTCGGGGTGTGTTCAAATACTTTGCAAGATGAGCACGTTTGCTACAAGGATTGTTAACTGCACACAGTATTATAGTCATAACGAGTTCCTTGTTATGGTTGTATGTAAGCATTATTCCAAATCTATGGACAAATATCAAGCAGGGTGTGGCAGGTATTCAACAGTTTGAAAAAGGAAATATAGGAGATTTGGTGGTGCAAGTATGTTGCATAAAGGTGGACTTTAGTGATAATCTTTAGATAAGATCATGGTGTTTGCAATCCAAAACTTGTACCATGGACAAAACTCTAAATAAGTTGAATAATTTTGTGTGTGTAGTTTAGGTTCATCTCAAATTGCAAGAGTATACTTAGATGACTCAAGCCATGCACTAAGGGGAGGTGGAAGGTGCACCCAATGTCCTCTTAGTGACAAATTATATAGGCTAGTTTTGTTTCAACAACTTTGATCCTACAATTGCGATTGTCGAACTTTTGTCTGGTTCCATGAGGCAGGAATACTTTATTTATAAAATATCTTATGTGTAATTCTTGTTTTTCGATTGTTTAATTTTTATGTGCATACTTATTTTAAGTTGAAATAAGAAGCCTACCCTTCAGCAAGTTTTATTAGAAACAATGATTTCACTATCCACAATTCACATTAACACAATTTAGTGGTATGCTTTTCTAACAAAGGCCCAGAAAGGACTACTAGTATGTAAATAACATTGACAATTTCATGCTTAAGGCCTTTGGGCACACTTGATCTTAAAGAAAGAATCCTACTTTCTTCTTCACCTGATCAGGCATGAACCTGTAGCAAGCCATCCACAGAAGAATTGAATCATGACATGAACAACCTCAACACTCATAAGGCAAAACTTCACTGTTGTATGGGACATCCTCAAATTTTACTCCACAAATTTCACTCTCTATATTGCGGCTTGTTATTTGCTCATGTTGTCCCTAACAATGTGACCAGTTCTCCACTTTGCTAACAGCGCCAACTTTAGTCCAGCCCAAACCTAGACTTCTCCATAGGCTTAATGTTCTCTAAGCTTCCATAATCATGAGACCAATTGACTTCATGCACAGCATCTTTAACTCTCCCACTATAAAAGGAGTTAACAATCTTCCCTCTCTCCCAATGTGTTTAGTCATGACTAACTAAGCTCGTTTGAAACAATCCACACAAACCACAGTACACCATGGAGCAACAAACCCTTGCATGTCCTAGTCTCTCTATTATTAAGCTTTTGCCTAACAAATGTTGGATAATAAAGCATCTTAAACATTGGAAGTTGCTTAGAAGACATTGCTTCGACATGGAAAAAATGAAACATATAGTGTAAAATGAACTTGGGGCTCACGTTGAGCCACCAACATTGATTGCAAGGCACCAATCAATTAGGCCGATCGAAGATGTTCATGATCTAAATCTAGATATCAATGTCTAAACTTTAAAGTTGTGCTTGGATGGACGAAAAGTCCTTTATGCATCTATAATTTCACCTTGCTGTTGGGGATATTAAACCCCTCCACAAACATCAGTGAAATTTTTATCCAAGAGATGTGTCCGTCTTCTTAGGTGAGCAGGAGGAGTATTTCATAAGAGACATCTCTCTTATTCCAAATCATTCTAACTAGTTGAATAAGGGGAAGAATTGTCCATTTAAAATAACGAGGCTATTTCCATCCTTAAAATAGAGATCAGCTTCCAGCAGCTAAGTGCCCACCATTTTTACATGTAAATTGTAGAACCCAAAGCTATTTGAGCTCACGTTTGAGTTACTATCAAATCTATCTGAGATGGAATCTGAACTGAAGTAGGACAAATCTGTTGAGGTCGGGACAGAAAAGCCTCCCTCCAACCTGACTTCTTGGCAGTCAGCCAGCTAGTTACCATGTTCTCTGGCTTGCATTGGTCTGGCCGATCTTCACTTGGTAGTGGACAGGAAATGGCAGTTCAGATGTGCGTAGGGAGAAGTATAAAGTGTTGTAACAGGAATACTTTAAAAGTGTTGTGTATGAAAATGCAATTGAGTACAGTTAGAGAATGGTCTCAAGGGCCATAGTGTTGCTAGTCGAGCTAGGGACTTGTGGAAAAACAGTTATCTAGTTAGATTCTCATGGATGGCTATACCTCGCATTGCAGTGGTAGGGTGCAGCACCTAAGTTGCACTGCTGCCATAGTTGATGTCAGTATAACCCAGGACCATGGAGGCATATGGGATGGAGGGCCTTTTGGGCCTCATTTCTAGGTAATAGGTTGTTAACCTCCTGTTCACCTGGAATACGTGAGAATGGGACCACCCTTCTGCATCTCCTTCGTATCGACTGAGTACAGAAGCTAGTTTCCCTTCTTTTGTATTTTTTTTTTTGTACAGATTTCACACCATTTTTTTGTTAATAATATTCTGGGAGGAATACTCCCAGCCAGTTTTTTGTTAATAATATTCTGGGAGGAATACTCCCAGCAGGTTTGCTTTGGAAGGGATAGAGTTTGTAGTATGATACATCACTGGTCCACATATAGGGACCCAGTAAGGTTCAACAGCATCCAATTAATGGGCTCACCGGAGTCACCGTGTTGTTTTTCTTTTTTCAATTAATGGGCTCAATGTGGAAGACAGGTTAAAACTGCACAAGCAAATAAATTAAGTTTCATTTCAAAATCTAGTTTCCATGAGTTTGAGAACCTAAAACTGGAAAGCCAGTTTCATGTCATCCAAACACCGCGCAACGAGACCCATGAATAGATTTGTGACATCAACGGCACAATGTTCCTTGCTCTACCAAAGCAGAGGCTTATAAAACACTTGAAATCAGGAACAGCAAAAGCCTTCTGGGTCTTAATCCCAGGATCTTTCAGTTGCCTACGGGCTACAATAAAGTCGCCTTCAAACGTAAGATGCTCAAAGGACCCAACTTGGGAAAAATAACTATGAAAAGTGAAGCCTCATTCTGCTGGTCGAAATAAAAGTACCTGGGTTTCAGGGAACCTTGACTTTCAAAGAGTTTTAGAGTGTCGTCCAACTGGTAACCCTTTGTACTGTACAGTTACATACTGTAAGATCAAAAGATTTGATGTTCAATGTCTTCCCCCCACCATACGAGTGGTTTCAGTCATCAGAAAATGCTGGAAGAACACATATAACAACCACAGAGAACTGTGGATGGAATCACAAAATTAAAACTTAAGAAGCATAATCTATTGATGAACCGTCTAGGTTGCCAAAACATAATCTTATGACCACTCATTTTCAACAAGCTCAAACTTGATTTCATAACCAACAGCTCAACACAACACAGCAGTGGAGCAACTGGCAATCAGCTCGTCTCCTGGCCAATATGCACATTCTTTTCCAGCATTAACGATCATGTGCATTGGGCCTAGTCACGAAGTGGACGACTCGTGAGCTAAAGCTCTGGAATCTGAACTCTTATGAAAAAGTTTACACGGTTTTATAGAAAGAGCTTGTTTCTCAAGTGGAGCGATTCTGAACACACTTTGAGATGGTGCTCCCTCTAGCTCTAGCCTTAATTCGAGATGACGATGTGGATAAACCCCAAGACTTCAATATTTTTGACATCTTGTGCCGCATGAATCAACATGTTTTCTGATGGTCGTTCAGTTTGTCAACCTGAAGTAACAGATCTTTTGCAAATTGAAATGCTACCCGATATCAGAAAATAACACTCCCATAAACAGTTTCAATAATTTATTTGACTTGAAGCTAATGGTAGCACAATTCGATGCATCTTCATGGTCGATCTAACCAGACAACCATTAACAGTTTCCAGTTTGAAACAAGATAAGTTGGTCTTTGGATATCACCAAGTTCGTTGCCTCTTCAGATATCTTCAACAAGCAAAGCAAATACAATGCATAGTTGAATGAAGGATACCAATTTTTGCAACTTAAATATCAAAAAATATTTCATTGACTGGAAATCTCACCTCATACAGGAAAAAGCATTAAGAACCTCGCAGTATTTTTACAGTCAAAAACAATAAAAATTTGAATAGCAATCAAATGGAAAACAAAGACTCAATATCTTAGAATGTATAGACTATACTGTACCTAATTACAGGTTGCAGCATGCCCACAATGGAGGACCTCGGAGGTCTGTTCTTGCTGAAGCAAAACATTTTCAAAATCTAAGGGAGCAATCAAAAAAATGCAAACCGACTCCCTTTGCTTGCTGCAAATAGGCTATATTCTTCAACCTTTCCTTCCTCCTTTGTTTGTGCAACACCAGATTGAATAGGAGGAGAAATCTGAGAACAAGATCTCAAGTCACCAATAACTTCCTCTTTTAAAGGGGCTGGCTTCACAGGGAATCCAGCAGGCCTCTCTGTTGAGCTACCAAAGTGGAAGAGGGAAAATGTTCGTTCATCATGTGATGTGAAGTTCCCTACTTTTCCATCTTGTAAATGTGAAAAATGCTCTGGTCCAATATGGCTATGACTTTTGTGAAAGGGTATTCCAAAATGATTATTCACCATTGGAAGTGCATTGGATTCAGAGGACAACCATACATCATTTGCTTCATAAATCACTGGTTTTGATGGCCTGCTATGTTCTCTTAAGTCCATGCTAGTTTTAAATGGATAAAGCGGAAGCTGGCCAGCATTTAATGCAGGAGGCAGGGTTTGATAGGCTCCATATGTCATGCAGAAGCGAGACGATCCATTAGTTTGTAAACCGAAACCCAGGGGTTGGGATACTAGGAAGCGATCAGGTTGAGGAAATGGCATTAGACCATTGGTTGACGCAGCTGGCCATGCAGTAGCTGTCTGATAGTAGCCCACACCATGAGCAGGAAATCCAGGAAAATGAATGCCCTGACTAGGCACTGTGTGCATGTTTTGCAAAGGTTCCATATCAGCCATCCTTTGATTAGTCCACACTCCCATCCCATTGCCTTCAGGATAACAAACTTTGGTTTGCTCTTTAGCTGAGAACCCAGGATTAGAATCAACCAGGGCCGATGTTGCGGTACTAACATCAGGCAAACAACTAGATGAAATCATATCTGCGCAACAATCTGATGAGTTCTTGTTGTACATACTTAAACTTTCTCTTGATTGAGATGGGCTAGCATCTTCGGAATCAGATGTAGACAAGGATTCTCCATTATGAACACATGAAGTAGCAGTGCTGAAACCTCCTTCGCTAAGACATGATGAACTACTATCAGAGCAAGAAATGATTGTTGAAGGATCACATGCAGGATTCATCCCGTCAATGAAATTTGTTGGGCATGAAAGAGCTTCAGTATGATGAGAAGCTTTCATGTTCTGATGGGAAGGATCAATTCTAACTTCATTCCCTTGGCAACACATTTCTAAGCTAGAACTTCTTAACCCATTGATGTTATGATGGTCTTTGGAGTTCACTGCAGAATGACATTCAGCTGAAATTCCTGAGACGTCAGAGGAATTCTCATCACATGACGACTTTGGTAAGTCACTTGACTGGCATTTGTTCCCAGTCATACCATAAAGCATCTGATCCTCATTTCTGTCATCCTTCTGAGCATCAGCATCCTGTAAAGTAACCATGAAGTTTGAGTTGCTTTTGGCAAATTTTCTCCTTGACTCCAAAGGTTCCCACACTTTTTTGGTATGAAGAACTCCACGACTAGTATGAGAATTCCCTGATCCACCCTTAGCTCTAGAAAGTTCACGACCATCACTTGACAAACCATCACCTCGGAAATTACCACCATTATACAATGGCCTACCACATTCCACTGATGAATCAGACTGTAGTTTAGTTCCGCAAGATCTAATAATAGACAGTTGGTTTGTCTTCACCCTGTATCCATTATGAAGGGTACGACTGCCAGAATGGGTTTCATATCGTTCATGTGTCCTAAAGCTAGAAAATTGGAAATGACCACTGTTTTTCGGAGCATAGCTTCTGAAGCTGGGTTTTGAAAGTTGGCATCTTGATTGTCTTTGAATTCCATTAATATTTCTGGAGGAGACTCCTCTACGACCATGTATTTTTGTGTTTGATTCACAATCATGGATCTCATTTCCAGTCACAAGACTCTGTCTGCTATAACTTTTTGATGCAGGATCTACAAGAGGCTCCTTCCTAAATTTCATCTTCCTTCGTGACAATTTTAATTGTTCAGATGCCAAGAAACTATTATCATCTCTGGAGTTGAGCATTTCATCATTTATACCTGAGACCTGCAAGCTCTTCTTCTCTGTTGAGGTAACGTCACTATCTTTAACATCAAAAGACTGGCAATTAGTTGGGGCAGCATCTCCTTTTTCCAATACTGAATCAACTGAATCAGAGAAGTGAGATGACACATCTTCAACATCCAATAAGGAATTATTTGTGGATGCAGTAAAAGAGGGATGATCTTCAGTTTCACCAATGTTATTATCTACTTCCTTTTCTCTTCCCCTCATTTTTTCCTTTCTTCGCAATTTTTTCTCCCTTTCCTTTGTTCTTTTCCTCTCCTTCTTTTGTTCATTGTCACGCTTTTCTTTCTCTTCTTCTTCAAGTAACTTGATCTGTATAAACCAAATAAATAGTTCATGAGATACCAAATGGATAGAAACCTTCTGCGAAGTCAACAAATGAATGGACTCTTACTTGCTTCTGAAAGGCAATAATCTCTTTGCATGCCACATGAACACGATCTTCCAACAGCTTCAATGCCAAACAAACAAAAATGCTATGTGCATTCTGCCTGGCAGTGCCTTCACGAAATGCCTTCTCAACCTGAAACAAACTTTGTAAGCCTCAGTTGCAAATTCTCCCAGAATGAACATGCACAAAGAAACAAAATTAGCATGGAAATAAAATTGTTCCTGACAATTTTGTTATTCTTCGACATGGCAAACTTGTTCAAGTAGCAAGACGTAAACCATAACTAAGATCATCCAACAACTGCAGAACTAGCAAATCTCCCATCCCATAGGAAACCTGTTATGTATTTAGCTTTTAGGTAGTCATATGGGAGTGGAATATAGTTGCAGCATTTTATTTATTGTAACTCTTATGGATTCCCATGGAAGAGTGCATACATACATACATATTTACATGCATATGAGCACATATATGTGTGAAAGAAGATTACACGTTCACGTATAAGAGAATAAGGTGCAATTGGGTTAAACTATATAGTATAATATATTTTCACATTAGCACCACTTGTACAACAGGCAATTGTGGGTCCCTGTAATGTAGCTTGTAATGAAGATTTGGACCTCAAACAAGGGTCTCCAACATTGCTAAACCTCCACATTTTTGGTTTGTTGAGCTATATAAATTAATGAATGATTTCCACCGGACATGGTCTGAGAAAAGCAGACTTTAGGATATGGTGTAAAAGAAACTTCATATTCAGTGGTATGAGAAAGAATCTCACAAGCCCTCTCTTCCCAGAACTGGTCTTATGGAGCAAGGATTGGACTGACTAGGAAGTGTAGGAGGGATTTTCTTTCCCTAAAGTTAACGCTTCTTCTCTTATTGGACAGTAAACCACCCATCACTATCCTCTTTCATGGTACATAGCTTCAATAACTGGAGGTTGAAGGAACGGCTCAAGCACACCATAGGTTGGAGGTCTGCACTTTGCTTTTTCCCATTTGTTTCAACTTCCAAGTCAACCAGATACTCATAACAATGGGAATACAACCTAGCTATCCAACATGTTTTACTCATAGTGGCCTTCCTTTTTCTCTATGAGAGGCCTTTCTAGTAGAGGTTCTTCATTAATAAACTGATGGGGGCATAACCCCAGCAGGTAGCTGGAAGCAGCTCTATGCATTGATAGCCAAAGGAGGAATTCTCAACAGAAAGCAGTAAATACATCATCTACAATTTTATGACGTGTTTTGAACATTCTTACCCTTAAAAATAGAATAACTTCTTGTTGACTCTGCTGAAGCTGGCCTTTTTTTTAACAAGTACTTTTGCATAGAGAAAAACACAGTTGTGATATACAAAATGCAATTTGCAATAATCCCATGCATGGTTTTAAAAGTTCAGTAATCTCATAAAACTATTACAGGTGAAACCTCTCCATGGTTCTTTGCCATTAGAAAAATTAATATGAAAAAGAAAGTTCAGTATCATTGTGGGCATCTAAGATAATTGCAGCTCTCTTGCTTATAATTAAAACAAAATTAGACTGGGTCACCAATAACTAATACAATGATACAAAGCGGATTAGATTGTTACATGGTTTTCAGCAATCCATCATCCTTTATATAAATATTATTGCAAGACAGCCCAGAATATTCAAGAATTCATCTAGCTAAGCTTAAGCTGGGCAAGTTTGAGTGAGTAACCAGCCAAATTGGACTAATCCGCTGTGAGTTAGTTTCACAGGTTGACCAGAGAATCCCCCTTTAAAAGATATTTCTGGGTTAGAGTTCAGGACTTGGGTCAACTGTGGTCATGGCAGGAGCAGGCAGTTTTGGGAAATCTATGAAATATAGTGTCATAACTCTATGTGCATGTATAACGATGCATAGGTCACGAAATAACTTCCTGCCATTCCCTCCTGCTTAAGAATAAAAAAGGGAATCACATTGTTACACATATAAATACTTAAGGTCCTGCCTATGCGTCCAAATTCCTTCTGAAAATACCTACACATCCAAATTCATGCCTACATTTCACATCCATATGACTCGTACAACTGAAGTTGCTATGGTTATATACATTAGTAAAAGCATGCCTGTGGCTTTTACTTTAGTAATTCAGTTAATGCTGCCTGACGCAATCATAATTTCTTAGGAATGTCCAAGTACTATACAAAGTGCATCTTTCAAATTATATCAAAACAACTTGATTCTGCTCCTACCACACATTGATTCAACAAAATTGTGAAGCATATGAATTATAGTGGAAACTCAAAAGAATGTGTTCTATTCTCAATATGCTACAACAAGTAGACTTTAAAAATTAGAAATATTAGAAAAGAGAGCAGTGGAGGTCCTCAAAAAGGTTTTAATCTAAGAATTAAAATAGACCATATAGATGCTCTCTAAGATGTACAATAATGCAAATTATACCAAAACAGCAAGGGTGCAACTAAAGCTCCCAGGAAGAGAACTCTGCTAGTTGTCTTAACAACAGGTCCAGGGCCTTGATTTGTGTTATCACCTAGGCTCTGTTCTCAGACCAATAGGTTTCTGTATCACAAGTAGATTTATTAATATCCAACACCCCCCCCCCCCACCCTCTCACCCTCACACTGTACTACCCTCTCTCTCTCTCTCTCTGTGTCTAAACTCTAAATAGTATTTGCATTTTAAACAGTCAGATTTTTGTCGGGTAAAATACAGTGAGCTTAAAAAAAAGGGGAAAATATGGTAAATTGTTAAAAAATTAAAAAATCTTAACAATTATGGAAAAGTAAAATAAATGAGAAACTAATAAGACAACATCAAAAAATAAGTAGATAAGCAACAAATAAAAATTTTAAAAATAGAAAGAAGCAGTGTGGCATTAAAAAACATAAAAAAACATGTGTTTTTGTGTTTTTTTTCAAAAAATGGTATTTTTTGTGTTTTTCAGCTTACTTATTTTTCCATTTTTAATGCATTTTTTCCAAAAAAAACATATTTTTTAAAATATATCAAAATTTTTTTCCCCTCAAAAACTCAGGAAAAATATGAAATAAGAAAATGATACTTCCACTTTGGCATTGTTTTTTATGTGTGTGTGTGTGTGTATGTGTGTGTATACACAAACACACATGTGCATGATTGCAGCTCATTTTCTTAAATCTGGCTTCACAAGTGAACTCAAAATTTTCATACCTAAATAAGAAAAAAAACAAAGCCAGATACAGATATTGGATTTCATGGAGTTTTAGATTCAATGGCATTAATTGCTTTACATTTGCAAAAAAATAGGAATCCTACCGTCCAATCCATGCATCAAATTTTGGACGTTTTTATCCAGACCTACAGATTTGAGTTGTATAACTTCATTGCTGGAGCTTGATTTCAAAAAAACAGCCAGAGTCCAGCTGGACAGCAAAAAAGTAGTCAATTGCTGAATTCACTTTATATATATACCTTGTCATGCCTGCATCCAGGGTTTCTTGAAAAATAGTGCACTGATGCTCACATGACATAATACCCAAAGATAGAGTATTCAAACCAACTAGTCATTTAGGGCCTTGGGCCCTTCACTAACCAGTGTCCACACTCTGACTTTGATAACTTAGGCCTTGACCATTAATCCTTATAGCAAGTAGGTATACCGTATACCAGCTTTCTTTTCATAATCAAGAACTCCAAACTATAGCCTTAGTCCTTTGACAATAACAAGATATACATTCACGAACAGAAATGAGCTCAAAATTGGAAGCAAAAATAAAACAGGACCAATTTGCAGGAGTAAACCCACCTGTTCTTTGAAAATAACAGTTGCAGCATCCAATAAGAACTCCCTTGCAAGTTCCGGGCTCTTTGCATGCCTTTGAGGTCGAGAGCCATCACCATCAATCTCACTGCCATCCCTATCAACAGAATCATCATCCTACAAAAGGAAACTAAGACATCTTAACATTGATATGATGAACAAGAACTTTGGGCACTTCTACAACTTGCAACACTATCATGACTTTAAGAATCATGATCAAGAACAAATTCAGAAATCATTAGAAAGAACATATTACATCTTCTTCTTCAGCATCTTCTGCATGTTCAAAGAACTCTTGAATATTCTCCCCCTTGTTAATAGTAACAAACCCATCTCCCACCATTAGCCTGCGATGGACACATGCCCGGCCCTTTAAGGCATGTGCTTTTACAGCCAACTCAACACAACGACCATCAAGCCTCCAAGCTCGCAGTGTGATAAAGCATCCACTCAGTCCAGATAAATCAAGACCATCCACTTGGACATTGCCATTCATACCAACATCCTGAAACCCACAAATGTCTGATTTTCCTTCTGCCGTTCCAACAGCCCATTCAAAGTGATGGTAAGTATCAGCAGCTTCACTGAAAGACTGGTGCCAATCAGCTTGAATTGAAGTATTTGATACCTGAAAAAAAAAAAGGAAAAGAAAAAATCATGGATGGCCTATGTCACTATTATAGCTCAAATTTGTGTCCATTTATCAACAACACAGTTCTGCAACATATAATAGATGTACAAGGTCATACTATTTTCCACAAAGGGCAAGATGAATGTCGTTAACGCATAATAGAGAAATAACAAAACAAACCACCATATGAAACACTTGCGGAAAAGGTACCTGTTACCATAAGTTAACTGGAGAAAAATACTTCATCTAAGAAAGCACGACTAACCAAACATACCTCGTAATGAAAGGCTGTATCTGCAACACAAAACCAATTGGTACAACGAGGTTCTCTTCTCATCCTCTTCAGTTCCTTCAATTCTTTGAACTCACGAATGACGTTCCTTCTACAATCTCTGCAAAATCTTTTGCTGTCAAACCTGCAAAGATTAAAACTAATTCTTACAATTAATAATGAGAAGTAAAGATGAACATTAAATTGACTGACAAGAGCACCATGTATATGCAACTGTAGCTATTTCTCGTACGCTAAAGAGACCTGTGACACCAATATATATGGGAAAACGTTTGTTTAAAGCCCAGTCTCATACCATTGATTAATTTTTTGGAACAAATTCACTGTTGCTAAAGCCCAGTGCTTCAACAAGTTTAGATCTCCCATGTCCCATGCAAGCATGTTAAACTAATCAGATCCACACCATGTTATGGAATACTGACCTATATGTAAGTCTTTCAATAAAATCTTCCTCCTTCATGCGCAATAGAGAATTTCGTGTTCCGTCACCCAAGGCAGACCAGAAATCCACAAGAGTTTCACAAGAAAGTCGTGCTGTATGCAGAGCACAAGTTTCTCTTGTTCCATGCCCCCTTCCATAGTTTATCATCCCTTGGCTTATCCAACCTCGAACTCCACCCCCACATGCATCAGGGTAGAGCAATTCCCTCTCATGCTCTCTTGCTCGTGCACTGTCAAAAACCTGAGAACAGAAAGATTGGAGCATAACTTACTTCAAGGAAAGAAGGAAGCAAAAAAATCTGATTAATCATGTCTACTGGTACCAACGTCTCACATACATTTTGAAGTGTATCAAGAGAAGCCCCATCAAGAAAGCAATTCAACAGAGTCAACGTCCCATCTCTGGTTGCAACTAAGCCTCCCCATGGATGAACCAATGGGTCATGGGCATCATCGTGACAGTGCAAGGACGCTCTCATGGATCCATAGCCACTCTTATTTCTACAGCTTGAAGATTTGGCGTTGAAATTCCGTTCATTCTCCTGTTGTAACGACTTCCCGTACATGACAATCTGCGAGAATCCTTCAAGAAGTAGCCCATTACAACGAGAACAGTAGAGATTCTTCCTTGCCTGTTCAAATAGCGCCTGTTTTTCGACTCTCAATAGCTTATGCCTCGACACAGGTGACAGTTCACTCCAGAACTGATCCAAAAGTAACATTCATATAAGAAAAATTACAGACGAAGCCGCGAAAGCAACAAAATAATAGTCTATTTTACTAAAAAATGTACTCCAAATTGAGAGAAAGGAAACAATGCAGCAGTCATAGCCGCAGAATAGCATAACAGGGCAAAAAACAAATCCTACAGTGATCAATGACTGGTTCAGCTCATCTTATTACAGAAAACTGACCTTATAGATGACTTGTACAAATCTGTTGGTAGCCTAGCAACTATAATGGAACTTGTGATTGAATAAGCTAGTTAGCCTTTAGAGCTTCATATAAAATCGTTAGAAACTAAAAATCAATATTTTGACAAGCTTGTCAGACATTAAAGGAAAAGAAAACAGAAAGTAAAATCATCAATAAAGACGCAAATTCGCTAAAAACTGTTAAAGTTTCTCCTGGAATCGGATGCAAGTACTCCACAATCGCATCAGATTTTACTTTCTCAAATATCATACACCCCATATGCAGCGAAAATAATCAATCAACAATTTCATCGCCTAACTAGAGACCACTGTTATTCATGAAAACACTAATTCATATCGAATAAGTTATTAAACATACAGGTTTCCGATCGAAACTCCAAATAATTCTAAAGAAAACAAACCACATCCATTCGATTTTCTCAAAACGTAAAACAAGAAGGAGCTAAAGCCCAAAGAACGAAGTCGGGCAGAACCAAAGAGGGAAAACCGATGGCGGTTTCAAGTTATGCGTTCACCTTCTGGAGCTGATCATAGGAGACGTCGTCTCCAATCTTCGACCAGAGGCCGTTGGACGGCCTCGATCCGGAGACGCCCGAAGAATTACCGAGCTGAGCATTCTTCTGCGTAATTCCAGGCATTTTTTAACCGATCGTGCGCGCTTCCATCCCCTCCGGATGAACCCCGCGACGAGACTTGTCAATCTCCACCGCAGGATCCCGTCGATCGGTCGGATCGGATGACCAAGATTCGTAGACAACAGATCGGAGAATTGCCGGTGGAGATCTATCGGCGGAAGGGAAGAACGACGAGGAGGAAAAATGGAGGAGAAACGTGGGATTGGAGATGATGGCTCTTATAGTTCGGACTGGAGAAGATTAAGACGATTCTCGGATTTGGATCTGTCGCTCCGCTTTGCTATCTCGGCAGGCGGAGGAAAAAGAAAAAAAAAATATAAATATCTTTTTTCTCTTCTTTTCCCTCTCTTCTCGAGCTTGGTGCTAACAGATCATCGAACTGAACTGATCAAATATCGTTTAATCTTGCTCAAATTAGAAATCCAATTCGACTTCGAAAATTAGTTTCATCAACAGAAATTGTAACCAAATTTGAATTCGATTAGCAATCGGATTTGAATTTTCTTATGGCATCGATTGTACTGGACTTTTAATCTAATGGAAGATCAGCTTGTATTTCAGCAAGTGGCATCCTCTTTCCAAGGCTCACTTGTATGATGCAGTCAGAATTATGAAGTTCTAAAAGTAAAATTCATATTATTGATGAAATGGGAATTGTGTTATCAAGCGAAGAGTTTTGCTTATGGAATTATACACTCTTTTCAGAATCAAATTTCCAGAATTATGATCCTACCCTAAGAGGTGGAATTATGATTTCTGTATTCTAGAATTTTTTTTACCTTTTTTTTTGGCACAAGGCAGGAAGACTTTGATTCATGAATTCTACAATTTTACATCTCCTTTCATCAAACAAGTAATTTTCAATTCTAGAATCAAAATTCCATAATATCAAATACAAAAGCCAACAGGAATTGGAATGAAAATTCCAATCTAGTTTGAGGTTGAATTTTGATTTTGGAATTCTGATTCCAAAATCAAAATTCTAAGCCATCAAACAACCCCTAAAAAATGAGCACAGCGAGCCTTAATCAAGTTGGGTTCATTAACCATGAAATGTGAACCTAAGCATATTCAGAATGAGTTGGGCATGAGCGCAACTTTTACTACTAACTTTACACGAGCGTTTTGTAAGAACGTTTATTTTCAGTAACTGCTTTATAGACTTTAGTATTATAAATATGATTTATTTCGTTAGAGGAGATGTTTGTTAATTTAGTGTTTAGCCCATCTATAGCAGTTGTACTATTTGTTTAGTGAGTCATTCAGTAACTTCCTTTGGCCATCAACTGAACTAATCAATCTGGACCATAAGTGTTTCTATGTGGATGGCTATTTCAAGTACTGGCCCAAAACATAATATGTCAAATGTGAATCACATGAAGAGTTTGAACCTGGCTGAACGCTGGTGGTATTCTTTAATACATGAAAATCAAAAGGACAATGGTGTTTTTGAGTGGCGAACGGGCGAGTTACACGTAAGAACTTGCCGTCGAGAGGGGGATGATGACTCGAAACAGCTGCTAATAACTCATAGGCTAAGGAGCAGAAAGAGGAATCTACTTAAAAGGTGTTTGCCTCTAGTTAGCTAGTTGGTGAGGTAATAGCTTACCAAGTCAATTTCCAGTAGCTGATCCTCGTGGATGAGTTGGCCATATTGAA
This sequence comes from Nymphaea colorata, assembly GCF_008831285.2. Taxonomy (NCBI): domain Eukaryota; kingdom Viridiplantae; phylum Streptophyta; class Magnoliopsida; order Nymphaeales; family Nymphaeaceae; genus Nymphaea; species Nymphaea colorata. Next base: position 4,369,029 of record NC_045147.1, on the reverse strand, counting down.
ACTGAAACTGGCTTACTTGTAAGCTTAATCATAAGGTATGTGTTACATGCTGCTTTTGGGCAACCTTCTCAACAACTAAGAGATCTACTTGAGCCTCCAATAATGTGATCTCACCCAACAACTTTTTTCCATTCCTCTTCTTTGTAGTACCAGAAAATGTTCTTGTTGGTCAATGCCAAGTATATAGGTAGTGATTTCAAATTGATAGATTAATTGCGCTCTAGCGTATCATAGGCAGAAGATGATATATATATATATTTTTTTGAGATGATAGTGGAAGCTCTCTGAACTAAGAGTATATTGGCGTGCTAACACACTTTCAAGAGTTAAATTGCTTTATGTTGCATATTAAAGTTCCTCAAAGCTTGATTTGCATTCCTTTGAACAACTGGGAGCTGAGACAATTATTCTATCAAATGATATTGAGTATGTTTCTTATCTCTTCTTGAAAAGCAAGTGAGATATGTTTCTTATCTCTTCTTGAAAAGCAAGTGAGATATTCTTTGCAAAATTGTGTTCAATTTTATTTGTGACATTTCTATCAGGCACCCTTCTATCAAATGATAATGAGTATGTTTCTTATCTCTCCTTGAAAAACAACTAGGATATTCTTAGCAAAATTGTGTTTAATTTTATTTGTGACATTTCCATCAATTACCCTTAGTTAGTTGGGGGATGAATTAGTACCAATTAGATTTTTTGAGAAACCTATTATGAAGGAATTTGATTTGGTTAAACAATATGATCTTCACAACTAACATTAGTTTCCTAACAAACTCAATATGTTATCTGCTATTCAACATAGTTTTTTCTTTTTTCAAAATAACAAATTGTAGCCAATCAAAAAGATCATTTAACAAATCCAGAGAGAATTTAAAGCCCACTAATAATGAAGATTCAAAACATCATACATAGAGCCATTTAGAAGCTGAATTGAGCCAGCTCAAACCTAGCCCAATTTTCATAAGCCACAACTTGAGCTCAAGTTAACTAACTTGACATTGGCTCTCATGCTTATGAAGTTTGAACTCAACTCAAGTAAGCTCAGCCGAGATATGGTTTGAGCTTAGCCAAAACATTTATTAAAAATTTATTTTTTTTACATGAATGGTGATGACTAATACTGTTAGATTTTTTGAGAAACCTATTGAGAAGAAATTTGATTTGCTTAAAAAATGTGGCTATGAAGAACCATATATATTTTCTTTTCAAAATAACAAATAGTAATCAATCAAAAGGATCATTTGACAAATCCAAGAGAATTTAAATTCCACTAGTAATGAAGATCCAAAACGTCATACATAGAGATGTTCACAAGCCGACCTGAGCCAGCTCAAAATTAGCTCGAGTGCCAGAAACCACAAGTTGAGCTCAAGTTAACTTGCTCTATATTGGCTCTCAAGCTTAAGAAGCTCGAACTCAGCTCAAGCCGAGATATGGTTTGAGCTCAGTCGAGCCATTTATTTAAAAAATATTTTTTTACATGAATGGTGACAACTAGTACCAATTAGATTTTTTCAGAAACCTATGGAAACAAAAATTGATTGGCTAAACACTATATGCTTCAAAACCAATTTTAGTTTCCTAGCAAACTAAATATGTTATCTAGTATTCAATATGGTTCTGTCATATTTTTTTTTTCAAAATAACAAATTGTAACTAATCAAGAGGATCATTTAACAAATCCAGGGAGAATTTAAAATCCATTGATAATGAAGATCAAAAGCATCATAAATAAAGTTGTTCACGAGTTGAGCCAAGCCAGCTCAAACGTAGATCGAGTGTCATAAGCCACAACTTGAGCTCAAGTTAACTAACTCGACATTGGGTCTCAAGCTTATGAAGCTCAAACTCAGCTCAATTAAGCTCAAGCCCAGATATAGTTTGAGCTTAATTGGGCTATTTATTAAAAAATTATGTTTTTTACATGGATGGTGATAGTACCAATTAGATTCTTTGAGAAGCCTATTGATCAGAAGGAATTTGATTTGGTTAAACAATATGTGCTTTATAACCAATATTAGTTTCCTTGCAAACTAAATATGTTATCTAGTATTTAATATGGTTTTGTCATATCCATTTCTTTTTCAAAATAACAAATTGTATCTAGTCAGACAGATTGTTTGATAAATTCAATAGAATTTAAATTCCATTGATAATGAAGATTCAAAACATTGTTCATAAGCCTGACTTAGTCAAGCTACTTATTAAAAAGTTATTTTTACATGAATGGTGAAGACTAGTATCCAATTAGATTTTTTCAGAAGCCTATTCAGAAGAAATTTGATTTGGTTAAACAATATGTGCTTCATAACCAATATTAGTTTCATAGCAAACTAAATATGTTATTTAGTATTTAATATGGTTCTGCCATATATATATATATATATATATATATATATATATATATATATCTTTTTCAAAATAACAAATTGTAACCAATCAAGAGGATCATTTAACAAATCTTGAGAGAATTTAAATTCCATTGATAATGAAGACTGAAAGCATCATACATAAAGTTGTTCACAAGTTGCGCCGAGCCAGCTCAAACCTAGCTCGAGTGTCATAAGCCACAACTTGAGCTCAAGTTAACTAACTCGACATTGGCTCTCAAGCTTATGAAGATCAAACTGAACTCAATTAAGCTCAAGCCGAGATATGGCTTGAGCTTAGTCGGGCTAGTTATTAAAAAATTATGTTTTTTACATGAATGGCGATGACTAGTACCAATTGAATTCTTTGAGAAGCCTATTGATCAGAAGGAATTTGATTTGGTTAAACAATACGTGATTCAATACCACTATTAGTTTCCTTGCAAACTAAATATGCTATCTAGTATTCAATATCGTTTTGTCAATTTTTTTTTCCAAAATAACAAATTGTATCCAGTTAGATAAATCATTTGATAAATTCAATAAAATTTAAATTCCACTAATAATGAAGATTTAAAACATCATTCATAAGCCAGGCTTAGTCAAACTACTTAGTAAAAGTTATTTTTACATGAAGGGTGAAGACTAGTACCAAATTAGATTTTTTGAGAAACCTGTTTAGAAGGAATTTGATTTGGTTAAACAATATGTGCTTCATAAACAATATTAGTTTCATAGCAAACTAAATATGTTATCTGGTATTCAATATTGTTCTGTCATATCTTTTTTTTTTTTCAAAATAACAAATTTTAACCGATCAAAAAGATCATTTGATAAATCCAAAGAGAATTTAAATTCCACTGATAATGAAGATTCAAAACATCATACATAGAACTATTTGCAAGCCAAGTTGAGCTGAGCCAACTCAAACTTAGCTCGAGTGCCATAAGCCACAACTTGAGCTTCATTCATGTTCATTTAATTACTCTTTTATCCTGGGATGCAATGTAAACATTGGATTTGCTGATCTCCACAAAAAGTCCCAATTGTCTTGTACTTTCTATTTTTAAGTACTTATAAAATTCTCACGAAGAGAATCAATATTTGAATGGCACACGTGTCCTCAAACATGTAGAGATACAATCAAATTGATTTAAATATTATTTAAAATATTTATTATTCATAGAATGTAGGAACCAAATTAAATTTCTTGCACTACTTGTCTCAGCCCTCCCAATTCATTTGAGTCTCTTTCTTTCCGACATACTCCCAAGTAGGAATATTTCTCTTTTATTGGTAGTATGATAAAGAAGTAAATTCTACTAGTACTACCATTTGATATAATTGAGTTGACTAATTTCCTTATTGTTTAATTTCACAATTGATTTCTTTATATTTGAATAAGCATATATTTTAGCTTAGGTTGTGTCTGATCCCCATGAATCATATTAGGGAATGAAGTTTCAGATTTTTAAAACCCATTCCACTCCAACAAATGTTGGATGAATTTTTTGCCCATTTGAGGGCTCAACAGGGATGTTGGTTTCCAAATTCTCATCCCACGCAAAGGAGTCAGACGAGTTTCCAAGAAAGGAAAACTTGACAATTGGCACCCACCCAGTGACTGAAACCCATCCTACAGTCATCCACCTGATGGCACAACAGCTGGCAGATGGCCTTTAGATGATCACCTATCAGACAATGCAACGAGCAACGGACAATCAGACAATCATCCATCATTAACTATGAAAAGAAGAAAGAAAGAAACCCTTGACAAAGAGGGTTTTAGGTGATCAAAACCTTGACATATATGGCTTTGATCTCCTAAAACCCTTTACATAGTCTGTTTCTAGTGTTCGAAAGGGTTTCAGTCGCCTAGCCCACTGCATCAAGGGTTTTATACATACATATATATATATATATGTATATATATACCCAACGATGGTAACGTGTGTGTATATACATACGTGTTACCATCGTTGGGTCGACCAGCAACATGCTATTGTGGTTGTGTTAGGGATTTTTTCTTGCCTTGCTATCATGCCATCAATTTGTTCCCATTCAATCAAACAACAAAAAAATAACTCTTGGAATGACAATTTGACACACTGATGCCAAAATGGAATTAGGAACTTTAATCCTGTTCCACCTTTACATGGAATGTATTAGGAATTTCAATCCCATTTCACCGTAACAGTGAATAAAATTTCTAAAAACTTCATTTGAAAGCTTGTGGGAGCAAATGTTACCTCAAATGTCTACAAAAAAAACTAATTCATTTCCTTTAGTTTGAATTTAACCTTAAACAATAGAAGTTAGATTTTTCCATTCAATCTAACTTCATTCTTCATAAACATTTCTTACCATATGATCTACATCATTATTGATGTTACAATGAGGAGCAGCAATCCTTGCTTTATTTTTTTCTAGGGGGAGTCATTCTAATCTTATGTAGATAAAACACATTAAGGAGAAAAGAGAGCCCAATGATCCACATATACTTAGACTCCTGAAATTTTGTTAGTTGATGTTTTATCATCTCAATATCAAGGTTCTATCATGAAAAACATTATGCTACAAAATTCCTTGTATATCTAGTTAGATCATCCAATCAACAATTATTTATTTTTCCTCAAAATTGAAATTAAAAAATTGCTTATCTATGTGCACACTACTCTACTCTTTTGAAATATTCAAATTAGTTTGTTACCTAATCAAACATAAATTGTAACACCCTAAAATTTAATCTTGTATTGAAGATTGTGGGAAATCTTCAAGGGCTTATAAGGGGGATTGATTAAGAGATCTATTATTTTGATTCCTAACCTTTCTGGGGTTGGAACAGAAGCATCTAGAGGGTAGATTGGAATTTGCCAAATTAAGAGTTGTAGTTATCAAATGATGGTTCAATACTCGGACTTGCATCTCATATGTGTGGACACATGTACCTTAAGAGGGAGTGGCTTGTAAGACCTTGAAGTTTAAGTGTCACACCCCAAACCTTTTGACACTCCATTACCCTTGAAGTTTAAGTGATAGGGCGTAATGTCACAAGACTTATCATGAAAGCCCATCACATATACCACAACATGTAAAGGTCTCTCAATGGCCACACAAAACACACTTAACAATCATATTCACTTCATTCATATTCATTTCATTTACATTAGCTTTAGTGAATTTACAGTTCCTGTGGGTGGAAACAGAGACACGTGCACACCATGGGAGACCTATAGCCAGGAGACAACCCCCGTGGTGGCTTGAAACGATATGGAACCATTCACGCTGTAGTAGAAGAACATTCGTCCATGGATATGTGAATTCTAATGAAAGATATTCAGCATTTCCAAGGACACCCAGTTTGGAAAGGTGGGAGCCGAACGCTCCAAACACATCATATAACAATACCCTGGGGCATTGCATCGCCTGCGCTCTAAACAGGCGAGAGCAGTGGCGAAGGTGGGACAACTCCAAATACATTGCCACAACCCACTGGCCTCTCATCTCTTATTTTTTCTTTCTTATCATTAAGATTGCACATTCACAAAATGACTGGCTAGCTCATGAGGTTGGTTCAATTCACGAGTGCACCCATACCTTCAATTGCCTCCACACAAGGGCTACACATAACGTTAACATTCTTAGCTAGCCATCATGGCATTACGGGTGCAACTACCCTTCAATTTATTCATTTGTATTATGTCCATGGCAATGCATATGAAATATTACAACAATCACATCACTCATTACATCAATCATATCTTTCAAAACTTAGCGGAACCACAGAGAGTAATCTTGATCCATGATTGGTTCATAGCTGTCCTATGCAGTTATCATTCTATGAAGCTTTGTAATGCACAATTGGGGTCGAAAAGAAACTTGACTCGATACCCCACCTCATTTGTCCTAAGCAGTTATCAATTCTAGCATACACATGCAATTGCATAGTAATTTTCAAATCAAAACTTATCACATAAGCATTCAGTTCCCATGTACACATTCATTCAATTGCATCACAATCATTCATTCACATCACAATCACAGGATCCAACGATTCTAGAAACACACATTTAAAAGTTGGTCCTAGGCAGGGATTTACCGTCATACTTGTCGCACATCCACAAAACACTCAAAATTCCTCGAGCTTCACGTCTTATTGCTCAAGGTCTACTAAACATGCCCGATGTACCTACAAACACAATCAAGCGATAAGTTCTCTACTCATTTCGCTTTACAATTTATACAAATATGAAACATAATCATTGAGGCATGTCATCGCCTCAAGAGGGTGTCAACGAGTAGTATCGACCCACAAAGCCCTCAAAAAGATCTCTTCCCAACTCTTTGATGTTACCATCAAATGATTAGAACTCAAAACTTGGATTCGACTAATCACATGTACATTTCTCACTTGCTATCCTTAGTTGAGGCGTCTTCTCAAAATTACATCCAACTCACATGCTCTTTCTCAACCAACAACGCAATAAGCCCATCGACAATTGCATGCACCACATGTCTACAAAAACGGTTTTAAATCTTTTCAACCACATCAAATCTCTGTCATGTTTCCAAATCGCTTTGAAAATCAACTTATCATGCTAAAAGGACAATTATACACGTAGATCCTCATCCTTCTCTAAATAGTCATAAACTTTCTTGAAAATAGCAACATCGCTAGTATACATTCCAAAACATCGAATCATGAGTCTAGCATGCTCAATCATTAATTATATATGCCCTAATAGGTAATATTAGTCAATTTAGGCTCAGTTAAGCCTCGCTCACCCCAATCTTAGAGTCCAAACTACTACAATGTTCCCGGCAGCCACCTCAAATGTTCGATTGAGCACCAACACCAATGATTACTCGCTGCCTTCACCACTAATACCTTCACTTCACTAGTACGAGGGAAAAGATGCGGCCCCAAAGCCCCAAACTGCAAACCGACCAAACAGCTACAAAAGAGTCAAAATCGACAAAAAGGGAGTTCAAGCGAGGGGTCTGTCATGGGTAGGAGGCAGTCGGCTATGAGAACTTGGTTTGACTGAAGGCGGGAGACACTCGGAATGAGGAAATACCCAAAACAAAGAGAAAAATATCAAGAAGAAATGACACATCTAGGGGGAGACAAGAAATGACTAAATAAAGGGAGGTAGAAAACGAGAGATGTGAGTGGGAGGAGGCTGGCGGTAAGGAGAGAGTGCAAGCAGTGAGACGGAAGGGTCACGAAGGGAGAAAACATGCAGGACCGAGGGCGCAGACTGAGACAGTTTGGGTAGAGGGGAGAGCATGCGGGAGACTGGATAGGAGAGGATAGCAGAGGAAAAGGGACCGTGCGGGAGAGAACTAGTGGGAAGGAGAAAGAGAGTGGCGAAGGAGAGAGAGTAGGTGCGAGAGAAAGAGGGCGTGGGCAGATAGACAAGGAGCGGGACATGAAGGAGAAAGAATATGGAAGAGGTAGAGAGAGGTCGAGAGGGCTTACCAGAGCTCTGCCACCACCGTCGCCGTACCTCCGCCACCCCAAACATCGCCGCTGCCACACCCTTCACCTCCTGTTTTCTTGTGTGTTGTGGTCGTAGCAGAAGAGGAGACGAAGAGGGAAAGACGAGGGAGAAGAGGCATCGGGCTCCCCATCATGCATGGAACTTAGGTCCGGGTCTGGACCCTGATCCGACTTGACCTACCAAAACGCAATGTTACATCCTACCCTCCTTAAATAAAATTTCGTCTTCGAAATTTAGATCATACCTCAATGCAAGAATAGGTGTGGATATTTCTTTTGCATATCATCTTCGAGTTTCCATGTGCTTTCCTTCAACCCATGGTGTTGCCATTCCATATTCACTAGAAGAATACTCTTAGTGTGATGCACTTGTTTTCTTTGATCCACAACACTAATAGACATTTCTTCTATTGTCAAAACATCTTGCACTTGAATACCTTGAAAATCAATCACATGTGTAGGATCCGGTACGTACTTTCGAAGTATGGAAACATGAAAAATGTCATGAACATGACTCAAATTATGCGGTAGTGCCAATCTGTACACCACACACATCTCCAATCTTCTCTAATATCTCAAAAGGTCCAATGAATCTTAGGCTCAACTTTCCTTTAACACCAAATAAAAAAATGTCGTTAGTAGGTAAAGTTTTCAAGAACACATGATCACCAACCTCAAAAGCTAACTTTCTGCGTTGATTGTCGGCATAGCTTTTTTGTCTACTTTGAGCAGTCAACAACTTTTTCCTTATCAATTGTACTTGGTCGGTATAATGTTGCAATACCAAAGGGTTCTTGATCTTGTCATCACCCATTTTGATCCAACAAGTTGGCAATTTGCATGGCCTTCCATACAAGGCCTCAAAAGGTGTCATCTCGATACTAGAGTGGTAACTATTATTATATGCGAACTATGTCAGCTTCACATATTTATCTCATTCTCCTTTCCAATCCAAAACACAAGCACGTAATATGTCCTATAAAGTCTGAATGATCCTCTCAGATTGCCCATCAGTTTGGGGGAGAAATGTTGTACTTAACTTAAGCTTGGTACCCAATGCTTTTTGCAATTGCTCCCAAAACCTAGAGGTAAAACGTGAATTTCGATCTGCGATAATAGACTTTGGCACTCCATGCAATCTCACTATCTAGCAAATATATAACTCTGCAAGACTTTCCAATGATTGACTAATTCTGATTGGCAGAAAATGAGCGGATTTCGCAAGTCGATCAATAATCACTCATATGGCATCATGTTGTCTCCTGGTGTGTGGCAAACCAACAAAATCCATAGCAATGTCCTTTCATTTCCACACTAGAATATCAATCATCTGCAACAAGCCTCTTGGTCGTTGATGTTCTGCCTTGACCCACTGACAAACTAAGCACTTGCATATTCTGCAATTTCACGCTTCATTCCATGCCACCAAAACTTTCTTTTCATATCATGAAACATCTTTGTACTGCTAGGGTGTATAGCAAATTTGGATTTGTGAGCTTCATCAAGCAACTGACACTTCACCCCTTTATCTCTAGGGACCCACAATCTTTGTCGAAACCATAATGAACCATCTCCATCTCAATATCAAGAAGAATCTGTCTTCTTACTTTTTTTTGTATTTTTAGCAAAATCAAGATCTTCCTTTTACTTCAATATAAGCTCTTCCAACATAGGACGTCGTGTCAAGACAGTCATTGTTGTTTTGTTCTTGTAACAAAGGTGAGGTTGCCTTGCTATCACATCTTGCAACAATGTCCAAGAACAAGTCAGCATACTGCACATCGTTGCCTTAGCATTTCTGCTCAAAGCATCAGCCACCACATTCGCCTTTCCCGGATGATATGATATTTTGAAATCATATTTCTTTAAGTATTCAATTCATCTTCTTTGTCTCAGATTGAGATCCTTTTCGGAGAATATGTACTTTAATGACTTCAATGCGAACACAATTGCTCCCAATTGCAAATCGTGAGTGAGATAGTGTTTCTCATGTGCTTTCAACTATCTTGATGCATAATACACTACACGACCATGTTGCATCAATACAAAACTATAACTGATTCCTAATGCATCGGTATACACCACAAATCCAGAATGACCCGATGGAAGCACCAAAATAGGGTTGGTGGTAAGCTTGTCCTTCAAAGTTTGGAAACTCTTTTCGCACTCTTTGTTCCAAACAAACTTCACTCCTTTTTTCAATAACTTAGTCATGGGCATAGCTATTTTTGAAAAGTCTTGTATAAACCTATGATAGTATCCTGTCAATCCCAAAAGACTTCTAAACCCAGTTACGCTACATGGCGTCCTCCAGTCTTGTACAGCTGATACTTCAGCCAGATTAACAGAAACTCCATCCTTTGAGATCACATGATCAAGGAAGTTTACCTTCTCTAGCCAAAATTCACATTTTGATTACTTGACATATAACTTATGTTTGTGCAAAACACCCAACACATTCCTTAAGTGATCTATGTGCTCTGTCTCCCTATCTGAGTACACCAAAATATCATCAACAAACACAACAACAAACCAATCCAAATAGTCTTGAAAAAAAACCCGATTCATGAGGTCCATAAACACTGCAGGAGCATTGGTCAACCCAAAAGGCATGACCCTAAATTCATAGTGCCCACATCTAGTTCGAAAGGCAGTCTTAGCAACATTTTCCTCCTGAATCAAGAGTTGATGGTAACATGTCCTCAGGTCAATCTTAGAGAATACCTTCGCATTCTTGAGCTGGTCAAACAAGTCTTTAATTCTAGGAAGTAGATACTTATTCTTGATGTTGACTTGATTCAACATGTGGTAATCTATGCACAAACGCATAATTCCATCATTCTTCTTAACAAACAATACGGGTGCTCCCCAAGGTGACACATTGGGTCGAATGAAGCCCTTATCTAAGAGCTCATGCAATTGCTTCATTAATTCTTCTAACTCTGATGGTGCCATATGGTATGGTGCCTTAGAAATATGAGTTGTCCCTGGTAACAACTCTATCTTGAATTCAACTTCTCATGTTGGAGGCAAACTCGATAGCTCGTTAGGGAACACATCAGGGTATTAACTCACAATGGCAGCATCATGTAACTTCACTGGCTTAGTCTCACTGGTCAACACGTTGACCAAGAATGCAACATTTCCTTTTTCTAACAACCGTTTAGCCTTTAGTGTAGACACCATTATCTTATCGGTTCGACTAGCTTTTCATGCTTAGAATTCCATTGGTTTCATCTCATTAGTCAACAATTGTATCTGCTTCTTTCTGCAACTTATGTTGACACAATGTGTGTATAGTCAATTCATGCCCAAAATGACTTCAAACTCACTAAGACTTATGGTCACCAACTATGCAGGTTAGTGGTGTTGATAGATCTTCATGTTTACATCAAGTAGATACTAACTACATGAATCTTGTGCATGCATAGGGCTGACCACTTTTAAAACATATGGCATCATCCTAGCTGACACTTCAGTGAAGTGAAAAATTGACTAGATATAAATAAATGAGTCACCCCTGCATCCAACAACACTCTAGCAATATGAGAGCCAACAAGTAAAGTACTTTCAATAAGATCATGTGCCCGTAGCTCCTTCACGGTAGTTGCGTAGACACGTCCAGTCGTCTTTTGTGCACTAGAAGGACTGACCTTGGGCTTCTTCAACTCTTTTCCTCGCATTGTGGGGCAATATTTGATGAAGTGCCCCATCCTTCCATAGTGCAAGCACACTCTGGTCTCCTGATAACATGGCTTTCCGGGGTGCACACATGAGCATGTGGGGAACCTTAGTGGAGTCGGAGTAGTCACTGCCCCTTAAGTGGTGTCACTACAGTTTGGCATGTTCTACCAGAATGCTCGGTCATCATGTCTCTCATAAGGCTTTGCCCTGCCTGCACAATGGTGGTGCTTGGCTTGTATACGTCCACCATGTGTGTGGGCTTGTCTTCTTGTGATGGTCCTTTTGTGTCCTAGCCTAATCCTCTTCCATGCATCTAGCCATGGTGACCGCCTCGTCCAAATCGCGAGGTCTGCTTGACATAACTCTGCTTCGCAATCCATCACACAACCCATGCACAAACTTGTCTGCTTTGGCCTCATCTGTGGTGTAGAGGTGCATGCAATACACCTCCAAGTGTCGATACTTAGTAACATATTCTTCCAAGCTCAAATGATTTTGCTGCAATTCAAGAAACTCTTGCATCTTCTTTTTTCTGGCATGCACTGGAAGGTAAGTGCAGAAGAAGGAATCTCTGAACTGCTTCTATGAGATCGATTGTTGGCCTACAAACCGAATTTCACTGGTCGATTGCCACCATCTTTTGGCATCACCTTTCAACAAGTAAGAGCCATAATTCACTTTGTTTCATTCTGGCATCTTCAGAAGCTCAAAGATGCACTCTACCTCCTCAATCCAATCCTCTACCTTGTCTAGACTACCACCTCCAGTGAAGACAGGTGGCTACATTGACATAAATCGCTTGAATGACACTGAAGTTGTCTTTTCCTTAGGTGGTGCAGTTGTGTCTCCTGTAGGAGATGCATGGCTCCTCTGATTACTGACCATCGACTGTACTAGCGAGGTCAGTGTCTGCAAAGTTGTCAACAGTATAGTCTGCTGATCAATAGGTGGAGTCTGCCTTGGTGGGGTTTGGGCACTCACACTAGTCTGGGCGTACTGTTGCCCTGACGTACTATCATCCAATGGGGTATGTGCATAAGAATGGGCCAAACTTGGCTCTCTTTGTGCCTCTGCAGCTGGCCCAGCTCGCTTCTTACCCCTATGTTGGTACACCATTCAAATCACAAACGTGCATCAACACAATATCTCAAAATATCAATCACATTCTATACGTATGTTACTATAAAATCAAAACTATAATAAAAATTCAATCAAGTAGCGCGCACCTGGGCAACACGGCTTCACATGTAGGCTTTAACTCACATCCGTAGTGGCGTTTGCCATAGTCCTGATACCAAAGCTGTCACACCCCAACCCTTTTGACCCTCAATAACCTTTTTTTTTTTAAAAAACATAAAACATTGAGGTACGTCGACACAACAATTCAAAAGGAAATGAGCCATGCAATTCAAAACAATAGGAAAAACTTTCCATTATATAATCAAATTTCGTTCATACAAAATTACTCCACATTTCTCAATAACATATGAAAAAATGCTCCAAAACCATGACATTGATGCCTAACAAAAACAAGACATCAATAAGACCAAAACAAGACGCGTCGACACTACAATTGACCCAAAACCTCCCTAGTAGGATGTGAGTTCAACCATCTGATCAACCTGCTGTCCCAGATCTGTCAAAACCTAAAAAATAAAACAACAAAAGGCTTAGCCTTTATAGTATGACAACAAGCCAGATAAATCCCTAACCCTCTAAGGTAAGGGCTCAAATAGGGGGTATAACAATTACAAAAGCAAATCACTATCATGTTGTGATAGGAAGTACAGTCACAAGACTTATCATGAAAGCCCCTCACATATACCACGCCACGTAAAGGCCTCTCAACAGCCACACAAAACACATTTAGCAATCAAATTCACTTCATTATTATACACTTCATTCACATTCCTTTCATTTATATTAGCTTTAGTGAATTTACAGTTCCTGTAGGTGGAAACACATGCACGTGCACATATGGATCCATTCACGCTGCAGCGGAAGAGCACTCGTCCATGGATGCATGAATTCCAAGGAGAGATACTCAGTCTTCCCTAGGACACTCAGTTTGGCAAGGTGGGAGCTGAACGCTCCAAACACATCACACAACAATACCCTAGGGCCTTGCACCACCAGCGAACTAAACAGGCGAGACCAATGGCGAAGGTGGGACAACTCTCAAACACATTGCCACAACCCACTGGTCTCTCATCTCTTATTCTTTCTTTCTTATCATTAAGATTGCACATTCACAAAATGGGTAGCTAGTTTATGAGATTGGTTCACTTCACGAGTGCACCCACACCTCCAATTGCCTCCACACGAGGGCTACACATAACATTAACATTCTTAGCTAGCTGTCATGACATAAATGGTACAACTAACCTTCAATTCATTCATTTGTATCATGTCCATGACAAACAATCGCATCACTCATCACATTAATTATATCTTTCAAAACTTAGTCAAACCACAGAGAGTAATCTCAATCCTATGATTGGCTCGTAGTGGTCTTATGTAGTTATCATTCTAGGATGTTTTCTAATGCATAATTGGAGTCGAAAAGATACTCGACTCGATACCCCACTTCATCTGTCCTAAGCAGCTATCAATTCTAGCATGCACATTGAATTGCATAGTAATTTTCAAATCAAAACTTATCACATAAGCATTCAACTCCCATGTACACATTCATTCAGTTACATCACAATCATTCAATTGCATCACAATCATTCAATCACATCATAATCACAGGATCCAATGATCCTAGAAACATACATTCAAAAGTTAGCCCCAAGAAGGGATTTGCCTGGAATGCTGTCATACCTGTCGCGCGTCCACAAAACACTCAAAACGCCTCGAGCTTCATGTCTTATTGCTCAAGGTCTACTGGACATGCCCGGTGTACCTGCAAACACAATCAAGCGATAAGTTCTCTACTCGCTTCGTTTTACAATTTATACAAATATGAAACATAGCCATTGAGGCATGTCATCGCCTCAAGAGAGTGTCGACGAGTAGTATCAACCTACAAAGCCCTAAAAAAGATATCTTCCCAACTCTTTGACGTTACCATCAAATGATTAGAACTCAAAGCTTGGATTCGACTAATCACATGTATATTTCTCACTTGTTTTCCTTAGTTGAGGCGTCTTCTCAAAATTACATCCAACTCACATGCTCTTTCTCAACCAACAACGCAATAAGCCTATCGACAATTAAGCCCATCGACAATCGCATGCACCACGTGTTTACAAAAACGGTTCTAAATCTTCTCAACCATATCAAATCTCTACCATGTTTCCAAATCGCTTCGAAAATCAACTTATCATGCTAAAAAAACAATTATACATGTAGATCCTCCTCATTCTCTAAATAGTCATAAACTTTCTCTAAAATAGCAAGATCGCTAATATGCATTCTAAATATTCGAATCATGAGTTTAGCATGCTCACTCATTAATTATACATGCCCCAATATATAATATTAGTTGATTTAGGCTCGGTTAGGCCTTGCTCACCCCAATCTTAGAGTCCAAACTGTTGTAATGTTCTTGGCAGCCACCTCAAATGTTCGATTGAGTGCCAACGCCAATGATTGCTTGCTGCTTTCACCACTAACACCTTCACTTCACTGGTACAAGGGGAAAGATATGTCCCCAAACTGCAAAGTGACCAAACAACCACAAACGAGTCAAAATCGATGAAAAGGGAGTTCAAGCGAGGGGTCTGTCATGAGAAGAAGGCAGTCGGCTATGAGAAGTTGGTTCGACTAAAGGTGGGAGACACTCGGAATGAGGAAATACCCCAAACAGAGAGAGAAAAACGTCAAGAAGAAGTGACACATCTCGGGGGATACAGGAAATGACTAAAGAGAGGGAGGTTGAAAACGAGAGGCATAACACGAGAGATGTGAGTGGGAAGAGGCTGGCAGTAAGGAGAGAGTGCAAGCAGTGAGACAAAAGGGTCACGAATGGAGAAAACGTGTGGGACCGAGGGTGTAGACTGAGAGAGTTTGGGTAGAGGGGAGAGCATGTGGGATACTGGACATGAGAGGGTAGCAGAGGAAAAGGGACCGTGTTGGAGAGAATTGGCGGGAAGGAGAAAGAGAGTGGCGAGGGAGAGAGAGCAGGTGCGAGAGAAAGAGGGTGGGTAGACGGATAGACAAACAAAGAGTGGGATAGGGAGGAGAAAAAAGGATGAGAAAGAATAAGGAAGAGGCAGAGAGAGGTCGAGAGGGCTTACCGGAGCTCCACTGCTGCCATCGCCCTTCCTCCGCCGGCCCAAACATCGCCGCTGGCACACCCTCTGCCTCCTATTTTCTTGTGTGCAGCGGTTGTAGCAGAAGAGGACACGAAGAGGGAAACAAGGGAGAAGAGGGAAAGATGAGGGAGAAGAGGCGTCGAGGCCCCCATCACGCGTGGAGCTCGGGTCCGGCTCTGGACCCTGATCCGACCCGACTTACCAAAATGCAACGTTACATTAAGTCCTACAAGGGTTTGTAGGGGGTTAGTCAAGTGAACCATTGTCCTAGTTCTTACCTTTGTTGGAACTAGAACAAAGCAGCAGGAGGTAGATTGGGATGGTCGGGCAAACCCAGAGCCTAAACTCAATGTTGTAGTTGGTATCAAAGCATGTTCAATGCTCAGAAGGTTTCCTATATGCATAGATGTATGTGCTTCAAGGTTTAATCCCATTATTAAAAATTGGGAGAATCTTCAAAGAAATAAAGGTTAATTTAATGATCTATTGCACTGCTTCTTAACCTTTTTCAGGCCGGAACCGAATTAACTAGAGAGTAGGTTAGAATCCATCAAATTAAGCACCCAAGCCCAGTGTCAGAGTGGATTAGTTGTTGCATAAACATATCTTGATTACTATTTACCATTATCAAAGTTATCAATTTAATTAAGTAGAATCTTTTGAACATGAACATTTACAATTTTGTGTGTATTTGATAATGAATTTGCTTCCACATGTATAGATACATATTATAGATTAAGAACATAATGATCTTTATCAATTCCATATTTTTATGTATTACTATCCTTGAGAGACCAAAAAGCTACTAAAAGAAGGAAGTTGCAATCTCTTTATTAGCATTTTAAGAGAAGATGGTAGGGAAGAATCCCTGATGGGGGTGGCACAACATAAGGAGAAGAAGTTGGTGGATGGTCAGTTAGCATTGCAATTTCCTAGCACGTCAACTTCTTGGTATAAAAAAAAGGCATCAATATGCATGTTGAAGCATAGGGGGTGTCACTTGAGGCATCAAAAACAGACCTAGTAAGTTGTGTCATCCATGGAAATAAGTTGTTTTTGCTTGTTGGGTCTATGATAGCCTTTTTTCAAGTGTAGTTGCTTAGAGATCGTCATTGACTTATGTTGTTGTACTAAGTTTTAAGTGGCTCAATTATTGTTGGACATGCCTTTAGGAATTGTCGATTTTATATATATATATATATATATATATATATATATATATATATATATATAGAGAGAGAGAGAGAGAGACACACACACACAGGGGAGGAGCGAGGGGGCCCGTAGGGGCTGTGGCCCCACCCTAGGGAATTGACAAAAAAAATTAGATTCAAATAACTGAAAATGTTTAGTTTGGACCTGGGTTTAGTTTGGTCCCTATAGATCTTAACCTAGATCCAACCCACAAAAAATGCAGTCCGCACCCTCCTTATTGTTGCCCTATTTTGAAAACTAAGGGGGGGTTTTCAATTCTGATTTTGAAAAACGTAGTCTGCAGCACACAGTGGCGCAGCGCAGCCCACAGCCCACCGGCCTCCTGAGTCCCTGACTGCTATGGTGCTACCCACCACCACCGACCGCCACCCACCAACCGCATGAGTCCCTGTCTCCTTGACTCACTGCTGCCCACTGCCACCGAAGTTCAGTAACACTTGTCAAAATGAGTATGTGAGAGGCTCAAAAACAAAGAAGAGAGGGAGCCGACGTGAGGTGGCTAGACTGGACTGCGGCCTGCTGCCGGCCCGCCGTGAGTCGGACTACTATCTCCTATCTGTTTGGCGTTTGGAGTGCCATTGGAGCGTTGATGGATGTCGTAGCCATTATAATGTTTTTCCTTAATTTGCAGTGTTACTGTGGTCTGTCACTGCCGCGAAGCTGCCTCGCTTCAGCATTCATTGTTCTGCCTTCGCCCTTCAGGTCTCCTTCTTGGCTTCCTCTTATTTTTTCTTCTTCTGAATCTTCTCAATCTCAGACAGTAGACATCATATTCATGAATGACTCATGATTCATGATAGAAATAGGGATTAGGGTTCACCATTCACTGTTTAGGCCAATTGGGGAGCATAGGACTACCACCTAAGCTGCCGCCAAGCCTGAGTATGTTGGCCTCTTCTACGCTAGTAACTGGTTTATGTTATTTTTGCTCATAGAGTCATGATAATTCCATGCTCACTCATAAATTTATGTTTTTTGTTTTGAATTAAGCATATAGTTGTCCTTTTTTTGCTTTTCTTTCAATATCTATTCTTTTGTTGAACCAATGTGCCGGTTCTGATTTTTTTTAACATGTTTTCGTGAATTTTTGTTGTTTTTACTTCTTAAGGATTAAGAACCATTTCTGCAGAAGAATGGTTTTTGTTCCATAGTTTTTGTTTTTTATTTTTTTTACTACTATGCTCGAGTTATAACCAGTTGAACTGGTTTGAGTTCGATTACTTCAATATGTTTAAATCTTATTGTCTATTTTAAATTTCAGATTTTTCGTGTTAACTTATTGAGAAGATGATGAAAAATATTCAAGATCATTTAAAAAAAAAACAAGTTAGTGATCAAGAGGGAGAAAACCAAAATGTTGTTTGTTCTAGTCTGAAAGCTTTTGATGTTGGTCTTTTTGATTCAGATTCTTGACCTTTTAAGTATTCAAAAATTCAAACTGTAGAAAGCATCGTGCGTGATCCAGGGTTGTGACATCATAAAGTTAGGTGAACATATATTAATCATAGGTCATATCAATACAAGCTTCATAAATACCTAATGTCAGGTCCTTCAAATCATCCTCATAAATTTCAAGTTTCATGGTTTCAAATATTTCCATGGTTAAAATATTCTCCCAAGAAAGATAGTGCATATTGTTTGCTATGTTATCATTTCAGTATTGTAGTTTCAAATCACAGTCCATTTATTACCGAAGGATTCAGAGCTTTGAAAAGGCCCGTAGTGAGAAAACTTGTGCATTTCATAGTCACGAGTAGTCAAGTCAAAATTCACCCCATAATATAAACGTACGAGCATTCAATGACTTACGTCATCAAAGCAAACACATAGATAGAATGATTGAAAAGCAAAGTTCATAGCTTGTTCACACCAACTGCTTGAGATTGAAGGCATATGTACACATAGTTCGTTGGTTAACATTTCAAGCTTGTGCTTCTAGAGACCATGATGAAAGTTCAAGTTCATTGAATCAAAGTAACTTCATTGAGTTCATTAAAACTTTAGTTAGTTATAGTGACAAAGTTGCACAAGTTGTTTTGGATAATGCCCCAAAGGATGCTAAATATATATCACCAACAGTTCAAAAAGAAATTTTACTTGTTTTTGTAAGTAAAGTGAAAGCTAAAATTACAGAAGAAATTGGTGATGCTAATATTATATTATTATTAATGAAGCCCGAGATGAGTCCAAGAGAGAGCAAATGGTTGTTGTTCTTAGGTTTGTTAATAAACAAGGTCAAGTTCAAGAGCGATTTTTAGATATTGTGCATGTGAGGGATACTACAACAATTACTTTGAAAAATGTAATTTTTACTTTGTTGTCTCAACGTAATCTTAGTATTCAAGATATCTTGGGTTAAAGATATGATGGTGCTAGTAATATGTGAGGTGAATGAATTGAAAGCATTAATTTTGAATGAATGTCCTTATGCCTATTATGTTCATTGTTTTGCTTATATATTATAACTTGCACTTGTTGCAGCTTCAAAAGAAGTTGTTGATGCTCATAACTTTTTTGGACAGCTAATATATGTAATTAATGTTGTTAGTGCAGGTAGTAAACATAATGTTGAATTGCATGAAGCTCAACCAAATGAAATTGCATTTAGAATTGCTATAGACGAACTTGAAACAGAAAGATGACTTAATCAAATTGGATCACTATAGAGGCCTGTTGATACTAAATTGAGATCTCATTTTTTATCTATGTGCAGTTTGATAAAAATGTTCGATGCAACATGTGTAGTATAGGAAAATTTAAGAGACAACATATCAAACATGTGATGAAAGTAATTCAGCTTACAACATGATCACATCATTTGACATTTTATTTATTTTGCACTTGGTACAAAAAATTTTAGAACAGAGTGATATTCTTTGTCAGGCATCGCAAAGGGAAAAACACAACATTTTAAATGCAATGGCTATGGTTTAAAATTCAAAAGAGTTCCTATCAGAACTTAGAGAGACTAGTTGACATTCAATTATAGATACTGTGGGAGCATTTTGTATGGTACATGATATTGCCATTCCAAATATGGATACCCAATATTTTGTCAAAGGATCACGTTCTCATCGTGAACATAATTTTATTACAATAAGACATCATTATCATGTCCATATTTTTATTACTACCATTGATTCTTAGCTGGTAGAGTAGGATAGTAGATTTAACAAAAATTTTATAAAAATACTTTGTTTGATGTCGACATTCGACCCTACAGATCAATATGAGTCGTTTAATGTACGAGATGTATCACTCTTGTACGAAGTTTCATCTTGAAGATTTTCTATACTCAAATTTTATCGGTTTAAATAATCAGTTGAGACATTATAAGATGATATTTGTCATCATTCAAGTTTTTATAATTTGGTACACTATCAGATATATGTCAAACATTGATACATAATAGAAAAAGTGAAGGATATCCTTACGTATACAGGTTGCTTATTTCATTATAATGCTTCTTGTCTCCACTGCAACCACAGAAAGGACATTCTATGTTGTGAAACTTATTGAAACAAGGTTGCATAATAAACTGGAGGATGAATTCTTTGTAGATTGTCTACTTTTGTATATTGAAAAAGAAATTGCTCAAATGTTTGATTCGAATGATATTATTAATGCCTTTTACAATATGAAAAGTCATAGAGCACAAATGCAATAGGTAAAGTATTTTGTTGCATCCTTTTTATGTTAATGTTTATGAATCATTATTTAGTTTCAATAATAAGTGATGTAGTATTTATTTACGTTTTATTGTGTAAGTGAATGAATGATGATATGTAACTGATGTTTTTGTTTGCTATATTTTGGGTTGTGATATTTGTGTGTCCACCTTATGCTCACACCTACGTCACTGTAATAGAAATAGAGCACTTTATCTGTTTAGGACAGATCACACTTTGTGCTAGTGACACAAGCAATTATTAAAATGTGTCATAGGACAAGTCGCGCTTCACGTACATGATGTAGACAATTGTACACAACACACACACACACACACACACACACACATATATATATATATATATATATATATATATATATATATATATATATATATATATATATATATATATATATATATATATATATATATATACACTCAAAGGCTTCTCTTTGTTTTGGGTTTTGTGAAAGGCTTGTTCACATCTGATTGCATAATATCTTGCTTTTTCTTCTTTTTCATAGTCATTGATAGCAAAGCTTCTAAACACAGGAATGGTGACAAGGAAATGAGAGGAAGTACTGCAATTTGTAGCTAATTATTGTGATAGATAACATGATATGCACTTAGACAATTCATATTTAGTATATGTAATTTAGTTGGAAAGAATGTATTTGGGTAAGTTATTCTTTTCACTAAAGAGGTAATTCATGCACATGACCAACTTTTGGTAAGATCTATAAGAATCTGATTGAAATGCGAATCAAATCTCTAAACACACTAAACAGCCAGAAAAATCTAAACTTTGATAATCAAGTTTAGTAAAACCAATTTTGAAACTCAATTTTTTCCTTAAAAACACAAAGACTATTAAAACATGAATTCTTAGACCCTGAAAAAACCAAAAACACAAAGGAATAAAAGAAATCAAATGAATGTCACAAATGAAAATTTGGGTGATTGTTGATTTTGTCACACCCCAACCCTTTGACCCTCAAATAACTTTTTTTTTTGTTAAAACATAAAACATTGAGGTACAACGACACAACGATTCAAAAGGAAAAGAGCTATGCATATCAAAGACAATGGAGCAACTTTCCATTATATGATAAATTCAGTCCACATAAAATCACATCATATTTTTCCAATAATACATATGACAAAAATACCCCAAACCACAACATTGATGTTTAACAAAAACAAGACATCAATAAGACCAAAACATGACGTGCCGGCACTACAATAGAACCAAAACCTTCCCAGTAGGATGTGAGTAGAGCCATCTGATCAACCTGTTGCCCTGGGTCCGCCAAAACCTGAAAAAGAAAAACAACAGAAGGCTTAACCTTTGGAGTATGACAACATCCCAGATAATTCCCTAACCCTCTAAGGTAAGGGCTAAAATCTAGGATAAACAATTACAAAAGCAAATCACTATCATGTCATAATAGGGCATAAGTCACATGACTTGTTATGGATGCCCCTCACATATACCACGACATGTGAAAGCGACTCAATGGCCATAATAACACATTCAATAGTCATATGCAATTCATGCCAAAACACTTCATTTAGAATCACTTCATTCACATACACTTCATTCACATTCTTTTCATTTACGTTAGCTTTAGTGAATTAACAGTTTCTATGGGTGCAAACAGAGACACGTGCATACCACGGGCAACCTACAGTAGAGAGACAACCCCCATGGTGGCCCGAAACAATATGGATCCTTTCACGCTGCAGCGAAAGAACAATCATCAATGGATGTGTGAATTTCAAGGAGAGTTGCTCAGCCTTCCCTAGGACACCCAGTTTGGGAAGGTGAGAGCCCAACGCTCCAAGCACATTACACAATGGTACCCTGGGGCCTTACACTACCTGCACTTCAAGCAGGGGAGACCAGTTGCGAAAGCGGGACATCTCCCAAACACATAGCCACAACCCACTGGCCTCTCATCTCTTATTCTTTCTTACTTATCATTATGAAAGCACATTCATTCACAAAATGACCGGCTAACTCATGAGGTTGGTTCACTTCGCGAGTGCACCCATACCTTCAATTTCCTGCACATGAGGGCTACACATATAGTTAACATTCTTAGCTAACCATCATAACATTACAGGTACAACTACCATTCAATTTTATTCATTTGCATTCATGCCCATGACAATGCATGTGCAACATAGCACAACATTCATATTAGTCACACACATCAATCACATCTTTCAAAACTTGATCAAACTATAGGGAGTAGTCTCAATCCATGATTGGCTCATAGCTGCCCTAGGCAATTATCATTCTAGGATGCTTTCTAATGCACAATTGGAGTGAGGATATACTCGACTCTATACCCCACCTCATTTGTCCTAAGCAGTTATCATTGCTAGTAGCATGCAAATGCAATTGCGTAGTAATTTTAAAAACAAAACTAATCACATAAGCATTCAATTCTCATGCGTACATTCACTCAATCACATCACAATCATAGGATCCAACAATCCTGGAAACACACTTCCAAGTTGGCCCCAGACAGAGATTTGCCTAGAATGTCGTCATACCTGTCGCATATCAACAAAACACCCAAAACACCTCGAGCTTCAAGTCTTGTTGCTCAAGGTCTACTCGATGTGCCTGGTGTACCTGCAAACATAATCAAGTGATAAGATTTATACTCATTTTTCTTTATAATCTCTACAAGTATGAAATATAATCATTGAGACATAGGTCATCGCCTCAAAAGGGTGCTAACAGGTAGTACTGACCCATAAATCCCTCCAATAAGTCACTTCCCGTGACCAAACAACTTAGGCTCTGCGCTTTCGATTGCACAAATCAATAATACGTTTCTCCCTTGCTTTTAAAGCCGAGGCGTCAACCCCGCAATTAAGCTTACCAACTTACATATTCTTTCCCAACCAACAGTGTAATACATACATTGACGATAGCATGTGCCACGTGTTCGTAACGATGGTCCTACATCTTCTCAACCACTTCTCTCTGCCATGTTTCCTAATCGCTTCGAAAATCAACCCATCATGTTAAAAAGATAGATATACACATAGATCCTCGTCCCTCCAAAATAGTCTTAGACCTTTTCCAAAAAGTAAATTTGCTAACATGCATTTTAAATAATCAAATCTTAAGTCTAGCATGCTCAATCAATAATTATACATGCACCAACAGAGATTATTAGACAATTTAGGCTCGATTAGGACTCCTTCTCCCACTCTTAGAGTCCAAACTACTGCAATGCTCTCGATAGCTACCTCAAATGTTCGATTGAGCCCCTAGCGGCCGAAAATCATACGATACTGCCGCCACCAATGTCTTCTATTTGCTGTTATGAGGGGAAAGACATGTCTTCAAGCTGCAGTCCGATCAAATAGCCACAAAAATAGTGAAAAAGAATGCAAAAGGAGGCACTGTCGTTAGAATAGGGTCTCTGGCAGTGAGGAGCTGGTTCGGCTGAAGATGGGAGACACTTGGAGTGAGGAAAAACGAGCAGGAGAGAGAGTGTGTAGAGAGGGAGAGCATGCGGGGACTGGAGACGAGGGGGTAGTAGAGGAGAGGGAGAGATGCAAACAGAGAGACGAGAGAGCTAGAGAGAATGTAGAGAAAGAGAGAGACGGGCAGAGAGGGGGCGTGTGAGGAGCATGGGAGGAAGGGGGGACTTGACAGGGAGAATCGGGATAGAGGGAGAGGCAACAAAACAACGAAAGAGGGAGGAGGAGAAGAAAGAAGAAGAATAAGATATAGAGAGAGAACGACGGCTTACCTACGCGCCACCGCTGCCGTCTTCACCTTCGTCGCCGTTGCACTTTCCGGCCTCCTGCTTCTCTATAACACCTACCCACCAGTGAGACGAGAGACGAAGAAGAGGGAGTTGCTGAGGAAGGCAAGGGAGAAGATCCCTCGCATCGGGCTCTCACGCTGGTGAGGTTTGGGTCTGGGTCTAGACCCTGATCCAAATCCAACTGCCAAAATGGTAACGTTATAGATTTTGTACACAAGACACCTATTGACATGCAGGTTCTAGGAAGAACTCTAGCCAAATAACAACCAAATGAAGCACCTTTTTGTTCCATAGTGGAACACAACTCTCAAATAGAGACTGATCAACTATTGACACCTAGATCAAGGAGAACTAAAATAAAGAAGAATTAACAAATAAACATCAAGAATAAAGGGTGTCAACAATAAATAGTGCTTCTAAAGAATTGGCCAGATCAAGCTTGATCATGGCAACTTTGGATGGCTTTCCACTGTTTCTACAACCTATTTATGATTTGTGCAGGATTTTCCAAATTTTTTATAAAAATCAATCAAACACATAAAACCTACGCTATGAGGTGATTAAATCAGAGAGGAAACAATGTTTATCTAAGCTAAACATGCTGAAAATAGAAACAATATGCAAAAAACAAAACATGCCATGAAAAAAGCTTAAGCTACAACATGCGTGATGCAAAACCTTAATTTATGATGCAATGCAAACCTGTGAACCAAGAAGAAGGTAATGAATTAACTTGGGTTGCAAAAGAGGAATGAAACACCATGCATCTACACCTCCAATGCTCTATGATACCTCCAAGAACAGTATGCCTCCTTTGACATGAGTACTCCAACACTTAAAGATCTTGGCTATAGAGAAATAAGCAATGAAGAAGGTGCTCTATCTTCATGCACAAATAAGAAAGGTTTCTGGTCACCTTAACTGGAATATTGAGTATTTAGAATAGCATCTCCATCGCCAAAGTGCTTTGAATGTCCCTCTCTAGATGTTTATGTAGATCTTCAAAACCTAATTGCTTAAATTTTTGTGGATATTGATAATTCATTAAAAAAAAATTCCTATTGTGTGCCACCTCCAAGCTTGTAGAGGCTGGAGTGTATCCTTGGAACATGAATCCGAGTTGAGGACCAAATATGGGGTAGAATCCCGATGTT
This sequence comes from Nymphaea colorata, assembly GCF_008831285.2. Lineage (NCBI taxonomy): Eukaryota > Viridiplantae > Streptophyta > Magnoliopsida > Nymphaeales > Nymphaeaceae > Nymphaea > Nymphaea colorata. Next base: position 4,343,372 of record NC_045147.1, on the reverse strand, counting down.
CTCCATGAACAAAAATAACAATTTTGCCCTTAGAGAGCCTATTTTGTTGGTTTTAACTCTATTTTCAAGCAAATTTGGACCAAAGCTCATTGCAACACATTTCAATACATTCGTGAGAGTTTAAACAATAAAGACACAAAAAATGCATAGAAAAATGTTAAGAAACATACATTTCATGTATTATTAAAATCCCATAAGTTCACATGCTGCTAAGCCTCCAACAACATTAAGACTATGAAAGAATGTGAGCAAACTAACTAGCAAATTAAAAGCACATGAATGAGAGCAAGCAAACCATTATATAACATCTGAAAATGCCTGACTCATTTTTACAGAAATCACTATTGCATTTAACATATGCAAAAAGCCCTTTAAGCCTAGGAATTTGATCCTTGTGGACAAGTGAGGTCTGATAAGGTTTTCGAGAAATGATACCTACAAACAACAATTAATATCTAGTATGCACATCAATGTTGTTAAATGTGTGTGCATCACCACGTATCAAATAAAGAAACACCTCAAAAATCAATGGTGAGGCATAGTAGACCTGATAAGATGATGTGTACCCAGTGCGTGAAGTGTGCGCATGAGGTGACAGCTAAGAAACAACTATTCCCAGCAGTAGTACCGGAAGATGCATCCCAGCAATAACCAACCACTGGGGGAAGTCTTTCCATAACATCACATAGAAAAGATTTTCAACTTTCGAAAAGGGTTTTTCGTTCTACATCTGCATGACAATGGTGTTAGAGTATCTTCACTCTTCAGTGGACTCTCTTACAGCTATTGCATGACCTTCTGTGAATATTTGATTAAACTCATGTGATCATTTGTGTCAATTCCTCCTATCTTTTTCTCCTCCTGTTGAATGGCTGATGCTTGTCGACAAGAATATCAAATTGGCTGGCAGCAAATTCTTACTAGTTCTCCAAGATATTGCATGTTTTTTGGTTAATCTATATTGTATTCAACATCTGGATTTGATATTATGTGACATAAAATTTATTTTATGGAACCAAACTTGTCAACTTGATTTCATCGTTGTTAGGTATATACTTATAAGTTCTTATATGTTAAACAATTTAATTTTCATTTCACAAGTTTTATGAATTGAAAGTCAGGATTTTCTTTCTTTTGTGCACATATAGGAGTTAACAATGCAACAAAGTAACACAACTTGGCCCAATTAATTGCTAGTGCTCCATTTGTTGATGCCTTTTTTTGTCCTTATAATAACTATGTGCATTCATAACAGTGTCCTCATAATAAATATGTGCATTCATAACAAATCCACATCTTCTATCACATCTTCAATAGTAAAACCATGGACATTACCTTCTAAATCTGCAAGAACACCGTGATTTTTGAACAAAAGTGCTACAACATGTACATGTACTCATGCCTTAGAAATGACTCTTTTGTTTTGCTACATATTTCTTTAATATGAGTTCCTGAAATATTATTTTTCCTACTTCATGGCATCATAGCATTCAACCTAATGATTAGATGAACCAACTTTTCCTCTTGAAAACCACCTTGTCTTTTTTCCCAATGCATGTAGACTTTCCAATGTGATCAATCGATTTATCCACTAAGGCAGAATAGGTTGATCGTTCACTCCATGATAGGGAAGTATCTCTTTTTTCAGGCTATATCTTCTTCTTCACCAATGCAGTCAATCTTCAATGCAATCAATTAAATTCTTCATTGATGTAGAATATGTCAATGTTTACATGACATTAGATATTATGCTACGTAATGACTTCTAGTAGGTCCCAAAATAAAAAGTATAAAGAATGCATCATAATTTATTCAACAACATTTAATAAAAAGAACAAATGTGTTGCCATATATTCAATGGCATCTAAATAAAGTATTGAGAAAAGCCTCATACTCTATTGAGAGCATATAGTTAAGAACATGAGTTTTAAGTTTGGTAGATTTTTTTTTTTTCATTAGGCATTTGTGAGAACTGATTTTTCAAAACGCACCATGCTTGTTATAGGGGTAACACACAAATCAGTCCTAAAAATATTTCATAAAAAATAATTTTTAAAGTTTGAATGCTTTTTCTTATACACGCTGATTAAGGAAGGAAACAACAAATAAATTTAAGAACCTCTTCTCGCTACTTTGGAAAATTAGAATGACAATAACAAAAACTTAAAAATCTAAGTCCAAATTGAAACTTTACCATCACATCCTCTTTCAAGATCTCAAATAATTAATAGAGGTCGATTTTCCTGTTATGGTTTAACATGGGAACACATAGAATCCGCTCTTCCCCTGTGATCACGTGCCTTGAGGACGCCCTCTGCCAGGGCCCCAGGAGACACATGTTCATAGGGGTAGGGCCGATTCCTTGCCTTCCCCCATTATGTCATAAGACATAACAAGCTCTGCAATTAATTGTAGGAGCAATTTTTTGTGAAAGCTCTATTGATGAAATTTTCAAGAGGTAAAGATATAAGAAATTAAAATTCTTAAGAAACCTCATCAAGAGCATCTTTTAGCAAATCTATAGAAAAAAAGCTGAACAGGTTGTAACTTATGATAGCATTTGAATGACACATTGAAAAAATGGTTTTTGCGAAGACTTGGTTTTGTGGAAATCAAATTTTTAATGAATTTTTGTATTTGAGAAACATGATAAAAAACTGTTTTTTGTATTTGAGAAACATTATAAAAACGAGGTTAACTATATAAAACCTGGTTTTTGTTTGGATGAGAAAAAATGGGTTTTGGATTTGCCTTTCAAAACTAATTTCAGCTGAATGGTAGTTGAAATTGTAGGGTGGCAAAGGATTGCAAATTGAAAAGCTCACCAACATAGTTTCCAACCAAGGCATTTTGGCAAGAAGTGCTAGCGACGCCGTCGAGTCATTGAAAAATTTCCTCTTGTTTCTCATTATCATTCTCATTGAATTTGCTTCTCAATTGCACACTTCTTGGAAAAATTATAGACCGAAACTGTCTGGTTTGAATTCATTTATAAAGAAACATCTTCATACCAAATGTGTGTTCAAAAAGCAAGTAAAC